>NC_089840.1:160719791-161029336 GCF_035609145.1 Eleutherodactylus coqui
AAAAGTGTGCGATGTTCATGCATATGTGTTTGTAAAACCTGCTGTGTGTACAGAAAGCTTTATTCGGGACCTTTGATACAGATCTGGCGTGAATTCGCAGATGAAATAGTGCAGTATGCTGTGCTATTTCTACTGGAAAAATTTCCCCCTACATGCCAGGAGCCAAATGGATCTTGTTATTGTCAGTGGAGTCTGTTCAGCAGCATCCACGTCCAGAGTGACTCGGTAATTCTGTTTTCTAGGACAGAACCGAACAACAGAAACAAACAATGGAATGTAACCTAAAAGCAGCTTTACACGGGGCTATTATTGCCCAGATTCTTGCTGGACACAGCTTATTCAGATGATAATCATCCCGTCTGCACGCGGCCGGCGAAAGGGCATTGAGTGAGAAATCATTCACCTGTCAGAGTTGTTTGGTTTTTAGCAGGTTCTCGGTCCGAGTCAACAGGAGCTGCCCAATATTTGAGCGATTGCTGTTTTCTGTGAATGTAGTCAGGCCAGAAGGATGGCTGGCACACTCCGCCTCCATTTACTTGAACGACTATCACTTATGTGTAAAGCAAAGGAGCGGCAGTAAGCCAATACTGCGTGGGGCGGCTGTCGGGCGCTAATGCATAAAGGTATCTAAAAGTTTTTTGCTCTGTGTGTAGGAAAAACTGTACATGTGTATGTAAAATCATATTCAGATGTTTATTAAATCTGTTCAGATTTGTTAGGCTCTGGATCATGGCTTCTGTCATAAATGCTATAATAAATAGTGTATCAGGCTGCAGTATGGTTTCTTATAAAATAATAAACTTATCATAGTCAATGGGTTTTGTCAGCTGCACCTAGTTTCTGTCATTTGGTGGGTCCATCATACTGTTTTTTTTTTTTTCATTGTTGTATTGCTTGATGGAAATGTTATACAAAAATGTAAACAGGCCTCATGTCCACTAGTTAAATGGAATTGTGGATTCCGCAGCGGATTTTGCCCATAGGGAATCATTGGCCATCCGTGATCCATTAAATTGATTTTTGCACCCGCGGATGGCATTTTAAAAGAATTGCGTTTTTCATGCGCGAGAGAAAAAACGCGGCATGCTCCATTTTGCTGCGGATTCTTCGCGGATCGGCAACATTGCTATCACATTGATAGCAATGTGTGCGGATATCTGCATGCAAAAAAATGCCATTTAAGGCAAATCTGCACGGAATCCGCCGCGGAAATTCGCGGCAGGTTTTGCGCGGATTGTATTTTTCGAGTGGACATGAGGCCTAAGATCTTTTTACATTAGCAGATTTTCTGACAGGAACGGTCCCCAATCAGCATTTTTGCAAGATGATCAGTGGTGACTTAGCTTCACTTCCATGGAGTGCTCAGCTGTCATCCAATGGTTCAGGCACATATATTTCCTTTGTAGTCGGAAGCACAGTGTGATGCGTCTAAGATGCAATCACTAATGAGCTTTTGCCGATTTGTAAGATAATCACCAGGACTTTCACACAGACAGATGGCTAGATGAATATATATTCATATAAACCTACATTCCTCATCATCTGCTTAAAGAAAAGGTTCTTAACCCCTTAGTGACCATGCCTGTTTGTGCCTTAATAACCAACTAATTTTTCAGTTTTTTTCATTGTCACATTCCAGGAGCCATAACTTTTTCATTTGAAAAGTTCTATTTTTTAATTTCATCATTTTGAGTACATATAATGTACTGTGTAACTTGTATTAGCTTTTTTTAGGGGAATTGGGAAAAAAAATTCACATTAATTTTTTGGGATTTCATTTTACAGCGTTTAGCATGCAAAATAAATAATGTAATCACATTATTCTTTAGGTCAGTACGATTCCGCCGATACCAACTTTATACCATTTTTTTATTTGGTGAGTGCCTCAGCTTTCACTACTTTGTCTGAGATATATTTATTCTTTGTGTCTGCTGAGAAGCATGTGGATCACACAGAGCTCAGTCCATAAGCATATTGTTTTAATTGAGAGAGTACTGATTGTTCTTTTGAATGTTTGCATTATCTAGTTCAATCCCCGCATGGTTCACGTAGCCGGCTCAAGGTCGACTTAGCCTTCCATCCTTCCGACGTCGGTAAAATGAGTACCCAGCTTGGTGGGGGGTAATAAATAAAAATTGCCTGGAAGCACTGCGGAATAAGTTGACACTATACAAATAACAAGATTTATTTTATTTATCTATTATTAAGCTTGGTTATGTTATGTATCTATGTGGTAAGCTTGGTTCTAGTCCCCAATCTATAGTAAAGTGAGATCTAGTACCGTATCTGCAGTAAGCTTGGTTCTGGTACCGTATCTACACAGCTGCATGATTGATGAAGATTAAAGATAAATGATAAAATAATTTATCATCTTCATAGAATAGTAGAGTTGAAAGGGACCTCCAGTGTCATCGGATCCAACCCTCTGCTCAATTCAGGATCACTAAATAATTCCAGACAGATGTCTGTCCAGCCTCTGAAGACTTCCATTGCAGGAGAATTCCCCACCTCCTGCGGCAACCTGACTCACTGATCCCCCTTACTGCCTAATATCTAATCTGTGTCTTCTCCCTTTTAGTTTCATCCCACTGCATTGCTCCTAGTCTTTTCTTGTGCGGATGAGAATAGGGCTAATCCCTCTGCCCTGTGACAGCCCTTCAGATATTTGTAGACCGCTATTAAGTCTCTTACTTGTACTGGACTTTGTTTCAGAATCTCAGTTTGGCTTCCACAACCAAAATTCCATACATTTTTAAAATACTTAACCTGATAAACCAAGCATGTTACAAGTGAATGCGACTCACAATTCAAAACAGGTTGGGAACCTCTAATATAAAGCCTTAACCAGCATCAGCCTGGCCCTCTGGAGGACCCCCTGCTGAGCATACACTATAGAGCCAGAGGCAAGAGGGAGCGTATTGGTACTTGCAGCTGCTAATACTGTCCAGCACAACCTACTGCTGCATAGCTGGTCTGGCTGAGATGACATTACTAGCACTACCAGTGTCAGTCTGCTCCCCAGCTCCATATCGCAGCGTCCCTCCCCCTTTTCAGCTTTACATTTTCTACATGTATGATCGATAGTGCGAGCAGCAAGTAGGAAGAGACCCTGGCTGGTAGGAACTGTTCACTTACATTAAATATGTAAGGCCTAAACAGCTGCCATGTGGCTTAGTAAAAATGGCTATCTACATTTTATTTAAATAAAAACAGCAGCTATTGTTGTAAAACAAGAAAGAAACTTCTCCCGTCTTGTTTCCACCCACAAACCCCGAAACTTAACTTGCCTCCCATGTTTCCAAGCATGCAGCAATGATGTATTGTACTGGTGGTATCATGCGGCCAGGACTACAGCACATGAGCGCTGTTGCAGCAGGCAGATGCTATATCTCAACAAAGGACTGTGGGAACGCAAGTTCTGAATCACTGGAGAGAACGAGACATGATTTCTGCTTCCTGTTGTTTTGTCCCAATGACAGTTGTTTAAAAGTTGGATAACCCTTTTAACCTTCTCCTCCTTTCCATTCATAGTTTAGATCAGTGCCGGTTTTTCTTCTCAAGGGCAGTTGAGCCCTTCCTATAAACAAGCACTATCTCTACACATAAGGGGTATGAACATTTACAAGTAGTCCCTAGGTTGGTCCCTATTTTAAGTGTGTTGGACCCCTCAAATGTGCATGTATGTCCCTAGAAATAACATTGTTGAAAAAAAAAGTTACACATCAAGAGTAGCGCCAAATCCATAACATGCCGAGTCATAAAACTATCAATACATATACACATAAACATGTGAATACAATGAAAAAAACTATAAAAATGCCAGAATCGATGTTTTTTTTTCATTCGCCTCCTAAAAATGGATTACAAAGTGATAAAAATGTTATATTTTAAAATGATACTAATAAACCTCTAGCTTGTTGCACAAAAATAAGCCCTTACCAAGCTTGATCAACTTTTTGCAATGTCACCAGAGGGTGGCAAATCGGTACTTCTCTCATCAGTTTGGAAACTGCAACTCCCTGCACACCCTGCTGTATACTCCCACCACATTCTGGAGGTTGTAATTTGCCTAAAAGCTTGTTATCCACAAGTATATTGTGAATGCAGATACTGTTTATTCCACAACGGAGCAAGGTCAGCATTTTGTTTCTCCTGGATTATCTCTTTTGATTTCCATGAAATTGTAGGGTGAGCCCCCAATATCCATTCCAATGGTGGACCGTACACACCCCAGTCCAAAAATGTCCTGTCCTGCTATAATAATTCTTCTTCTTTCTGTTGTCATGTAATGGCATGGAGATCAATAAAATGTTGCTGTTTGTTCACAGAAGTACATTATGAGACATATCTTGGCACTATGGTATTACAGGCTTTTCTTTCTAGAAGTACCTGCATTTCTTTCCATCAAAGATGCAAATAAATCAGCGGTTGTAATATTTGAGATGCTCCAAAGTGAAATATTGCTTTCTCTACTATGCTGCTGTTTACAATATGCACATCATTATCACATCCGTTCTATTAAGTATATTTCCCATTAAGCAATGAAGATTCCCATCACCTCACCATGACAAGCTCAGCCACTGCCCATCTTCACGTCTGAGCTTGTCTTAGTTTCCGACCATGTAGAGCTGCCTGAGGCAGGAATTGTGTCAGTATCCAGTAGAGACGTCTTAGTCTGACATGATGAGGAATAACAGTGCATGAATAATGTCTTTTCACTTTTCCTGTACAGTGATCCGCATGGCAGAGATAGAGAAAACAGGCATCTCAATTTCATGCATTCTCGCATAAGTGATGTTTCAATTCACAGCTCCAGATGGCTGGCAGTACAGCTGAGTAGCTAATGATCTAATAAACTGGCATATTTAGGGGAAAACCAATAACAATGCATTTAACCTTCAGCCGTGGAAGACATCTCTCTGTGGGAGAGACCAGCAAAAATCAATTAGAATGCTCGTTGAGCCGATCAGCCAGAATAACCACAATTAGTTTTCAAAGATACATAAACAGACCTCAGGGCAAAATTTGGAATGTGCGCGGTGGCAGAGAGCAACAATGCACTTCCATAATGAGCTCACTATAAGACTATACATACTTGCTAGAAATCATATACATCTTCCAAATTATGTTTTTCAATAGAGGATGTTACCTGGCTTGCCAGATTCCTGACAGGGTACTGTCTGGCCGTCGGGGCAATAAGGGTCATGGCTCCATTGCAGCCCCCGATGCTTTCTGTTTTTTTTTTTCAAAAACTTAATTACTTTTAATCCAGATTCAGTTTTCATTTAAAGGAGTGTTCGTAGACTTTCCCAGGTTTATAAACCACTTTATAAACCACTGTTCAACATATAGTATTCCAAGACAAGGACCATTCTTGAGTTCAACCTTCTTGGTTTCTTCTGAGGCATATCTGGCTTGCCAGAATAAGCTGTTCAGAAAGATCACCACAATCACAAGTCACAAAATTCCTCGCTTGTTCTCGGAGCAGCATCTAGGCCATGATGATGCTTCATCAATAGAGGTACAGTAATGGGACACAGACAGATATTGCTGCAGAAGATGTAACCATGACATGAAGTCACTATGAGTGCACTGTCATTGTAGGGGCTCAGGGGATTGGGGACAGGTTTTGACAATAACATTTTTCTGCTAACATTTTTTCTAATGTAAGGCTTGAGGGACAGTTAGGAAGGAAAGCCTCATGGGATCTGGGAGCTTTATGTACATGATGGATGGTTGATATGTCACCTTCTATGGAGAAGGTTTTCTGGTTAACCATGATATGTTACAAAGGTCATTACTGGGTCAGATGAGATGGAAGAGAGTGAGTTCTGCCCAGTGATGGACTGGTTGGCAGCAGCAAATGACTGGCTGAAGAAAATGGCGGGAAATGCCTGTGGTTGTCAGGCAGAATCTTGTGGCCTGACAGTGGCTGGTGATTGGTCCAGAGGAACAAGCTGAGAGGAGCAGCAGTGAGATATGGAGGTGCAGAGATGTGGGCCATCATCATCTGGAAAGGAAGCAGCAAGCAGCATCCAGGTGACATTTCCCTGTTCCTGTCACAGCTCCCTTCACAATTCCTGTCACAGCTTCAGATCCTCTGTGAAGATGGAGGACCTTTTGTAGCGTCTGATTGTCGGCGAGGATGAAGCGGACAGTGAGGAATAGTTTCACAGATGTCTAGAATCCCCTGTGCTTTAGCTTAGGACTTGTCAGCAGTGCCGGTCAGGAGGAGCCGAAAAGGCAGAGGACATTGTGTGAACACTTGTATCTGAGAACTTTTCAGTAGAATACCACCAGCGAAGCGACCGCAGGGGCTGCCCTTACCTTCATCCGATCGGAGGTGACTGAAACCTGGTAGCGGGAACAGTGCCCAGCAGATGCCAATACCAGCAGAAACAGTGCCACCAGATGACAACACCAAGTCCTGTGCTGCTGCACGTGCAGGGTACCGGTAAAGCTCTACAAAATGGCGACGGCACCTCTGTCAAGTCCTGTGCTGCTGCATTTGCAGGGTGCAGGTGAAGATCTACAAGTGGTGAGACCCCCAGTAACCAGGTGTACTGGCACCTATGTATAGAAGGATTTAGCTTGTGTACCAGTTGGGAGAGATTTCGCACGGCGGTTTTTGTGTTCGGTTTTTATGGCGGGCCGGACCCAGGAGTGGGTTTGTTATAGGGAAGACATGCAAACCTTTCCATTATGCTTTCTCTCTGCTCCTGGCTTTGGCTCACAAGGTGCTGGGCATGGGGGCCTTCTTGTGAGCGCCCCCTAAGGTAGATTTGTCAGTTTTAAATGTGTTAGTGTTAACCCGTACTAGACTGTAAAGAAAGGGCAAGTCAGGGGATGATGGGGAATGTATGTCTGCTTAACAGTTGTATTTTATTAATGGTATCATGTCTGAGCTGAGGTAACTGAGCTCTGAGGTAACTGAGCTCTGAGGTAACTGTCCACTGTATGCAGACTGTCTGCTCTGAGGTAACCACTGCTTTGTATCTGTCAGCTGTGAGATAACTGGCCACTGTATGCAGGCAGTCAGCTGTGAGGTAACTACTGCATGCAGTCTGTGGTTGAGGCGGCTGCTGCTGTTAATCAGATTTGGTTTATAATTATTTGTTATTTTATAACTGTTACTTTCATATAAAGAAGCAGAATCTAATGATGACCGGAGGAACAGAGATGGATAATAATGGTTACCGGGATGTTGGTGTTCCCTCGGTGTAACTAGTTAGGTGGTTGTTAGACATCCTTGGGGCTCCTCATTACCTGGATGTGTGGTTACATTTATGGTATTGAGGTAATGGAGAGGTGTGGGTACTGACATGAGGGCTCATATTGTGCCGGTCTCATCCATTTATTGTTGTTTTAGTCAGAAATCAGTACAAATTCCTTGCATCCAGGAAATAGAGAATTTCCTACAATAGGGCAAGACACCAGTGAGGCTCTCATATTGGAAGTAGGCCTGGCTCATTAAAGAAGGCTCCCGGTACGACTTATATGTGCATGAGTTAAAGGGACTCAGCTGTGAAGGGGTTAATAAGTTAATTTCAGTTGTTTATGATCCTGAGGTAGTTAAATTGCTAATCACATAGCTGAGGGTAGAGTTGCCGGTCATTTTGATACCCCCCTTTTTTCAATTTCAGGTTGTCCCCTTTAAGGCTGATACCAGAGAAGGAGCCTATCTCCTCTCAATGATTTATCATTTCTCTTACTCTCTGAATGTTGAGGCGCTCCTGAGTTGCTGGCATTAAGATATGCATGATGTGACTAGATTGGCTTTGATATGGCACTTCGGTGATGTAATGCATTATTCGGATAACTTCTTATTGGTTGGGGTTTTAGTTCTTTGGGTTTCCAGTTTGGCGTTACCGATGGGATCTAAGGCATCCTACTATTATTTAGAACTATCCCCATTTTTAGAGTAGGTGGGAGGAAGGAATCTCCTGATGCTGGTGTAATACACTACTCAGATGATTGTTGTTTATGGGGCATCAGGGTAATGAGGTTATGCACAAGTTTTAGAGGGCATGTGGTCAGGATGGAGGATTTTGGGGTGCCGCTGGCGAACGGGAAAAACGATATGCCCATGTACTCGTTTGGAGTTTTTAGGTATTCAATTGATAGCATTGTGATGGTTTTTCTAATTGTCAAGGTCAGGGGTGTATAGTTTATGGGTTTAATTAGTCAGACATTATGTATGAAGGACGATTACATGGAGGGAGTTGCAGCAGTTAGCAGGTCTGTCCTTCTTTGCTTCACGAATGATTATTATTGGTCGCAGTTATTCCCGCAGGTCATGTGTGGTGATGTGCGGTTGGAAGTCCCATACATCGCATGCGCAGATGTTAAGGGGGCTAAAGCAGGATTTAGTGGTATGGTTGGTATCTGTGACAAACTTTAATGGTCAGTCAGCTTGGTGATGGGAGCTTGTGGAAGCAGATGAGTTATCATTAGGTGCTGACATCAGTGGATAATGGTTATGGAGTGATTGTTGGTAAGAGCCGGTCGGCAGGAGTTAGTTCTTGTGCTAGTCAGATTATTTCTAAGATATAACCTCTTATTGAGGGTTAGAGATGGTCAGTGTGAGATTAATGCGGCTGCTATTTCATAGTCTTGTTTGCTGGTGCAGCAATTCAGGAAAGAGAGTCCAAAGTTTAGGATGCAGCGCTCATACGGCTCAGTTTGGAAGGTATTGTCGGGTATTGCTTTCTTTCAAAGATGGTATATTCTGGTACCTATTAATTGTTTTTCAGGTAGAGAGATTGATCAGGGGCTGTAAGGCAGTAGCTGATGCCCCTGATCAATGCTCTGCTATCACATTTAGCTTACTAGGGAAGTTGGTGAAAGTATTGCCTGAAGTGTGTAGATCAGCATATGAGGTACAGCTGTTTAGATGTGACTTTGGGGCCTTAAGGATGTGTCAAACCATGGGAGCTTTATAATAATTAAAGACAAAATGGGTAAAGGGGTGTGAATTTGCTTGTTTGCTCATTTTCATGAGAATATATGCTTGCTTAGGAATTTGCAGGCGTTTATGTGTCTATGCCCGCAAGCACCAGGTTCTTTGTTGATCCATGTACCCTATTTCCCTGGAGATAAAACCTACCCCGGAAATAAACCCTAGCAGGATTTTTCTGGATTTTTGAGGATGCTTGAACTTTAAGCCATATTACAAAAATAAACCCTAGTTGCAGTGAATAAAAAAAAAAAGTCAATGTAAATAGTGTCCAGGCAGCTATACATGGCAAAAGTAAGATCTTATGGAGCAATTAGTAGAAGACCCTGTCTTGTTTTCGGGGAGAAAGGGATGATGGACAGTCATTATCTTGCTTTTAATGTATAATGATGCTTAAAACTGTTTACAGGTGTTGTTTTATTGAAGAAAAAGTAGACAGATGGGGTTCATCTCGTGTTAAGATTTACATATGCCTAAATAATATGGTGTACTAATTCATTTTAGAAATTAAGAAAAGTATTGTGGGGATTGTTGGACACTCCTTTGTGTACTGGGCTTGGAGAAGGGCAGAAGATTGCTGTTATTCCGAAAATTTGGGATTGTACAGATCAGTTTGAAATTTTTTGGTGTGGTAATAGATGTATGAGGTGGAGTGAATTAATGGCTTAACTAATGTTTAAAGAGTCACGTGGGCTTAGAGAGTCACGTGGGCCCTGTCCAGATGTTTTATTTTTACACTTAGGGGTTAATGACATTGAAGAGAACACATTGATATGTCATGGGTAGAGATGAGCGAGCACCAAAATGCTCGGGTGCTAGTTGCTCAAGTCGAACTTTCCGCGATGCTCGGGAGTTCGTTTCGAGTAACGAACCCCATTGAAGTCAATGAGCGACTCGAGCATTTTTGTATATGACCAATGCTCCGCTTAGGTTTTCACTTGTTAAAATCTGGAAAACCTACGAAAGTGATGGAAACACCACAGAAACGGATAGGGCAGCGGAGGGGCAGCATGCAGGGCTGCATCTCAGGCTCCCAGGTCTCACTATTAAGCCACATTAGCGGCAAGCGTGTGCCCCCCCCCCCTAACAATTTTTACTTCGGACAAACCCTCATTAGCAAGGCACACCTTAGCTAAGCACCACACTACCTCCAACCAAGCACAATCACTGCCTGCGGGTCACACTGCTGCCTCTTCTCCTGGGTTACATGCTTCCCAACCCCCCGCACGACCCTGTGTCCACAGCGCACACAAAAGTGTCCCTGCGCAGCCTTCAGCTGCGCTCATGCCACACGCTCGCTTCATAGCCACACCACCCTCATGTCTATTTATAAGTGCGTCTGCCATGAGGAGGAACCGGAGGCACACACTGCAGAGGGTTGGCACGGCCAGGTAGCGACCTTCTTTAAAAGAGGGGGCGATAGCCCACAATACTGTTGAGAATCAATGAGAAATTGACGTTCGATCTTCATTCCAATAAAGTGTCAACCTCGGTCAGGAGCTGCAAACGTGGGCATGAGTTACATAGCTATGGGGAATCCATGTCCCCACACAGTATTCATTCTGTCTAGGTGTCGGATAGCTCAATCGACACCGCAAGGGGAAAGCCATCTGCACTCTGCCCCCTATGCAAGTCAGTCAGTGTCTTTGTGCCAGACAGGTCAAACACTGCGATGGGAGGTCTGTGTGCACCCACAGCATAGGCGAGCAGAAGGAACCAAAAGAAAGTAATAAACATGAAGAAATTACAATGCCCAAACATGGCAGACTTACACTGCACTGAGGACATAGGCCTCGGCCAACAGCTTCAGCAATCATAGGCATGAAGCAGACTTCGATGCTAGTTCATCTGCGACGGGGTCATTAAATCAGTTACATTTTCTTTCACCGCTCCAATGACTGGATTAGCAGGAAAAAGTTCCACAGGCCCAACCTGGCGCAGTTGCAGTTCCCCCGGGACATAGGCCTCGGCCCACAGCCTCGGCAATCGCGGGCATGAAGCGGACTAGCGGACTCTGATGCTGCTAGTACAGCAGTGAACATCTCATTAATGCAGTAACGCTCCGTCCTTTCCTTTGGCCCAAACGAGTTTCTCAGATAACTGTGGTAGCACGAGAGAAAATATATGATGCGCATTGCTGATCCCCTGACCCCAAGCAGGAGGTGGCATTACACGGCCAAGAAACCATGACCAGGACCCGCTGTAGCCTGTGTGGGAAGGATGTGAGCGGGCCCTTGGCCAGGCTCGGTCCCAGCAAACACCTTGTGAGACCCAAGGTGCCACGACTGACATAGCAATGGGAAGTCCATGTGCCCACACAATATTCATTCTGTCTAGGTGTCGGATAGCTCTATCGACACCACAAGGGGAAAGCCATCTGCGCTATGCACCCTACCCAAGTCAGTCAGCGACTTTGTGCCGGACAGGTAAATCACCGCTATGGGAAGTCTTTGTGCACCCACAGCGTAGGCGAGCTGAAGGACCCAAAGAGAGTAATAAACATGAAGAAATGATAGTGCCCAAACATGCCAGACTTTCACTGTGCTGAGGACATAGGCCTCTGCACACACCCTCAGCAATTGTGGGCATAGAGCGGACTCCGATGCTTGTACAGCTGTAAGGTTCTCATCAATGCAGTAACGCACCTCTTCTTTGGCCCAAACCAGTGTCTCAGATAACCGTGGTAACACGGGAGAAAATACATGATGCCCAGTGCTGATCCCCTGACCCCAAGCAGGAGGAGGAGGTGGCATTACAAGGCCAAGACACCATGACCAGGACCCGCTATAGTCTGCGTGGGAAACATGTTAGCGGGCCCAGGCTCAGGCGCGGTTCCGTGCCTCCACCTTGAATTTTGCCTCCATGGGCAAAATCAAACCTTCAGATACGAATATGAGCCAATGGACAAAAGTAAAGCCACAGAATAAAAGTGGAAGCGACAACAGCTATGTGGAAAAGCTACTATTTTCTGAGACAAGAGGGGCATTTGATAGCAATGAAAAGGATATTCTAGGTACTAAAAGTCAGAACTCCTCCTCATCTCAATCTGAAATATGGACCTCAGAATGCGAGCGGTCGTTTGCAGCCCTAAAGACTGCTCTGTCCAGCTCTCTGGTCCTGCAGGCCCCAGACTTCACCCGGAGGTTTGCGGTGCAAACTATTTCCAGCGTTTATGGCCTTGGGGCTGTCCTCAGCCAAGTCAATGCTCAGGGAGAAGAACACCCTGTTCTTTACCTCAGCCGTAAGCTCCTGCCTAGAGAGGTGGCATATGGCGCGGTCGATAAGGAATGTTTAGCCATCGTCTGAGCCCTCCATAATTTACAACAATATCTGTACGGGCGTAACTTCACGGTAATCACGGATCACATTCCACTTAGCTGGTTGAACTGTGTGGCCGGAGAAAATGGGAAACTCCTTTGCTGGAGCCTGCCGCTGCAGTCCTACAACTTCACTATCCAGCACAAGAATGGAAGTGAACATGGCAACGCGGACGGACTGTCCCATCGAGATGAAGTGACAGAGACGGGCTCTGGAAGTGATCTGTAAAGATCAACTACCGTGGCCCATATAAAAAGGGGAGGTGTGATGAGGTATCAGATTTTGTACCCAGAGTCGTTAGGCTGTCAGCCATTTTGTTCTAAGTACCTTGCCTTATATTCAGCAATCCATTTGGTTTCTACTAGATAATCCCAAAATAGGTGGAAAGGAGCGACAGGTTTAGCAGCTTTTTCCCCAGCCTGTCAATATGTGCATGTAGGAAAAGCCTTGTCTCACCTGCCTGGACAAGAGCTGTGCTGTGATGTAAATAACTCCCTCATTCTCTCTCTCCCACCTGTATGTGTTGAATGGTATTAGCATGAGGATGCTGACCCTGCAGGTGTTAATTAAGTTTAGGAAAACCCTTCTTGTATTAATTTCCTCTTCCACACTAGCTGGGGCCGAAAGAATCCATATTGAGGAAATCTTTAATAAGAACATTTGGTCGTGTGAAGGTCCCAGTCGCATATGATTTAGATTTTCAAAATCGTGTGTCCCAGACGGACAAAACACATCCACTCACGGTGCTTTAAGTGCTCAGAAACCCTTTCAAATTACATAACCCCATCACTGGTTGGGATTGTGCCTATCCGTTTGGTACTCACACGTAGCTAAAATCATAAACTGAAATATGGCGGGCATATCCTCACAATCGGAGGCTCTCTCGCCGAGATATGACCACACATAAATAAATATGATTCCTCAGAGCTCCTACAAGACCAGCCCTCCATTCTCTGTATGACCTCAGAAGGGGCAGAGAGGAGGTGTGTACTAGGGACCCTTAAAAATGTGGGCACCCTCAGGTCCCATTTGTCGATCCACAGAGCTATACTGCGGTATATGGACTTTCCTATGTTCTGGCTCTCCGCCACCCAGACCCCTTTGGGCCGTGTATCCCAAAATCTGGTAACTTTCTTTTAATTTCTCCTGTTTTATTTTAAATCTGCTGAGTGTGTATTCATACTGTATTCCTTATTCTCCCATGTAACAACCTTTTTCTTTGTATACCTTTGTACATTCTGTATGTATTGCACAGCTATACCTTTTCTAGAATAAAACTACAATTTATCAGTTCAAGCCTGGTCCGTTTTAACAACGAACCATAATACTCCGAAGATTATGTTAATAATTTATAGATCGGGTCCAATGCCTGTGAACATTGGTAGTGGTGGCAGCTGTGTATGGGTATTGTACAGCTCTGGAGTGCGTTGGAACGGATCATGGCTTTGCATGCGTGCAGAAGCTCCGAGAAAGCCAGGTACAAATCAGCCTGAATTCTAACCACTTCACGCTTACAATACCGCTAGAGTGATCGAGGACTGAGGTGGGATCGATAGGTATGGTCTCCCCTCTCCCTCTTCTGTGTCCGGTACGTGACACATATGTTGTCTATTAAGCTTTTCAAAGTGTTTGCAATGCAAGTTTCTGGCTATACCACTCATCTTTGTCAGGAATTACCAAAGATGGTCACAAGTAAACGCTTCATCAGTCCAGAATCTGTCTGGGAGTATGTGGATCTCATCTGGCCTGCTTCAACCAAGGATATGTGCCTGCTGTAACTCTGTCCCTAGACCTCCAGGGATGCTGTGTTCTATAGTCGGCTCTATTCCTACCTCAGCTGTAAACTAAAATATGTAATTATCAGTACCAACAAGATGGAAGCCTTCATTATTCCACTGGCAGCATGCCAACCATTACCTTCCAAACTTCAACCAGGGGCCAGGTCTTGATGATAATCATCCTAATATTTTTTGGTCCTACTTCTTCCAAACCATCCATGTTGGTCTTCTTGTCCCAGAAAAGTCCGCAAGATAAAAAAAGACAGAAGGAGCTGGATGTTCCCGATGACATGTTCTTATCTATATTAGAAGATGTCCAAAGAAAGGAGAACCTGATGGCAGAACAAAGGCTTCCAGCTGTAGGGCAGCAGAGCACTGGGGTGGCCGAAGTGGGTATGCCAGAGCTGATAAACCTTCTGTGTTTACTGTCAAATAACCTGCATGAGATTGCAATCCAGAACAACAATAATTTTCATAGTGTGCCCCCAGCTAACCAGCCAAACCCCATACAAGGAACAGCCCCTGTTTGGCCATCATATCCTTTGCAACCTAGTTTTCAGTCTCCTGCCTCTTATGACAATAACCCAGCTGCCATGTTTGATCCATCGACCATTTATAATTAGAGATGAGCGAACGCGTTCGTCCGAGCTTGATATTCGTGCGAATATTAGGGTGTTCGGGATGTTCGTTATTCGTAACGAACACCATGCGGTGTTCTGGTTACTTTCACTTACTTCCCTGAGACGTTTGCGCGCTTTTCTGGCCAATTGAAAGACAGGGAAGGCATTACAACTTCCCCCTGTGACGTTCAAGCCCTATACCACCCCCCTGCTGTGAGTGGCTGGGAAGATCAGGTGTTCGCCTAATATAAAAGTCGGCCCCTCCCGCGGCTCGCCTCAGATGCGGTGTGAGTTAGATGAGGGACAGTGCTGTTTATACCGGAGCTGCTGTAGGGAAAGAATTGGTAGTTAGTGTAGGCTTCAAGACCCCCCAAAGGTCCTTATTAGGGCCACTGATAGCTGTGTGTTGGCTGCTGTTAGCAGTGGCATTTTTTTTTCTCTCAAAATCGCCTCTGCAGACCGTTGCACCTGGCATTAGGGACAGAAGTGCTGCATAGGCAGGGAGAGTGTTAGGAGTGAGTGTAGCCTTCAAGAACCTCAACGGTCCTTTCTAGGGCCATATTTATCCGTGTGCAGTACTGTCCAGGCTGCTGTTGGCTGTGCTGCATTTTTTTTGGGCTTCTCAAAATCGCCTCTGCAGAGCATTCCACCCTCCATTGATACTGCAGGGAAAGAATTGTATAGGCAGGGCCACAACACAGTTATTATTCATTGAATATACGCAGTGCTGCCTTTTGGTGGGAAAAAACTGAAAACAAATCTATTTGTCCAGCCTCTGTCCGTCCTTACGGGCGGTGGAGACGTGTGAGCTGCGTGAAGAACAGTGCTAAATCATACGCACCCAGCTACGCTTTACTGCTGGCTTCGCCATTTGCTTTCCTTAATTGGGAAAAAAAATACCTGCTCTGCCAGAGTTATAATAACTCTGCTACCCTCACGTTCTGTGACACATAAGCAGGGACACAGCACAGTTATTAAACTTCTCATGTTCATTGAATATACGCAGTGCTGCCTTTTGGTGGGAAAAAACTGAAAACAAATCTATTTGTCCAGCCTCTGTCCGTCCTTACGGGCGGTGGAGACGTGTGAGCTGCGTGAAGAACAGTGCTAAATCATACGCACCCAGCTACGCTTTACTGCTGGCTTCGCCATTTGCTTTCCTTAATTGGGAAAAAAAATACCTGCTCTGCCAGAGTTATAATAACTCTGCTACCCTCACGTTCTGTGACACATAAGCAGGGACACAGCACAGTTATTAAACTTCTCATGTTCATTGAATATACGCAGTGCTGCCTTTTGGTGGGAAAAAACTGAAAACAAATCTATTTGTCCAGCCTCTGTCCGTCCTTACGGGCGGTGGAGACGTGTGAGCTGCGTGAAGAACAGTGCTAAATCATACGCACCCAGCTACGCTTTACTGCTGGCTTCGCCATTTGCTTTCCTTAGTTGGGAAAAAAAATACCTGCTCTGCCAGAGTTATAATAACTCTGCTACCCTCACGTTCTGTGACACATAAGCAGGGACACAGCACAGTTATTAAACTTCTCATGTTCATTGAATATACGCAGTGCTGCCTTTTGGTGGGAAAAAACTGAAAACAAATCTATTTGTCCAGCCTCTGTCCGTCCTTACGGGCGGTGGAGACGTGTGAGCTGCGTGAAGAACAGTGCTAAATCATACGCACCCAGCTACGCTTTACTGCTGGCTTCGCCATTTGCTTTCCTTAATTGGGAAAAAAAATACCTGCTCTGCCAGAGTTATAATAACTCTGCTACCCTCACGTTCAGTGACACATTAGCAGGGACACAGCACAGTTATTAAACTTAGATTATTCATTCACTAAAGGCAGTGGGGCCGTTCGTTTTCCAAAAAGTGCAAAAATAATATTTGGCCTGCAGTCTTGCGCCAATTTATTTCCTGCCTGTGAAATCAAATCACTGGTAATACAGCATGCTGAGGGGTAGGGGTAGGCCTAGAGGACGTGGACGCGGCCGAGGACGCGGAGGGCCAAGTCAGGGTGTGGGCACAGGCCGAGCTCCGGATCCCGGTGTGTCGCAGCCGACTGCTGCGCGATTAGGAGAGAGGCACGTTTCTGGCGTCCCCACATTCATCGCCCAATTAATGGGTCCACGCGGGAGACGGTTATTAGAAAATGAGCAGTGTGAGCAGGTCCTGTCCTGGATGGCAGAAAGTGCTTCGAGCAACCTATCGTCAACACGCAGTTCTGCGCCGTCCACTGCTGCAAATCCGAATCCTCTGTCTGCTGCTCCTCCTTCCTCCCAGCCTCCTCACTCCACTACAATGACACCTGCTCAGGAGCGGGAACACTCCCAGGAACTGTTCTCGGGCCCCTGCTCAGATTGGGCAGCAGCGGTTCCTCTCCCACCAGAGGAGTTTATAGTCACTGATGCCCAACCATTCGAAAGTTCCCGGGGTCCGGGGGATGAGGCTGGGGACTTCCGCCAACTGTCTCAACAACTTTCTGTGGGTGAGGAGGACGATGACGATCAGACACAGTTGTCTTGCAGTGAGGTAGTAGTAAGGGCAGTAAGTCCGAGGGAGCAGCGCACAGAGGATTCGGAGGAAGAGCAGCAGGACGATGAGGTGACTGACCCCACCTGGTGTGCAACGCTTACTCAGGAGGACAGGTCTTCAGAGGGGGAGTCAAGGGCATCAGCAGGGCAGGTTGCAAGAGGCAGTGCGGTGGCCAGGGGTAGAGGCAGGGCCAGACCGAATAATCCACCAAGTGTTTCCCAAAGCGCCCCCTCGCGCCATGCCACCCTGCAGAGGCCGAGGTGCTCTAAGGTCTGGCAGTTTTTCACAGAGACGCCTGACGACCGACGAACTGTGGTGTGCAACCTTTGTCGCGCAAAGCTCAGCCGGGGAGCCAACACCAACAGCCTCACCACCACCACCATGCGCAGACATATGATGGCCAAGCACCCCACAAGGTGGGACGAAGGCCGTTCACCGCCTCCGGTTTGCACCCCTGCCTCTCCCCCTGTGCCCCAACCTGCCACTGAGATGCAACCCCCCTCTCAGGACACAGGCACGACCGTCTCATGGCCTGCACCCACACCCTCACCTCCGCTGTCCTCGGCCCCATCCTCCAATGTCTCGCACCGCACAGTCCAGCCGTCGCTAGCGCAACTGTTGGAGCGCAAGCGCAAGTACGCCGCCACGCACCCGCACGCTCAAACGTTAACCGTCCGCATCGCAAAATTCATCAGCCTTGAGATGCTGCCGTATAGGGTTGTGGAAACGGAGTCCTTCAAAAGTATCATGGAGGCGGCGGCCCCGCGCTACTCAGTTCCCAGTCGCCACTACTTTTCCCGATGTGCCGTCCCAGCCCTGCACGACCACGTCTCCCGCAACATTGTACGCGCCCTCACCAACGCGGTTACTGCCACGGTCCACTTAACTACGGACACGTGGACAAGCACAGGCGGGCAGGGCCACTACATCTCCCTGACGGCACATTGGGTGAATTTAGTGGAGGCTGGGACAGAGTCAGAGCCTGGGACCGCTCACGTCCTACCCACCCCCAGAATTGCGGGCCCCAGCTCGGTGCTGGTATCTGCGGAGGTGTATGCTTCCTCCACTAAAGCACCCTCCTCCTCCTCCTCCTCCTCCTCTGTCTCGCAATCAAGATGTGTTAGCAGCAGCATGTCGCCAGCAGTCGGTGTCGCGCGGTGTGGCAGCACAGCGGTGGGCAAGCGTCAGCAGGCCGTGCTGAAACTACTCAGCTTAGGCGATAAGAGGCACACGGCCCACGAACTGCTGCAGGGTCTGACACAGCAGACCGACCGCTGGCTTGCGCCGCTGAGCCTCCAACCGGGCATGGTCGTGTGTGACAACGGCCGTAACCTGGTGGCGGCTCTGCAGCTCGGCAGCCTCACGCACGTGCCATGCCTGGCCCACGTCTTTAATTTGGTGGTTCAGCGCTTTCTGAAAAGCTACCCACGCTTGTCAGACCTGCTCGTAAAGGCGCGCCGGCTCTGCGCACATTTCCGCAAGTCCCACACGGACGCTGCCACCCTGCGCACCCTGCAACATCACTTTAAGCTGCCAGTGCACCGACTGCTGTGCGACGTGCCCACACGGTGGAACTCTACGCTCCACATGTTGGCCAGGCTCTATGAACAACGGAGAGCTATAGTGGAATACCAACTCCAACATGGGCGGCGCAGTGGGAGTCAGCCTCCTCAATTCCTTTCAGAAGAGTGGGCCTGGTTGGCAGACATCTGCCATGTCCTTGGTAATTTTGAGGAGTCTACCCAGGTGGTGAGCGGCGATGCTACAATCATTAGCGTCACCATTCCTCTGCTATGCATCTTGAGAAATTCCCTGCAAACAATAAAGGCAGCTGCTTTGCGCTCGGAAACGGGGGCGGGGGAAGACAGTATGCCGCTGGATAGTCAAGGCACCCTCCTGTCTATTTCTCAGCGCGTACAGGAGGAGGAGGAGGAGCATGAGGAGGATGAGGAGGAGGGGGAAGAGACAGCTTGGCCCACTGCTGACCGTACCCATGCTGCTTGCCTGTCATCCTTTCAGCGTGTATGGCCTGAGGAGGAGGAGGAGGAGGAGGAGGAGGAGGATCCTGAAAGTGATCTTCCTAGTGAGGACAGCCATGTGTTGCGTACTGGTACCCTGGCACACATGGCTGACTTCATGTTAGGATGCCTTTCTCGTGACCCTCGCGTTGCACGCATTCTGGCCACGACGGATTACTGGGTGTACACACTGCTCGATCCACGGTATAAGGAGAACCTGCCCACTCTGATTCCCGAAGAGGAAAGGGGTTCGAGAGTGTTGCTATACCACAGGACCCTTGCGGACAAGCTGATGGTAAAATTCCCAGCCGACAGCGCTAGTGGCAGAAGGCGCAGTACCGAGGGCAAGGTAGCAGGGGATGTGCGTAGATCGAGCAGCATGTACATCCCAGGCAGTGCAACAGTCTTTAAGGGCCTGGCCAGCTTTATGGCTCCCCACCAAGACTGTGTCACCGCTCCCCAGTCACGGCTGAGTCGGCGGGAGCACTGTAAAAGGATGGTGAGGGAGTACGTAGCGGATCGCACGACCATCCTTGGTGACGCCTCTGCCCCCTACAACTACTGGGTGTCGAAGCTGGACACGTGGCCTGAACTCGCGCTGTATGCCCTGGAGGTGCTTGCTTGTCCTGCGGCTAGCGTCTTGTCGGAAAGGGTGTTTAGTGCGGCTGGGGGAATCATCACAGATAAGCGTAGCCGCTTGTCAACCGACAGTGCCGACAGGCTAACACTCATCAAGATGAACAAAGGCTGGATTTCCCCAGACTTCTGTTCTCCACCAGCGGACAGCAGCGATACGTAAGCAATACGTAGGCTGCACCCGCGGATGGAAGCTACGTTCTCTCTCACCATCCAAAACGGGGACATTTCTGCTTCATCAATCTGTGTCTAATATTCCTCCTCCTCCTCCTCCTGCTCCTCCTCCTGAAACCTCACGTAATCACGCTGAACGGGCAATTTTTCTTAGGGCCACAAGGCTCAGTCAAATAATTTTTCAGAACAATTTTTAAAAGTTTCAATGCGCTTAAAAGCATTGGAACTTTAACTTGAACCAATTTTTCGTTACACTGGGCTGCCTCCAGGCCTAGTTACCACTTAAGCCACATTAACCAAAGCGATTAATGGGTTTCACCTGCCCTCTTGGCTGGCCATGGCCAATTTTTGGGATGTACATTAGTACTGTTGATACAGCAATTTTTGTGGGCCCTCGCCTACAGTGTAATCAAATTAATTTTTAGCCCACCTGCATTACAGCTGACGTAACCTCAGCTGTGTTGGGCAATGCAATGGGATATTTTTATGTACCGCCGGTGGGTTCCAGGGAGCCACCCATGCTGTAGGTGCACACGGAGTTTTTAATACATCTGTACACTTCTAAAGAACCCCAGTCTGACTGGGGCATGCAGTGTGGGCCGAAGCCCACCTGTATTACGCACAACATTACTACCTCAGCTGTGTTGGGCAATGCAATGGGATATTTCTATGTACCGCCGGTGGCTTCCTGGCACCCACCCAGGCAGTGGGTCCACAGGGAGTTTAACCTACATGTGTCCACTTGTAAAGAACCCCAGTCTGACTGGGGCATGCAGTGTGGGCCGAAGCCCACCTGCATTAAGCACGACATTACTACCTCAGCTGTGTTGGGCAATGCAATGGGATATTTTTGTGTACCGCCGGTGGGTTCCAGGGAGCCACCCATGCTGTAGGTGCACACGGAGTTTTTAATACATCTGTACACTTCTAAAGAACCCCAGTCTGACTGGGGCATGCAGTGTGGGCCGAAGCCCACCTGTATTACGCACAACATTACTACCTCAGCTGTGTTGGGCAATGCAATGGGATATTTTTGTGTACCGCCGGTGGCTTCCTGGCACCCACCCATGCTGTAGGTGCACACGGAGTTTTTACTACATCTGTACACTTCTAAAGAACCCCAGTCTGACTGGGGCATGCAGTGTGGGCCGAAGCCCACCTGCATTAAGCACGACATTACTACCTCAGCTGTGTTGGGCAATGCAATGGGATATTTCTGTGTACCGCCGGTGGGTTCCAGGGAGCCACCCATGCTGTGGGTCGACAGGGACTTCACAATAGGGAGTTGTACCTGCCTGTGTCTATGAATTAAAAAGCCCGGTCTGACTGGGGCATGCAGACACCTTGACAGAATGAATAGTGTGTGGCACATAGGTTCCCCATTGCTATGCCCACGTGTGCAGCTCCTGATGGCGGTGGCACAGGATTCTATTTCTCATTGCTTCTGTACAGCATTGTGGGATATCGCTCCGCCACTTTTAAAGAGGGTCGCTGCCTAGCCGTGCCAACCTCTGCAGTGTGTGCCTGCGGTCCCTCGTCATGGCAGACGCACTTCTAAATAGACATGAGCGTGGTGTGGCATGAGGGCAGCTGAAGGCTGCCCAGGTAAACACTTTGGTGTGCGCTGTGGGGGGGAGGGGGGGCGGTTGGTCAGCATGTAACCCAGGAGAAGTGTCAGTGGAGTGTCATGCAGGCAGTGATTGTGCTTTGTTGGAGGTAGTGTGGTGCTTAGCAAAGGTATGCCATGCTAATGAGGGCTTTTCAGAAGTAAAAGTTGTTGGGAGGGGGGGGGGGCCCACTCTTGCCGGTATTGTGGCTTAATAGTGGGACCTGTGAACTTGAGATGCAGCCCAACATGTAGCCCCTCGCCTGCCCTATCCGTCACTGTGTCATTCCCATCACTTTCCTGAATTGCCCAGATTTTCACACATGAAAACCTTAGCGAGCATCGGCGAAATACAAAAATGTTCTGGTCGCCCATTGACTTCAATGGGGTTCGTTGTTCGAAACGAACCCTCGAGCATCACGGGAAGTTCGTTACGAATAACGAACACCCGAACATTTTGGTGTTCGCTCATCTCTATTTATAATCCATCTGCTTTTAACACTTATACGTTTTTAAACCAAAATAATTGTACCATTATGTTCTTAGTGAAGGGCTTTCATATCTACAGTGTTAAAAAAGTAATAATAATAATCCAAACAGTTGTTTTCTTTTTACCGGAAGGCACCCATTTAAAATTAACATGTGTACATTTTTAAAGATTGTTTCTATATATTCTCATTAGTGTGTTTTTAAATACTGTTCAATGTTTTTATTGTTTTTACGCAGACCCTTCTAACATTTGTGTAGCAGCAGTATAGGCAGACCCCTGTAACATTTATGTAGCAGAGGTATAGACCGACCCCAGTACCATTTTTGTAGGTGCAGTATACGCAGACCCCATTACCATTTCTGTAGAAGTATACGCAGACCCCAGTAACATTTCTGTAGCAGCAGTATAGGCAGACCCCTGGAGCATTTCCGTGGCAGAAGAATAGGCAGACCCCAGTAACATTTTTGTAGCAGAAGTATACGCAGTCCCCTGTAACATTTCTGTAGTAACAGTATAGACAGATCCCAGTAACATTTCTGTAGCAGCAGTATAGGCAGACCCCTGGAGCATTTCCGTGGCAGAAGAATAGGCAGACCCCAGTAACATTTTTGTAGCAGAAGTATACGCAGTCCCCTGTAACATTTCTGTAGTAACAGTATAGACAGATCCCAGTAACATTTCTGTAGCAGCAGTATAGGCAGACCCCAGTACCATTTCTGTAGAAGTAAAGGCAGACCCCAGTAACATTTCTGTAGCAGCAGTATAAGCAGCCCCCTGTAACATTTATGTAGCAGAAGTATAGGCAGACCCCTGTAACATTTATGTAGCAGATGTATAGGCAGACCCCTGTAACATTTAAGTGGTAGCAGTATAGGCAGATCCCTGTTACATTTAAATGGCAGCAGTATAGGCAGACCCCAGTAAAATTTACGTGGCAGCAGTAGAGGCAGACCCCAGTAACATTTTTGTAGCAGAAGTATACGCAGACCCCTGTAACCTTTCTGTAGTAACAGTATAGACAGATCCCAGTAACATTTCTGTAGCAGAAGTATAGGAAGACCCCTGTAACATTTACGTGTCAGCAGTATAGGCAGACCCCAGTATCATCCTTTTGGCAGCAGTATAGGCAGACCCCTGTAACATTTACGTGGCAGAAGTATAGGCAGAATTCTGTAACATTTAAGTGGCAGCAGTATAGGCAGACCCCTTGTCTTACCTGCTCACGATTTGGCAATTCTACAACCTCATTAGCATACAAACTAAGCAAACTGAGACAGTGTTGAGGTAAAACAAATATTAAACATGAGTTTATTTACTCTTTAGTATATAAATGTAAGTGAAACGGTTAATTAACATATAGAGCATACAGATCACATGGGTAACAAAGATAAGCATTAATACATCACCGGATATTGTAGCATCACTCCGCAATCGGGGGATCTCCAGGTATGATTGGTAGGAGGAATCCGGGAAAATGCCAGCACGTCTGCTAGACAACAAATCGAGTCTCAAAACCCCCCTGAAAATCCCCCCATATATATACAACTTTTTCATTACGTGACATATCCGCTTCTGCGCAGTTATGAGTATATATGTCATTCTTATATAACTAATCAAGCTTTACGCATGCTCCGTACTACTTTGGCAACGTATAATAGTGCATATTTTCTCTATGAAGTTATCCACATCTGCACTCTATTACTTGCAATATCTGATGACTATGAGTCATTCTAGCCAGTTTTATCTGGAATTTACTGCATTTGTGCAGATCTTAATATAAACAAAGATCTGGTACCGTGTTAGCCAGTAGAGCAAAATGTGATTGTTCTCAGTAAGAGAAACGACGTAGTCTTGTAGATATGATACCTTTTAATGGCTAACAAAAATACATGATGTAATAATAGCGAGCTTTCGTACCAACGCAGGGTACTTCTTCCGGCTAATGGATTGGATCTGAAGAGGCATGGATATTTATACACACTTATAACATACATACTTATGACAAGGCACTGCCTTGTCATAAGTATGTATGTTATAAGTGTGTATAAATATCCATGCCTCTTCAGATCCAATCCATTAGCCGGAAGAAGTACCCTGCGTTGGTACGAAAGCTCGCTATTATTACATCATGTATTTTTGTTAGCCATTAAAAGGTATCATATCTACAAGACTACGTCGTTTCTCTTACTGAGAACAATCACATTTTGCAGATCTTAATAGAACATTCAAATAAGTTCATACTAGTTAGAGATGAGCGAACGTACTCGTCCGAGCTTGATATTCGTGCGAATATTAGGGTGTTCGGGATGCTCGTTACTCGTAACGAGTACCACGCGGTGTTCCGGTTACTTTCAGTTTCCTCTCTGAGACGTTAGCGCGCTTTTCTGGCCAATTGAAAGACAGGGAAGGCATTACAACTTCCCCCTGTGACGTTCAAGCCCTATACCACCCCCCTGCTGTGAGTGGCTGGGGCGATCAGATGTCACCCGAGTATAAAAATCGGCCCCTCCCGCGGCTCGGCTCAGATGCCTTGTGAGTTAGCTGAGGGACAGTGGTATCGTGCTGGAGCTGCTGTAGGGAGAGCGTTAGGAGTTAGTGTAGGCTTCAAGAACCCCAACGGTCCTTCTCAGGGCCACATCTAATAGTGTGCAGTACTGTGTTAGCACTGTAATTTATTTATTTTTTTCAAAATTGGATCTGCAGAGCATTGCGCCCTGCAATAGGGACAGAAGTGGTGGTTAGGCAGGGAGAGTGTTAGCAGTGAGTGTAGGCTTCAAGAACCCCAACGGTCCTTTCTAGGGCCACATCTATCCGTGTGCAGTACTGTCCAGGCTGCTGTTAGCAGTGTTGCATATTTTTTTTTTCTCTCAAAACCGGCTGTGCAGACCATTGCACCCGGCATTAATACTACAGGGATAGAATTGTGTAGGCAGGGCCAGAAGACATACATTATTCATTGAATAGACGCAGTGTGGCTTGTCCTTTGAAAAACAAGGGAAAAAATTATATTTCGCCTGCCTCTGACAGTCCTCAGGGCTCTGGGTACGTGTGTGCTGCGTGCAGAACGTTAAAAAAAATCAGACGCAGCCAGCTACGTTTTACTGCAGGCTTGCGCCAATTTTTTTCCTGCATGGGAAATCCCTGATCTGCTGTAGCGAATAACTTTGCATCACTGCAGTTCTCTGACACATTTGCAGGGCCACAACACAGTTATTAAACTTAGTAGTATTCATTGAATACAAGCAGTGTGGCTTGTCCTTTGAAAAACAAGGGAAAAAATTCTATTTCGCCTGCCTCTGACAGTCCTCAGGGCTCTGGGTACGTGTGTGCTGCGTGCAGAACGTTAAAAAAAATCAGACGCAGCCAGCTACGTTTTACTGCAGGCTTGCGCCAATTTTTTTCCTGCATGGGAAATCCCTGATCTGCTGTAGCGAATAACTTTGCATCACTGCAGTTCTCTGACACATTTGCAGGGCCACAACACAGTTATTAAACTTAGTAGTATTCATTGAATACACGCAGTGTGGCTTGTCCTTTGAA
The DNA here is from genome assembly GCF_035609145.1 of Eleutherodactylus coqui. Lineage (NCBI taxonomy): Eukaryota > Metazoa > Chordata > Amphibia > Anura > Eleutherodactylidae > Eleutherodactylus > Eleutherodactylus coqui. Next base: position 160,745,463 of record NC_089840.1, read on the forward strand.
AAACAAGGGAAAAAATTCTATTTTGGCTGCAGGCTTGCGCCAATTTTTTTCCTGCATGGGAAATCCCTGATCTGCTGTAGCGAATAACTTTGCATCACTGCAGTTCTCTGACACATTTGCAGGGCCACAACACAGTTATTAAACTTAGTAGTATTCATTGAATACAAGCAGTGTGGCTTGTCCTTTGAAAAACAAGGGAAAAAATTCTATTTCGCCTGCCTCTGACAGTCCTCAGGGCTCTGGGTACGTGTGTGCTGCGTGCAGAACGTTAAAAAAAATCAGACGCAGCCAGCTACGTTTTACTGCAGGCTTGCGCCAATTTTTTTTTTTCCTGCATGGGAAATCCCTGATCTGCTGTAGCGAATAACTTTGCATCACTGCAGTTCTCTGACACATTTGCAGGGCCACAACACAGTTATTAAACTTAGTAGTATTCATTGAATACACGCAGTGTGGCTTGTCCTTTGAAAAACAAGGGAAAAAATTCTATTTTGGCTGCAGGCTTGCGCCAATTTTTTTCCTGCATGGGAAATCCCTGATCTGCTGTAGCGAATAACTTTGCATCACTGCAGTTCTCTGACACATTTGCAGGGCCACAACACAGTTATTAAACTTAGTAGTATTCATTGAATACAAGCAGTGTGGCTTGTCCTTTGAAAAACAAGGGAAAAAATTCTATTTCGCCTGCCTCTGACAGTCCTCAGGGCTCTGGGTACGTGTGTGCTGCGTGCAGAACGTTAAAAAAAATCAGACGCAGCCAGCTACGTTTTACTGCAGACTTGCGCCAATTTTTTTCCTGCATGGGAAATCCCTGATCTGCTGGAGCGAATAACTTTGCATCACTGCAGTTCTCTGACACATTTGCAGGGCCACAACACAGTTATTAAACTTAGTAGTATTCATTGAATACACGCAGTGTGGCTTGTCCTTTGAAAAACAAGGGAAAAAATTCTATTTCGCCTGCCTCTGACAGTCCTCAGGGCTCTGGGTACGTGTGTGCTGCGTGGAGAACGTTAAAAAATCAGACGCAACCAGCTACGTTTTACAGCAGGCTTGCGCCACTTTCTTTCCTGCCTGGGAAATCAAATCACTGGTAATACACCATGCTCAGGGGTAGGGGTAGGCCTATAGGATGTGGACGCGGGCGAGGACGCGGAGGCCCAAGTCAGGCTGTGGGCACAGGCCGAGCCAGTGCGGTGTCCAGGGGTAGAGGCAGGGCCAGACCGAATAATCCACGAACTGTTTCCCAAAGCGCCCCCTCGCGCCATGCCACCCTGCACAGGTCAAGGTGCTCTACGGTGTGGCAGTTTTTCACAGAGACGCCTGACGACCGACGAACAGTGGTGTGCAACCTTTGTCGCGCCAAGATCAGCTGGGGAGGCACCACCAACAGCATGCGCAGGCATATGATGGCCAAGCACCCCACAAGGTGGGACGATGCCCGTTCACCGCCTCCGGTTTGCACCACTGCCTCTCCCCCTGTGCACCAACCTGCCACTGAGATCCAACCCCCCTCTGAGGACACAGGCACTACCGACTCCTGGCCTGCACCCACACCCTCACCTCCGCTGTCCTCGGCCCCATCCAGCAATGTCTCTCAGCGTAGCGTCCAGACGTCGCTAGTGCCACAGTTTGAGCGCAAGCGCAAGTACGACGCCACGCGCCCGCACGCTCAAGCGTTAAACGTGCACATTGCAAAATTGATCAGCCTAGAGATGCTGCCGTATAGGCTTGTGGAAACGGAGGCTTTCAAAAGCATGATGGCGGCGGCTGCCCCGCGCTACTCGGTTCCCAGTCGCCACTACTTTTCCCGATGTGCCGTCCCAGGCCTGCACGACCACGTGTCCCGCAACATTGTACGCGCCCTCACCAACGCGGTTACTGCCAAGGTCCACTTAACAACAGACACGTGGACAAGCACAGGCGGGCAGGGCCACTATATCTCCCTGACGGCACATTGGGTGAATTTAGTGGAGGCTGGGACAGAGTCAGAGCCTGGGACCGCTCACGTCCTACCCACCCCCAGAATTGCGGGCCACAGCTCGGTGGTGGAATCTGCGGCGGTGTATGCTTCCTCCACTAAAGCACCTTCCTCCTCCTCCTCCTCCAACGCAACCTCTGTCTCGCAATCAAGATGTGTCAGCAGCACGTCGCCAGCAGTCGGTGTCACTCGGCGTGGCAGCACAGCGGTGGCCAAGCGTCAGCAGGCCGTGCTGAAACTACTCAGCTTAGGAGATAAGAGGCACACGGCCCACGAACTGCTGCAGGGTCTGACAGAGCAGACCGACGGCTGGCTTGCGCCGCTGAGCCTCCAACCGGGCATGGTCGTGTGTGACAACGGCCGTAAGCTGGTGGCGGCTCTGCAGCTCGGCAGCCTCACGCACGTGCCATGCCTGGCCCATGTCTTTAATTTGGTGGTTCAGCGCTTTCTGAAAAGCTACCCCCACTTGTCATACCTGCTCGGAAAGGTGCGCCAGCTCTGCGCACATTTCCGCAAATCCCACACGCACGCTGCCACCCTGCGGACCCTGCAACATCGGTTTAATCTGCCAGTGCACCGACTGCTGTGCGACGTGCCCACACAGTGGAACTCTACGCTCCACATGTTGGAGCTATAGTGGAATACCAACTCCAACTTGCGCGGCGCAGTGGGAGTCAGCCTCCTCAATTATTTACAGAAGAGTGGCCCTGGTTGGCAGCCATCTGCCAGGTCCTTGGAAAATTTGAGGAGTCTACCCAGGTAGTGAGCGGCGATGCTGCAATCATTAGCGTCACCATTCCTCTGCTATGCATCTTGAGAAGTTCCCTGCAAAGCATAAAGGCAGACGCTTTGCGCTCGGAAACAGAGCCGGGGGAAGACAGTATGTCGCTGGATAGTCAGAGCACCCTCCTGTCTATATCTCAGCGCGGTGAGGAGGAGGAGGAGGAGGAAGAAGATGAGGAGGAGGGGGAAGAGACATCTTGGCCCACTGCTGACGGTACCCATGCTGCTTGCCTGTCATCCTTTCAGCGTGTATGGCCTGAGGAGGAGGAAGAGGAGGAGGAGGAGGATCCTGAAAGTGATCTTCCTAGTGAAGACAGCCATGTGTTGCGTACAGGTACCCTGGCACACATGGCTGACTTCATGTTAGGATGCCTTTCTCGTGACCCTCGCGTTACACACATTCTGGCCACTACGGATTACTGGGTGTACACACTGCTCGACCCACGGTATAAGGAGAGCCTTTGCACTCTCATTCCCGAAGAGGAAAGGGGTTCGAGAATGATGCTATACCACAGGGCGCTGGTAGACAAAATGATGGTAAACTTCCCATCCGACAGCGCTAGTGGCAGAAGGCGCAGTTCCGAGGGCCAGGTAGCAGGGGAGGCGCAGAGATCATGCAGCATGTACAGCGCAGGCAGGGGAACATTCTCCAAGGCCTTTGCCAGCTTTACGGCTCCCCAGCAAGACTGTGTCACCGCTCCCCAGTCAAGGCTGAGTCTGCAGGAGCACTGTAAAAGGATGGTGAGGGAGTACGTAGCCGATCGCACAACCGTCCTCCGTGACGCCTCTGCCACCTACAACTACTGGGTGTCGAAGCTGGACACGTGGCCTGAACTCGCGCTGTATGCCCTGGAGGTGCTTGCTTGTCCTGCGGCTAGCGTCTTGTCAGAGAGTGTGTTTAGTGTGGCTGGGGGAATCATCACAGATAAGCGTACCCACCTGTCAACCGACAGTGCCGACAGGCTTACACTCATCAAGATGAACAAAGCCTGGATTTCCCCAGACTTCTCTTCTGCACCAGCGGACAGCAGCGATACCTAAGCAATACGTATTCTGCACCCGCGGATGGAAGCATCGTTCTCTCTCACCATCCAAAACGGGGACATTTCTGCTTCATCAATCTGTGTATAATATTCCTCCTCCTCCTGCTCCTCCTCCTGAAACCTGACGTAATCACGCCGAACGGGCAATTTTTCTTAGGGCCACAAGGCTCACTCATATAATTTTTCTAAACAATTTTTATACGTTTCAATGCTCTTAAAAGCGTTGAAACTTTAACTTGAACCAATTTTTCGTTAAACTGGGCTGCCTCCAGGCCTAGTTACCACTTAAGCCACATTAACCAAAGCGATTAATAGGTTTCACCTGCCCTCTTGGTTGGCCATGGCCAATTTTTTGGATGTACATTAGTACTGTTGATACAGCAATTTTTGTGGTCCCTCGCCTACAGTGTAATCATAGCAATTTCTATGTTCTTCGCCTGCACTCATGGTACAGAAAGGTGTGTGGGGTTGGCCTACACTTTAGCTACATAAATGTAACTTGTGCCTTGTCTATACTGCAGCTACTGAAATGGAACGAAGGCTGCGCTCCCACTATACTGCTGCTTCGGAATTGTTACTGGGGCCTGTCTTGAGTGCTACTATTACTGAAATGGAACGCATACTGTGCTCCCCCTATAATGCTGCTAGTGATATGTTAGTGGGGCCTGCCCCAATGCTACGGCTGAAATGTTGCTAATTATGGGCTCTGCCTATACCGCTGCTAATGGTATGTCTCTGGGGTGTGGAAACAGAGGCTTTCCAAAGACATGATGGCGGCGAGGCCAATTCCCACCAACGCTGTTACTGTTAAGGTGCATATAACCACGGACATGTGGAGAGGACACGTAGTGCCTCAAAAACATCCCCCGCCACAGCCCACTTAATCCTGGCCACATTCCGAAAACCAACAAAATAAAACCGCGCTACTACGTCCGCAGTCACCAACACATTACCACCAACGCGGTTACTGTTAAGGTACATATTACCAGTCTGACTGGGGCATGCAGTGTGGGCCGAAGCCCACCTGCATTAAGCACGACATTACTACCTCAGCTGTGTTGGGCAATGCAATGGGATATTTTTGTGTATCGCCGGTGGGTTCCAGGGAGCCACCCATGCTGTAGGTGCACACGGAGTTTAACCTACATGTGTCCACTTGTAAAGAACCCCAGTCTGACTGGGGCATGCAGTGTGGGCCGAAGCCCACCTGCATTAAGCACGACATTACTACCTCAGCTGTGTTGGGCAATGCAATGGGATATTTCTATGTACCGCCGGTGGCTTCCTGGCACCCACCCATGCTGTGGGTCCACAGGGAATTATAAATGCATCTGTTTCCACTTGTAAAGAACCCCAGTCAGACTGGGGCATGCAGTGTGGGCCGAAGCCCACCTGCATTAAGCACGACATTACTACCTCAGCTGTGTTGGGCAATGCAATGGGATATTTTTGTGTATCGCCGGTGGGTTCCAGGGAGCCACCGATGCTGTAGGTGCACACGGAGTTTAACCTACATGTGTCCACTTGTAAAGAACCCCAGTCTGACTGGGGCATGCAGTGTGGGCCGAAGCCCACCTGCATTAAGCACGACATTACTACCTCAGCTGTGTTGGGCAATGCAATGGGATATTTCTATGTACCGCCGGTGGCTTCCTGGCACCCACCCATGCTGTGGGTCCACAGGGAATTATAAATACATCTGTTTCCACTTGTAAAGAACCCCAGTCAGACTGGGGCATGCAGTGTGGGCCGAAGCCCACCTGCATTAAGCACGACATTACTACCTCAGCTGTGTTGGGCAATGCAATGGGATATTTTTGTGTATCGCCGGTGGGTTCCAGGGAGCCACCCATGCTGTAGGTGCACACGGAGTTTAACCTACATGTGTCCACTTGTAAAGAACCCCAGTCTGACTGGGGCATGCAGTGTGGGCCGAAGCCCACCTGCATTAAGCACGACATTACTACCTCAGCTGTGTTGGGCAATGCAATGGGATATTTTTGTGTATCGCCGGTGGGTTCCAGGGAGCCACCCATGCTGTCAGTCGACAGGGACTTCACAATAGGGAGTTGTACCTGCCTGTGTCTATGAATTAAAAAGCCCGGTCTGACTGGGGCATGCAGAGACACCTTGACAGAATGAATAGTGTGTGGCACATAGGTTCCCCATTGCTATGCCCACGTGTGCAGCTCCTGATGGCGGTGGCACAGGATTCTATTTCTCATTGCTTCTGTACAGCATTGTGGGCTATCGCCCCGCCCCTTTTAAACAGGGTCGCTGCCTAGCCGTGCCAACCCTCTGCAGTGTGTGCCTGCGGTTCCTCGTCATGGCAGACGCACTTCTAAATAGACATGAGGGTGGTGTGGCATGAGGGCAGCTGAAGGCTGCGCAGGGACACTTTGGTGTGCGCTGGGGGGGGAGGGGGGGGGGGGGCGGTTGGGCAGCATGTAACCCAGGAGAAGTGGCAGTGGAGTGTCATGCAGGCAGTGATTGTGCTTTGTTGGAGGTAGTGTAGTGCTTAGCAAAGGTATGCCATGCTAATGAGGGCTTTTCAGAAGTAAAAGTTTTTGGGAGGGGGGGGGGCCCACTCTTGCCGGTATTGTGGCTTAATAGTGGGACCTGTGAACTTGAGATGCAGCCCAACATGTAGCCCCTCGCCTGCCCTATCCGTTGCTGTGTCGTTCCCATCACTTTCTTGAATTGCCCAGATTTTAACACAAGGAAACCTTAGCGAGCATCGGCGAAATACAAAAATGCTCGGGTCGCCCATTGACTTCAATGGGGTTCATTACTCGAAACGAACCCTCGAGCATCGCGAAAAGTTCGTCCCGAGTAACGAGCACCCGAGCATTTTGGTGCTCGCTCATCTCTAATACTAGTTCATTGAACTTAGAACACTAATGGGTAATCACAGACAATTAGTTAATGATTACTATCTACCTATACCTTTGACACAATCTCTCACTCAATCGTGTCCCACACGTATCACACCCCTGTAACATTTAAGTGGCAGCAGTATAGGCAGACCCCAGTAACATCCTTGTGGCAGCAGTATAGGAAGACCCCTGTAACATTTACGTGTCAGCAGTATAGGCAGACCCCAGTATCATCCTTTTGGCAGCAGTATAGGCAGACCCCTGTAACATTTACGTTGCAGAAGTATAGGCAGAATCCTGTAACATTTAAGTGGCAGCAGTAGAGGCAGACCCCAGTAACATTTTTGTAGCAGAAGTATGCGCAGAGTCATTCTAGACAGTTTTACCTGGAATTTACTGCATTTGTGCAGATCTTAATAGAACATTCAAATAAGTTCATACTAGTTCATTGAACTTAGAACACTAATGGGTAATCACAGACAATTAGTTAATGATTAGAGATGAGCTTGGGTGCTCGTTACTCGAATCGAACTTTCCGCGATGCTCGAGGGTTCGTTTCGAGTAACGAACCCCATTGAAGTCAATGGGCGACTTGAGCATTTTTGTATATCGCCGATGCTCGCTAAGGTTTTCATTTGTGAAAATCTGGGAAATTCAAGAAAGTGATGGGAACGACACAGAAATGGATAGGGCAGGCAAGGGGCTACATGTTGGGCTGCATCTCAAGTTCCCAGGTCCCACTATTAAGCCACAATAGCGGCAAGAGTGCCCCCCCCCCTCCCAACAATTTTTACTTCTGAAAAACCCTCATTAGCAAGGCATACCTTAGCTAAGCACCACACTACCTCCAACAAAGCACAATCACTGCCTGCATGGCACTCCGCTGCCACTTCTCCTGGGTTACATGCTGCCCAACCCCCCCGCACGACCCAGTGTCCACAGCGCACATCAAAGTGTCCCTGCGCAGCCTTCAGCTGCCCTCATGCCACACGCTGGCCTTATAGCCATACCACCCTCATGTCTATTTATAAGTGCATCTGCCATGAGGAGGAATCGGAGGCACACACTGCAGAGGGTTGGCAGGGCCAGGCAGCGTCCCTCTTTAAAAGGGGCGGGGCGATAGCCCACAGTGCTGTACAGAAGCAATGAGAACTCCAATCCTGTGCCACCTCCGTCAGGAGATGCAAACGTGGGCATAGCAATGGGGAATCCATGTGCCACACAGTATTTATTCTGTCAAGGTGTCGCATAGCTCAATCCACACTGCAAGGGGAAAGCAGTCAGCGCCCTGCCCCCTACCCAGGTCAGTCAGTGCCTTTGTGCCAGACAGGTCAAACACCGCAATGGGAACTAAGTTTGCACCAACAGCATAGGTGGGTCCTAGGAAACCCAAGACATGAACCAAACATGCCAGACTTGCACCGCGCCCATGGCATAGGCCTTGGCCCACAGATTCAGCAATCCTACGCTGGAAACGGACTTTCACTGCACCAAGGACATAGGCCTCTGCACAAACCCTCAGCAATCGCGTGCCTACAGCGGACTCCAATGCTAGCGTAGCTGTGCACGTCTCATTAGCGTTGTATTGATCCTGTAGTTTGTCCCAATGCAGTGCCCCGGATAGTAGAGCTAATGTCAGATTAAATACAGCTGGGCTTTGGCCCACACTGCATGCCCCAGTCTGACCAGGGTTCTTTATAAGTAGACACAGGCAGGTACAACTCTGTGTGGACCGACAGCATGGGTGGGTCCCAGGAAGCCACCGGCGTTACATAAATAAATCCCATTGCATTCCCCAGCACAGCTGAGGTAACGTCAGATTAAATGCAGGTGGGCTTCGGCCCACACTGCATGCCCCAGTCTGGCCAGGGTTTTTAATACATAGACACAGGCAGGTACAAATCCCTAATGTGAAGTCCGTGTGGACCCAAAGCATGGGTGGCTCCCTGGAACCCACCGGCGGTACATAAATGTATCCCATTGCAGTGCCCTGCTCAGCAGAGCTAACGTCAGATACAATACAGGTGGGCTTCGGCCCACAGTGCATGCCCCAGTTAGACTGGTAATATGTACCTTAACAGTAGCCGCGTTGGTGGGAATGTGGTGGCGACTGTGGACCTAGTAGCACGGTTTTATTTAGTTGGTTTTCGGAATGTGGCCAGGATTAAGTGGGCCGTGGCGGGGGGATGGTGGGGGGCTCTCTTGTTGTGTCGTTAAAGGTGAAAATTTTGGACTTTCACCAGACGGACCAATGCAAAGGTACTTGCCAAGAATGCTTTCATTGTTGGAGGAGGGGGATGTTTTTGAGGCACTACGTGTCCTCTCCACGTGTCCGTGGTTATATGCACCTTAACAGTAACTGCGTTGGTGGGAAATGGCCTCGCCGCCATCATGTCTTTGGGAAGCCTCCGTTTCCACACCCCAGTGACATAGCATTAGCAGCGGAATAGGCAGAGCCCAGAATTAGTAACATTTCAGCGGTAGCATTAGGGACAGGCCCCAGTAACATATTACTAGCAGCATTATAGGGGGAGCACAGTATTAGTTCCATTTCAGTAGTAGTAGCAGTCCAGACAGGCCCCAGTAACAATTCCGAAGCAGCAGTATAGGGGGAGTGCAGTCTTAGTTCCATTTCAGTAATAGTAGCACTCAAGACAGGCCCCAGTAACAATTCCGAAGCAGCAGTATAGGGGGAGCACAGCATTAGTTCCATTTCAGTAATAGTAGCACTCAAGACAGGCCCCAGTAACAATTCCGAAGCAGCAGTATAGTGGGAGCGCAGTCTTAGTTCCATTTCAGTAATAGTAACACTCAAGACAGGCCCCAGTAACAATTCCGAAGCAGCAGTATAGGGGGAGCACAGTATTAGTTCCATTTCAGTAGTAGTAGCAGTCAAGACAGGCCACAGTAACATTCCCGTTGCAGCAGTTTAGGGAGATAACAGTCTCTTTCACATTTCAGTAGTTGCAGTATAGACAAGGCCCCAGTTACATTTATGTAGCAAAAGTGTAGGCCAACCCCACACACCTTGCAGTACCATGAGTGCAGGCGAAGCCCATAAAAATTACTAGGATTACACTGTAGGCGAGGGCCCAAAAAAATTGGTGTACCAACAGTACAAATGAGGAGGAGGAGGGTGGTTTAGTGGAGGAAGCATACACCGCCGCAGATACCACCACCGAGCTGGGGCCCGCAATTCTGGGGAGACCTAGGTGCGTATGACTGAGCTGCTGCAATGCACAGCACAGAACCAGTGAAGTGGACAAAGCCCAGTGGTAGGCCTTAAGTATTTTGCCTCAATTTTTTAAAATGGTGAGGTGAAAAACCAGAGACACCGCATGCAGCGGATATAATGTGTACTGTTTCCCTGTGGCGGGATGACGGCGGTCATGTAACGGGCACAGCAGAGCCAGGAAACAATTATGCGCAAGCCTGCTGTAACGCTTAGCTGGGTATTAATTAGCAACTACTACCCCCAGCAGACACCGTATGCAGCGTATATTATGTATACAGTTTCACTGTGGCGGGATGACGGCGGTCATGTAACGGGCGCAGCAGAGCCAGGAAACAATTATGTGCAAGCCTGTAGTGAGACCTAGGTGCGTATGACTGAGCTGCTGCAATTCACAGCGCAGAACCAGTGAAGTGGACAAAGCCCAGTGGCAGGCCTTAAGTATTTTGCCTCAATTTTTTAAAATGGTGAGGTGAAAAACCAGAGACACCGCATGCAGCGGATATAATGTGTACTGTTTCCCTGTGGCGGGATGACGGCAGTCATGTAACGGGCGCAGCAGAGCCAGGAAACAATTATGCGCAAGCCTGCTGTAACGCTTAGCTGGGTATTAATTAGCAACTACTACCCCCAGCAGACACACAGTAAACTGAAGACAGTCACAAGCTGCCCAAATATAGTATTTTTCCCCAATTTTTTTGAAAAAGCCCACTGCCTATATAGCCAGTATACCTCTTTCCCTGTACCACTGTCCCTGCCTCACCAGTACATCCCCTATACTGAGTAAAATGACTGCAGACTGAGGACGCTATGGTCTGCACGCCCGATATACAAAAAAAAAAAAGTGCAACACTGCTAAAAGCAGCCTCAACAGTACTGCACACGGTCAGATATGGCCCTAAGAAGGACCGTTGGGGTTATTAAAGACGAATATAACACCTAACACTCTCCCTATAGCAGCTACAGCAAGACAGCACTTTCCCTGATCTCTGTCCCCATGCATCTGTGCCGAGCCGCGGGCGGGGCAGATTTAAATACTCGGGTGTCATCTGATCTCCCCAGCCACTCACTGCAGGGGGGTGGGATAGGGCTGGAATGTCACAGGAGGAAGTTGTAATGACTTCCCTGTGCTTCTATTGGCCAGAAAAGCGCGCTAATTTCTCAGGGAAGGAAATGTAATGGAGTCGAGCAACACGTGGTGCTCATCTCGAGTAACGAGCATCTTGAACACCCTAATACTTGAACAAGTATCAAGCTCGGACGAGTACGCTCGCTCATCTCTATTAATGATTACTATCTACCTATACCTTTGACACAATCTCTCACTCAATCGTGTCCCACACGTATCACAATCGGTCCTTAATCATTCACTATTTGCCATATGATACCATTAAAACTTGGGGGTTTATACAGAATACCTTATATGCCATGAAACAATTCCATAGAGATAAAAGTATTACAACTATGGCCAATACCAAAACAGGATGTATTAGCCAATTAAGAGTGGTTTGTGCAGATGATGAATATCCCATAAAGATGTCATACCAATGGTGTGACGTGGCATCAGCAATAGCCGATCCCATTTTTACAATTTTGCCAGCTATTACCGTAGTACTTACAATATGCATTGCGAAAGATTTATTAAGCAATTTAATATGTTGCTGTACTTCTTCTGTGTCTTCTAACAACTTTTTGAATTTAGTCAAATTTAGATCCCAATTCGACACATTTAAAGGCAGCGGTTGCCAATTCATAGTCACTGTCTTTTCTTGTTCGGGTAATAACACAAAGGTCTCATTTTCCCAAACAAGTGCTGATATATTTCGCAAGCATCCTGAAAACGGGACAACCATCCCAGGTACAACAGGATGATTAGTTGCCAAACATACCTCCTGTGGGGCTATTTCAACCATCATCTTAAAAGTGAGTGGCAGCACAGTCTATTACAAAATACAATCAATGTATGTGAATGAACATGTTTCATAAACAGCCGATTGGACCTTGCATATGGTCCCTTCTAATGTATCATCACACAATGATAAATCATGAGTTCTATTTTGCTCATCAATGTAAATCCCGTTAAATCTAGGTACCCAGAAATGCATATCTTCCGGAACACCTATAAGTAAGGGGAGAACTACAAACTTACACATCACACTCTTTTTAGTAACATTTTATATGAATATGGTCCCTTTACATAATGTATCATTGCAAACCATTTTCTGCGCCTCCAACTGTATCCAATCAGTCTCAGTTATAGTCTGATTGAACACGGTCCTCCACACCTGCTCATTGCCAGTCATGAGCATAGTTTGAGGTGTGTTCTTTTGTTGTTGCTGATAAATGGTCTGCAAGGTACATATTCACCAATTAACATAGTTAGATATGTTAGAATTTATTTCATATGAAAACCTATTAGATGCATCTTGCAAATCAAGCATTATTGTGTCCACATCTGTTTGCATACTAAAAGGCTGCCATATAGTGGGCATTCATTTAGCCTGCAATGTGAGCACATCTTTAATACCACTTCCTGCGTTATGCATTCAATTAGCTAAAGTCTCTATATCAAAACCATTAATAGTCCCAGAAAGCGCTCCGTAGCCTCCGAGTAAGGTATCATACCAAGCTCGACGGGAACGCTTGGTAGAACAAGTCCTTGAGGGTGGAAACTGCACGGAGGCTTGTATAACAGTCTTTTGAGCGTCCGATCCCACCTGGCGACAAGTAGATGGAACCCTTTTTATATGTCCAGGATCTATTCTAGAAGCATTAATGTTTATGAATACCAGGAACTGGCCCCACATGGTCTGATTCTCGATCTCCGTTGCATTCCCACATGTAATTACTTCTGTCTCATTTAAAGGAAATGAAAACTGCACTCCCGTACTTGTACAATTCTGAATATATTGCATCACCAGGGAGTAATTGAGATATGGCAACTCTTTTGGTCTCTGACAGCAAGACACTTTCACAAGTGAAGTAATGTTTATTTGTCCCGTGGCCTTATGCAGTGCATATGAAGGTCGGTAGGTCGAACTTATATGCAATAATGGATCTCCACTCCAGATAGTCCCATCAAAGGTAATATTCACAATATAACATTTCTGGTTGGCTTCACAAGTGTAGTTGTCTTGCTTCCTTGTTCGGGTTGAACTCCTCCAGCCCCACGAATAGTCATTTCTTCCGGTGTCATTGACGCGGATCCCTGGCGTCCACGCATCACCTACTGCGAACACCGAACACATGATGCCAAGGATTCCAAAAAGGACTATGTGATTCTAGAGAAGTCAAGGAAACAAGCATTATTCCCGCAAATAGCACTTTTCTTGTGGGACATGTTCCCATTTCTCTACTCCAGGTCGCATAATGAGCAAAGTTCGATCTTTCCCCACAGCAATAAATTCTGCCGGGGAGGGCGGTCCTTGGTGATTCTGAACCCATATTTTGGCCCCTACATTAGTAACATCAGTTGAGCCAAATCCTTTATCTCCTCTCACTGTAAGTTCAGTGGGGGCTGCCCCTTCTTCCAATTGTGTCAAATACACTGGTATTAATAACAGCTGTGCCATGCGCTTCTTTTCCCCTATTATCAGAGGATCTGTTCCTAAATTTATCATGATTACTTTAATTTCCCCCTGATAATCCGCATCTATGACTCCCCCTAGGACCACTGCACCTCTCAGAGCAAAACGTGATCTAGTAGCTATCTGCCCGAAGTGATTCTCCGACATCTTGCATCCTCTTCCTGTGGGAATAGTACTCACCTTTCCCGGGGCTATCACCGCCGTATCCAGAGTATATAGATCTAACCCTGCTGAGGCAGGGGTAGCTCTATAAGGTGCCTGCGCATCTGGATTTATTTTCCAGTATAAGATTGTCTCTACCTTAGCTACATCTATGCTGAGATTGTGTGTTAGCATGCGCATTAAGGGTGTCATAGAATCAGTGATGGGCCTGTTGTTGATAATCTGTAAAGCATCAGTAAGATTATCTCTCCATTGACCATATTTGTCGGTCTCAGTAAGCTTCTTCAGGGTAGATTTTATTAACCCATTCATTCGTTCCACTAAGCCCACGGCCTGTGGATAGTAGGGCATATGATATACCCACTCTATGTTGTTTTTACTGGCATACTCTTTTACCTGATTACCGGTAAAATGTGAACCATTGTCTGTCTGGATCTGCAGGGGAGTCCCATAATACTGGGTAATAATTTCCAGAGTACGTAAAGTACTCCATTGTGTTGCTGTTTTACACGGGAATCCCACCATCAGACCTGAGAATGTATCTACTGCTGTACAAATATACTTACATCCTCTGCTCTCAGGGAGGGGCCCTACAAAATCCATCTGCCAAATCTGCGCTGGCAACTGGCCTCTGCCTATGCATCCCATTACTGTATGAGGCACTTCTCGTTTTTGAAAATGTTGACATACTGGACATTGCGCGATTACTTGTTTGATCATGTCCACCATCAATGGGATACCTCTTTCTTGTGCCCACCTGTAAGTGGCCTTCTCTCCCAAATGTCCACTTTTTTGGTGAGCCCAAATAGCTGTACCTTGAAGCCATGCTTCCTTTTCCTTGTCAGGTTCTTGTACGGCAACAGAGATCGATGCTGCCGCATCTGCTTGAGAATTAAATAAACGTTCCAATGAGTCAAGAGGGACATGAGCATCAACATGAAACACAGTACTTTTGGTACTCCTAATGAATTCCTCTATATCTTGCCAAAGCTCTTTCCCCCACAATTTCTTACCATGAATGTTCCAATTGTTCTTCTTCCATCCCATGATCCAAGTGGCCAAACCATTGCCAACTGACCATGAGTCCGTATACAAATGACATTCTTGCCCTTGTTCCTGCCTTAGAGCTAAGAATACCGCGCAAAGTTCTGCATATTGACTACTCTTACCCTCTCCCTCCATGACCAACGTCTTGTCTAATTTGGGATTAAAGGCTACACTTTTCCCTCTACGCCTTCCACTGATATACTTGGCCGAACCATCCGTGAACCAAGCATGCTCTTTTTGGGAGTCTGTCAACTCAGAGTAAGGTATTCCCCACTTTACTGGGGATTCCTCCATTTGCGCTACTGGTGTAACCTGACCATCTGGAGGGATATCAGCTATCGTTTCATGCAGGGCAGCTATCCCCCCTTCACCCTTTTTCACTCTTTCTGAGATGTACCATTTCCATTTAATGATACTCTGCTCCTGGGCATGTCCTATCCGGTTGGACTTTGGATTAGATAATACCCAGCTCATGATGGGTATTTGCGGCCTCAGAAGGACTATGTGTCCTGTTGTCAATTGTTCAGTATCCACCATGGCCCAATAACATGCCAACAGCTGTTGCTCCAGTGGAGTGTATTTTTCTCCTGCATCTGGTAATTTTCGATTCCAGAAGCCCAGTGGCACTCTTTTGCCCCCTTGCTTCTGCCACAATAACCAGTTTGCATACATATGCTGAACTGATACATGAAGTTCTATCTCACCATCTTGTAAAGGCCATAAATCTACGGCCTGTTGTATGGCTTCTTTTACTGCCTCAAATGCAACCTGTTGCTCCTCTCCCCACGTGAACTCATACTTCTTACGAGTCACCTTGTAAAGAGGAGCAAGAAGCTGCCCCAGATGCGGAATGTGTTGTCTCCAGAATCCAAACAGTGGGAAAATTTAAAATTTTCTGCCTCGCCTTAGGGAGAATCTCCCTATGGCCCTTATTCCATTGAATTCCTAAGAATTTCACCGTCTGAGAGGGGCCCTGAACCTTGCTATCATTTATTTCCCATACTTTTTCTCACATATGATGTAACAATCTGTCCAATTGTTTCTTTACAGATTGTTCATCTGGTCCCTGAATCATTATATCATAGATATAATGTGAGAACTGCATTTCTGATGGTAAATCAAACTCATCCAAATGTTCTGCCACCGTCCGGTGACAGATGGTTGGACTATGTATCCAACCTTGTGGCAATCGAGTGAACGTATATTGACGTCCTTGCCACGTAAAGGAAAACTGATCTTGTGCCTTTTCTTCTATTGGAATTGTGAAGAATGCTTGTGCGATATCAATCACAGCGTACCATTGTTCACTGTGACTTTGGATCTGCTCCACAATTGTAATGGTGTCTGGTACAGCTGCCGTCAAGGGAGGTGTTTGTTTATTCAACTCCCTGTAATCGACAGTCATCCTCCAAGACCCATCACTTTTCTTCACTGGCCATACCGGATTGTTCCATGCTGTGGTTGCAGGCCTCACAACCCCAGCATTGACCAACTCCTTAATGGTTTCTCCTATTTCCTTGTGGCTTCCAGGATTTCTGTATTGCTTCATAGCAACCAGTTTTCCTGCAGGAGGGATATGTACAGGTGGCATTTTGACCTTTCCCACCGTAACTGGACAAGCTTTTATCCCCATTTTCCTTACGCCAAAGGCAAACTTACCATCCTCCAGGTGTAGTGTCAATCCTTTCAGAATATCTATGCCAATGATATATTCCGGAATAGGTACTACTAACACCGTGTATTTACGTAAGGGCAAATTGCCCAGTTTCAAAGTTACCTGTGTCTGTACTCCTTCGGTAACTTTTCCTCCCAACCCTGAAATATTAACTTTTGGACCTTTAAACTTTTTTGGATTTCCATAAATCAGAGTAGCCTCCGCCCCTGTATCTACTAAAGCTGGGACCCTTTGGACATTACCCCCTTTCCAATGTATGGCTAGCAGGACATAGGGTCTGTCATCCCACCTAACCCAGACAGGGGCTTGGCTTGCTACCTATGCGGAATCAGAATCTGATTCCTCCAGGAGCGGAGCAGATGGCTTCATATGGTCCTGCACTTGGGTAGCTACCATTGCAGCCATCTCCTTCCATGGATAGATCTTTTGAAAGTCCTCCCACTCTAATTTCTTAGGTTCTGAATTAGTGACCTGCTTCTCTTTCTTTTTAGAAGTTTTGGGGCCACTGAATCTTCCCTTTTATCCACCTTTTTGTTGGATAATACCTTCTGTTCATAAAGACGCCACAAATCACCTGTATCTTTTCCATCAATGGCATCCTTGGAGACTCCAGCTTTCAGGAGAGCCTGAAACATATCTCTACGAGATACCCTTGGCACTCCTGAATCACCAGTCTCCTGGGAACTAGGATTCCTAGACCTATCACAATCTGTTCGCTTTTCCTCTCTATCCCAGTTTCTCATATCTTGCAATTCCCGCATTCTAGCCACGACCGCAGACATTGGCTCATTAGTCATGGATAAAAGTAGGGTCATCATCATGGCTTTATAAGCCGAAGGTGCAGTCTTAATTAAACGATTTCTAATTCCTGCTGTCAGCCGAGTCTCCAAATAATCATCCATTTGCTCGATGATTATTAGTGAGACCCTCATAGCTTCCTCCTTCAACCTTTCAATGCCATCCCTGATAGTGTACCAAGGTTTGTCATTAATTGGAATGTCTGCCTCTGTCGGGAACTTATTAAGAAACCCATTGGTTACTATATAAAACGGGGAAGTACCACTTTCTCCTTGATGATTAGGAAAGTATTCTCTGAAATTTCTACTGATTACTGGATCTCTAGTTAGAGTAACAAATCTCATTGCATCTTTTGGATCCAACATCACCCCAGTCTCCCCATGCTCAAATAGACGGACCAACCATGGTATGTCAGATTCCCCAGGCTTTTGCCTAAATCTACTCAGTATATCATCGAATTCTGACTGAGAAAAATCCTCTAGGGTAAGCCTGGTGCGCCTATGTGGCACCAATTCTTCTTGCACCAACAGTCTCCCATCGGCATCGTACATATAGTTTCCCTGATCGTCATACCTGGGCAACCTCTGCCCATCATGACCTAGGATAGGCTGGGTATCGGGTCCATATTCAGTAGTTTCCTTCCTTCTGCTAATGGGCTGGGCACGTTTTAAAGCAGGTGGATCAATTATTGGATTGGGTGGGTCTTCCCAATCCCCCTTATGCCAGTCGTCGTCCCCCGAAGAAGATGAGGAATCCCATAAGTCTCCATCCCACTTATCTGGGTCCCAGTTCACAGAAGTGGAAGCTATAACTTTCGATACCTTTCGCTTATCAACTTTACCTTTACGTCCCTTATATTTATTTTGAGCAACTTTTACAACAGTCTTTTCTGCAATATTCTGATAATGTTCTATTTTTTCCTTTATCAGATTTTGGTTACATTCCAACAACAATCTCTTCCCTTCAGATTCTTTTAACTTTTGTTCCGCCTGATTAAGTTTTCTTATTAGTTGGGACTTCTTTTTATGGATATTCCTATATGCTGAGGCTAATATCCAATTTCTCCTACCCAACTGAACTGCATCACCTGCCTTGGCAGGGGTCCCCTCGAGTACCTTAACAACATCGAGGGGCTCTGAATCTTTTAGCTTACTATCCCATGAGTCTGCAAGTCCACTATGCATCAACTCCTGAGCTAATATATCATAGGGACCCTCGGACCAGCCGGGGATGTCTATTTTCTGTTCAGATTTAACTTTTTTTGGTTCTTTTTGTAAACATATTGTTGTCTTACTGGCAAAAAGCCAATTGGTGAAATTTTTGCACAGAGGTCCCCTTTACTGCGAGGCACTACCCTGCAAACTGGCACCAATTTCCTGAGTCCTGTCTCAAAGTTACAGAACTCACAAAATTTTGGCAACGTGCCAATTGGTGAGATTTTGCACAGAGGTCCCCCTTACTGCTAGACACCACCGTGCAAACTGGCACCAATTTCTCGAGTCCTGTCTCAAAGTTACAGAACTCACAACATTTTTGGCAAGGTGCCAATTGGTCAAACTTTGCACAGAGGTCCCCCTTACTGCGACTATCAATGTGTATTAACTTTTATTACTCTATCACTTACCAAAGCAAAGTTATAACCATTGGAACCCCTTGGCAATGGGCCAAAAATCTAATATGGCTGACAGCAACCCCCCGTGCACTGAGAACCCCTGTCACAATACCAAATTATACAGTAATAGAGATGAGCGAGCGTACTCGGATAAGCACTACTCGCTCGAGTAATTGGCTTTATCCGAGTATCACTGTGCTCGGGGCTAAAGATTCGGTTGCCGCTGCGTCTGACAGGTGAGTCGCAGCGGGGAGCAGGGGAGAGCGGGCGGGAGAGAAGGAGAGAAAGATCTTACCTCCGTTCCTCCCCGCTCTCCCCTGCAGCTCCCCGCTCCGTGCCGGCACCCGAATCCTTAGCCCTGAGCACAGCGATACTCGGATAAAGCCAATTACTCGAGCGAGTAGTGCTTATCCGAGTACGCTCGCTCATCTCTATACAGTAATATAACCTTACCAAAGACAACAATATCCTGCCGACTACGCCAATTAATGTCTTACCTGCTCAAGATTTGGCAATTCTACAACCTCATTAGCATACAAACTAAGCAAACTGAGACAGTGTTGAGGTAAAACAAATATTAAACATGAGTTTATTTACTCTTTAGTATATAAATGTAAGTGAAAAGGTTAATTAACATATAGAGCATACAGATCACATGGGTAACAAAGATAAGCATTAATACATCACTGGATATTGTAGCATCACTCCGCAATCAGGGGATCTCCAGGTATGATTGGTAGGAGGAATCCGGGAAAATGCCAGCACGTCTGCTAGACAACAAATCGAGTCTCAAAACCCCCCTGAAAATCCCCCCATATATATACAACTTTTTCATTACGTGACATATCTGCTTCTGCGCAGTTATGAGTATATATGTCATTTTTATATAACTAATCAAGCTTTACGCATTCTCCGTACTACTTTGGCAACGTATAATAATGCATATTTTCGCTATGAAGTTATCCACATCTGCACTCTATTACTTGCAATATCTGATGACTATGAGTCATTCTAGCCAGTTTTACCTGGAATTTACTGCATTTGTGCAGATCTTAATAGAACATTCAAATAAGTTCATACTAGTTCATTGAACTTAGAACACTAATGGGTAATCACAGACAATTAGTTAATGATTACTATCTACCTATACCTTTGACACAATCTCTCACTCAATCGTGTCCCACACGTATCACACCCCTGTAACATTTAAGTGGCAGCACTATAGGCAGACCCCAGTAACATCCTTGTGGCAGCAGTATAGGCAGACCCCTGTAACATTTACGTGGCAGCAGTATAGGCGGACCCCAGTAACATCCTTGTGGCAGCAGTATAGGCAGACCCCTGTAACATTTAAGAGGCGCTTGTGCCTGTGTCCTGAGAGGGGGTTGGATCTGAGTGGCTGGTTGGGGCACAGGGGGAGAGCCAGTGGTGCGACCCGGAGGAGGTGAACGGCCTTCGTCCCACCTTGTGGGGTGCTTGGCCATCATATGCCTGTGCATATTGGTGGTGGTGAGGCTGGTAGTGGTGGCTCCCCGGCTGATCTTGGCGCGACACAGGTTGCACACCACTGTTCATCGGTCGTCTGTGCTCTCACTGAAAAACAACCACACCTTTGAACACCTAGGCCTCTCCACGGTGGCTTGGTGCGAGGGGGTGCATTGGGAAACATTTGGGGGATTCTTCGCTCTGGCCCTGCCTCTACCCCTGGCCACCCTACTGCCTCTTCCAACCTGTCCTGCTGCTGCACTTGCCTCCCCCTCTGGAGACCTGTCCTCAGTTGGCTTAGCAAACCAGGTGGGGTCAGTCACCTCATCGTCCAGCGGCTCTTCCTTCGAATCCTCTGTGCGCTCCTCCCTCAGACTTACTGCCCTTACTACTACATCACTGATAGACAACTGTTTCTCATCATCATCGTCCTCCTCACCCACTGAAAGCTCTTGAGACAGTTGCCGGAAGTCCCCAGCCTCATCACCCGGACCCCGGGAAGTTTCCAAAGGTTGGGCCTCGGTCACGACAAACTCCTCAGGTGAGAGAGGAACCATTTTTTCCCAATCAAGGCAGGGGCCCGAGAACAGTTCCTGGGAGTCTGCCTGCTCATCAGAATGTGTCATTTTCATGGAGTGAGGAGGCTGGGAGGAAGGAGGAGCAGCAGTGAGAGGATGCAGAGTTGCACCAGTAGACGGCAGAGAAGACTGGGTGGTCGATACATTGCTGGATGCATTTTCTGCTATCCACAACAGGACCTGCTCACACTGCTCTGTTTGTAATAAAGGTCTACCCCGTGGACCCATAAATTGTGATATGATGCTGGGGACCCCAGAAACTTGCCTCTCTCCTAATCCCGCAGCAGCCGGCTGCGATTCACCTGGACCAGGAACACGGCCTGTGCCCCCACCCTCACTTGGACCTCCGCGTCCTCACCCGCGTCCACATCCTTGAGCCCTACCCCTACTCCTCAGCATGGTGGATTACGAATAGAGCAGACACAGAGCAGTGTAAATAATTATGGAATTATTTGCATACAGTTGGAGGCTGACAGCGGTATTGTAACGCTAACTCCAGGCAGAAACAAAGAATACAGAAGGCTGCAAACAGGCCTAGCCGTGCAATAGTGATGCACTACAGCTCCCAATAAACACCCATTAAATTTCAGACGGTCAGAGGTAGCAGTAAGAAGGAGCTTTTATTTAGAATTTTCTTGAAAAAGAATACAGGCTATATAGAGTGTATATGACTTTCCCTCTATCAGTGGCTGTAGCCGTACGCTGTGCGTGAAGTAAATGGCACACACTGACCAGTGTAAGAAATTATGGAATTATTGGCGTACAGTTGGAGGCTGACAGCGGTATTGTAACGCTAACTCCAGTCAGAAACAAAGAATACGGAAGGCTGCAAACAGGCCTAGCTGTGCAATAGTGATGCACTACAACTCCCACCAGACACCCAGTAAATTTCAGACTGTCAGAGGTAGCCGTAAGAAGGAGCTTTTATTTAAAATTTTTTTGAAAAAGAACACAGGCTATATAACGTGTATATGACTTTCCCTCTATCAGTGGCTGTAGCCGTACGCTGTGCGTGAAGTTAACGGCAGAAACAGAGCAGTGTAAATAATTATGGAATTATTGGCTTACAGTTGGAGGCTGACAGCGGTAATGTAACGCTAACTCCAGGCAGAAACAAAGAATACGGAAGGCTGCAAACAGGCCTAGCCGTGCAATAGTGATGCACTACAACTCCCACCAGACACCCAGTAAATTTCAGACGGTCAGAGGTAGCTGTAAGAAGGAGCTTTTATTTTAAATTTTTTTGAAAAAGAATACAGGCTATATAGAGTGTATATAACTTTCCCTCTATCAGTGGCTGTGTCCGTACGCTGTGCGTGAAGTTAACGGCAGACACAGACCGGTGTAAAAAATTATGGAATTATTGGCGTACAGTTGGAGGCTGACAACAGTAATGTAACGCAAACTGCAGCCAGAAAAAAATTATACGGAAGGCTGCAAAAAGGTCTGGCTCTGCAATAGTGATGCACTACAACTCCCAGCAGCCATGCAGTAAAATGCACACGGTCACAGGTAGCCATAAGAAGGAGCTTTTTTAAAAAATTTTTGAAAAAGAATATAGGCTATATAGAGTGTATATAACTTTCCCTCTATCAGCGGCTGTGGCCGAACGCTGTGCGTGAAGATGACGGTAGAAACAAACCGGTGTAAAAAATTATGGAATTATTGGCGTACAGTTGGAGGCTGACAGCGGTAAAGTAATGCAAACTGCAGCCAAAAAAAAATTATATGGAAGGCTGCAAAAAGGTCTGGCTCTGCAATAGTTATGCACTACAACTCCCAGCAGCCACGCAGTAAAATGCACAATGTCACAGGTAGCCGTAAGAAGCAGCCTTTTTAAACATTTTTTTGAAAAAGAATACAGGCTATATGGCATGTATATGACTTTCCCTCTACCAGCGGCTGTGGCTGTACGCTGTGCGTGAAATTGACGGCAGACACAGACCGGTGTAAAAACTTATGGAATTATTGGCGTACAGTTGGAGGCTGACAGCGGTAAAGTAACGCAAACTGCAGCCAGAAAAAAAATTATGCGGAAGGCTGCAAAAAGGTCTGGCTCTGCAATAGTGATGCACTACAACTCCCAGCAGCCATGCAGTAAAATGCACACGGTTACAGGTAGCCCTAAGAAGGACCGTTGGGGTTCTTGTAGACAGGATTCTACACTACCACAGTCCCTGTTTCGCCAGCACTGTCCCTATACTCTGTATAATTGACTGCAGACTGAGAACGCTATAGCTGTAATAGCCTGCACAGCCCGAGATGAAAAAATAATTTTTTTTGGTGCAAAATTGCTCCCAGCAGCCACAATAGTAATGCACATGGTCAGATGTGGCCCTAAGAAGGACCGTTGGGGTTCTTGAAGACAGGATCCTACGCTAACACTATCCCTGAATAAGCAGCAGCACTTTCCCTGATCTCTGCCAGCATGTGTCTGAGGCGAGCCGCGGGCGGGACCGCTTTAAGTACTCTGCGGTAACTTGATCTCACCAGCCACTCACTGCAGGGAGGTGGGATAGGGCTGGAACATCACAGGAGGAAGTTGTAATGCCTTCCCTGCATTTCTATTGGCCAGAAAATGGCGCTTAACATCCAGGGAAGGAAATGGAATTGACTTGAGTACCGCGTGGTGCTCGTCTCCAGTAACGAGCATCTCGAATACCCTAATACTCGAACGAGCATCAAGCTCGGACGAGTATGCTTGCTCATCTCTAATCACTGCAATTAAACTAAATCTGGCGGATCTAGAGGACAGATCAAGGAGGAACAATATCCGGTTTAGAAATATCCCAGAATCCATAAAAGATTCTCAACTCGTGAAATTTTTTTTACTGACCGCTTTGTTGCAATAATTCCCAAAGCTCCACAATCTGACCTTCTGATTGATAGGGCCCATAGGGTTCCTAAACCCAAGAACTTTCCAGCTTATGTACCCATAGACGTTCTCGAGAGGTTGCACTTCTTTCATTTCAAAAGATGCCCTCCTGAAAGCTTCTTCACAAATTAAAGACCTCCCGATTCGCTTCCAGCTAATTTCATTGTTTGCAGACCTCTCTCCTGCTACACTTGCCCGGAAAAGAGAATTCGCATGATTTACGAGAGTCTTAAGAGAAGAAAAAATTCTGTATAAATGGGGCTTTCCTGTGAAGCTTATAATCTGCAAAGATGGGATCTCTCGCCCTTGCGGAAGGAGAAGCTAAATCCTCTCTGTAATGGAAAATATTTGATTATGAATAAAATATTTAGTTATATTAATATATTATATGAATTTAAACTGCGCAATAACAGACGCCATCGAAATATACCAGAAAAGCAACTTCGCAAACTAGGTTGAGTAACTGTACCGAAAGACATATGTCTAGATAAGATAGGGATATCAGGAGCTCCCACATGTTGGCTCAAGGGGCCCTCCCAAGAATATCAAGATAGCTAAGGTGGGGTTGACACCTCACATTAAGTATAGAATAATGTAGTAAAGTAATCATGAACTGGATACATATGAGTGTATATATATGTATATGGGTGTACATGTATGTGTGTATGCCTGTGTGTATATAGATATATGTATATGAGTGATATTTGAAATATTATGCCTTAGAATCATCATGAAATTTACTATACAGATCGCTTGTCATATTCTTAGCTAAAGTGCAGGGACACATATGCTGAGACAAGATAAAAACTTTGAGCTACTTGGGCCTCTCAGCACTTGGTCAAGAGATTTGAAAGTTTCTGGAAGATATGCAAATGAAGGATGAGAATTGACCAATGATGTTGTGACACCCCAATGTAAGGGGACTATAAATTAAAACCGCCTAGCCAGTCTAGCTAGGAATTTCTTTGATGAATCCATAACTGTGTGGGCTCTGTCATTTAATTCCTCCGTCATATGACGTACTGAAGTCTAGGTGTGGCAGCCCTTCTGCATGGGTCACCTAAACTTCAGTCACGGGGTGCACCCTGTTGCCCCTTCGCAGGCTAGCGCTGTAACATTTTTTGGTGGAGAATGCGGGCATTGCAATAGCACCCTGGGCTACGGATACTTGATGGAGACCAGGACATAGGGAGACCGCGGTGAGTAACCCATTCTGTTACTGCCTGCCTCCTGGGCTCTGCTCGCCCTTCTGTGGCTTGGTGTGTGATGCAATACGCTGTGTACCAATGAATTGTCATTTGCCTCATATGTGATTTATATGTGCTCAACTTTTCTTGTGTGGTGATTTGCTTTATATGTGCTTCATTTGTCTTTAAGGCGTATGATTCTGTGAGTACTTGATGAGCCTCTAACGGGGGAAGGGGGGGGGGGGGGCGGGCTGAGAGAAGTGACAGCATTAAAGTTGCCCAGTCTGTTTGGACAGGGAGCTCTGCGGTTTCTCGTTTCTCAATATAGGTAGGGCATCCACTGCCGAGGAGGTATGTATACAACTGTTTATCTGTGAGTTTGTGCAACTTTCTCTGCCATAAGCTTGTGCAAACGTATGTCTCTGTCATGAGTTTATGTGATTTTTCCTGTTGTAATTGCCGTTAGCTCTTGCTGGTAGAAGACCTTCTGGAATTGGTAAGTGATCATATATTTGAATGCATAGATTGTATGATATTGACCTAGGCTTTCTTTTTGCTGTTATAGTAATTTTACAAGTGGTATTTGTATGCTTCCTATGTAATAGAAAGAACATAGAAGCGTTCAGGGGTTTTCCAGTGCAGAAAGCCCCAGAGGATGTGTGAATTTACTCTGTGAATACAGCACACTCTTCGGTTAGTGTGACTAATGATAGAAGACGTTCTATCAAGTAGACCTGTTCTGTCTTGAGTGCCTCTAGATGAGGGCCCTTCAAGGAGGCTAGACAGACAGACAAAGTAAGCCATTAGAATACAACGTGAGCATTGTCAATAGGACCGTGTCATCACCCGTCTTAGGGACTTTGGGGTGGTATCAGCTGCCAGTCCCTCCAGTAACTGTCCAGCTGAAGCCTGGTACAAAACCACCTTGCATACGTCAGTATCCTTTAAACATTGCCCAGGAGGAAGCTATAGCAGCAAATCTTAAAGATTTGCTAGAAAAAGGGCTTATTGTACCTATTAAAAGCCCTTTCAACACCCCATTGTTCCCGGTGAGAAAGAAAACACCGAAGGGGCAACCGCAAGTCTACCGTATGGTACATAACTTGCAAGCAATAAATGCTTTGACTATCATTAATGCACCACAGGTACCAAATCCACACACTTTGCGTAATCAGGTGCCTCCAGAGGCCACCTGTTTTACTACAATAGATCTGACGAATGCATTTTGGAGTGTGCCGCTGCAAGAAGAATGCTGGCCCTATTTTGCCGTCTCTTTCCGGGGGAAAGCAATATGCCTTGGTGGTTCTACCACAGGGAGCAGCAAACTCCCCTGACATTTTCTCTACTGCCTTGCAGTCTGTTCTACAGTCCTGGCAGCCCAGCCATCCAGGTACCATCTTGTTGCAATACATTGATGACCTGTTGCTGTGTTGTCGGGATTCTGTTGAATGCAGGGAGGAGACTTTGTCTTTACTCACTTTTCTCGCTGAGAATGGCTGCAAAGCCTCCAAGGAGAAATTGCAATTATGTAACACTACTGTTACTTTCCTTGGCCATTGTATCTCTAGAGGTATTAAGCACCTTACCCCTGAGAGAATGATGGCCATCCAGAACCACCCACTGCCAAAAACACCATGGGCTTTGCAGGCTTTTGTTGGTTTGGTAGGCTATTGCCGTCCATGGATCAGAGACTGTTCTCAGCTGCTACAACCGCTGTATGATTGTTTAAAATCTGGGACATTTGAATTTACCCCAGAGGCTGAAAAAGCATTTCATGATTTGAAGCAGATATTGACCACAGTACCCGCTCTAGGCATCCCTAACTATACTTTGCCATTCACCTTGTATTGCCATGAGAGGGAAGGGTTTGCATCAGGAGTACTCACCCAGAAGCATGGTGATCGCATGCGAACCTGGGCATACTATTCTGCCAAGCTAGATAGTATAGTGCAGGCCCTACCTGCATGTTTCAGAGCAGTTGCCACAGCCTCGGAGCTTGTACACAAGGTGGAGGATCTGGTACTCCAGCATCCACTAGTGGTCCAGGTTCCACATGCTGTTGCTCCGTTGCTCCATTCCACTAGGCTTAAACATTTGTCACAAGCCAGGATGACTAACTATGAATTAACATTGCTTAGGCTTAAAGGGGTTGTCCCGCGCCGAAACGGGTTTTTTCTTTTTTCAATAGCCCCCCCGTTCGGCACGAGACAAACCCGATGCAGGGCTTTAAAAAAAAAAAACGGATAGTACTTACCCGAATCCCCACGCACCGGTGACTTCTTACTTACCTTGCGAAGATGGCCGCCGGGATCTTCACCCACGGTGGACCGCAGGTCTTCTCCCATGGTGCACCGTGGGCTCTGTGCGTTCCATTGCCGATTCCAGCCTCCTGATTGGCTGGAATCGGCACACGTGACGGGGCGGAGCTACGAGGAGCAGCTCTCCGGCACGAGCGGCCCCATTCAGAAAGGAGAAGACCGTACTGCGCAAGCGCGTCTAATCGGGAGATTAGATGCTGAAATTAGACGGCACCATGGAGACGAGGACGCTAGCAACGGAGCAGGTAAGTGAATAACTTCTGTTTGGCTCATATTTAATGCACGATGTATATTACAAAGTGCATTAATATGGCCATACAGAAGTGTATACCCCCACTTGCTTTCGCGGGACAACCCCTTTAACATTACACTTTCTAGATGTACGGTACTCAACCCTGCCACGCTGATGCCGACGGAAGACCCAACAGAACAAAGTGCCACATTGGAGGAGGAGGATTCAGCCGAGCAAATCGATCACAATTGTCAGGAGCTTATGTTGGCTGAAACGCGAGGATTGTCTAATGTGACAGAGATACCTTTAATTAACCCTGATGTTGAATATTTTGTAGATGGCTCCAGATGGTTTGACAAGCAGCAAGGACGCTTTGTTACTGGGTATGAGGTAGTCCAAGATGGTAAGGTGATAGTGCAAAAACCTCTACCACCCTGTGAGTCTGCACAGGAGGCGGAATGGAAGGCACTCACTGACGTGTGTACAAGAGGTCAAGGACTAAGAATCAACTGTTATGCAGATTCCACGTATGCCTTTGGAGTAGCACATGATTTCGGTATTATCTGGAAGACCAGGGTTTTTTTGACATCCTCAGGCAAACAAATCAAACACTCAGAAGCAGTGCAAAATTTGCTTAGGGCCTTAGAACTACCAGCAGAGGTAGCTGTGATTAAAATACCAGTTCACACGAGGAAAGACAGCCCACAATCTGTGGGAAACGCTCAAGCAGATGAGGCAGCTAAATAAGCAGCCAGACTGCCACTATTAACTCTGTCTCTGCCTGCCGTGCCAGATTTACTTCTCCTACAGGAACTGCAGACCCAGGTGACAAGTCAGGAAAGACAGGTATGGACGGCAGCGGGTGCAGCTCTTGAGGGAGGACTCTGGCAAGTAAATGGCAAAACATGTCTTCCAAGATGTCTTTATCCCATGATGGCCAATTTAGCCCATGGTCCTACGTATTTATCAAAAGGAACTATGAGCTCTTTGATTCTTGAACATTGGTTTGCTCCAGGAATTCAGACCCTCATTGCAAAGTTTGTTCAGGGTTGTCTCACATGTGCAAGACACAACCCTGGGGGGATTGTAAAAACCCCTAGGAAACACACTCCTAAACCATTGCACCCGTTTCAGAGACTGCAAGTGGACTACATACAGCTACCCAAGGTAAGCACATATGAATATGTCCTTGTGGCTATAGATGTTTTTTCAAATTGGGTGGAGGCGTGGCCGGTTAGCTCTGCTACCGCTAAGAATACTGCTAAGAAAATACTAACGGAGGTAGTATGCAGATATGGGGTCCCAGAAGTCATAGAGAGTGACAGGGGTACCCATTTTACAGGAGAAATAATGAGACACATACTGGAGGCCCTGGGTATTACACAGGCCTTCCACACTCCCTACCATCCTCAAAGCAGTGGGAAGGTAGAGAGACTTAATGGGACCATTAAGTTGAAGCTTGCAAAATTTATAGACTCACGCAGTTCCTTAAACTGGGTGGAGGCACTGCCGTTGGTTCTATATGCTATCCAAACCACACCTACAGGACCAGAGAAGCTGAGCCTATATGAGATTTTGTTCGGTTCAGCGCCGAAGACAGGATTATATTTTCCACGACAAATGCAGGTAGATTATTTTTTCACCATGACCTCCTATGTGATCGAACTGCATGAGCATCTGTCTAAAATTCATTCACGTGTTTTCTCCTCCATTCCAGATCCTAACTCACTCAAAGGAATGCATTCCTTGAAGCCTGGAGACTGAGTCGTCCTAAAGTAGCTCACCAGGAAGACCCTCAAGCTGAGATTTGACGGACCACACCAAGTACGACTTACCATGCCTACTGCTGTCAAGCTGGAGGGAAAGCCGGTGTGGATACATGCCAGCCATTGCAAGAAGGTCCTGAGCCTTCAGCAAGATGAGAAGAACCCTCCTGATTACACTTCTGCTGGAAGTACGGTATCATCTGACCCTGCTATGGGTCCCTAGCACTTACACGTCAGACCCAGACATTTTATCCCATGTTGCCACACTGCTAGAGCCGGAGGAAGTCTTTTATGAATCATGTTTTCATCGCACCATATGGGATGATCTCTACGACCCACGCAACTTTACTGGGGTCTGCCGGAAAGTGGTCAGCTGGACAGAATATCCATGGCTACTTCTTGAACTAACTAACAGATGAC
Source organism: Eleutherodactylus coqui (assembly GCF_035609145.1). Classification (NCBI taxonomy): domain Eukaryota; kingdom Metazoa; phylum Chordata; class Amphibia; order Anura; family Eleutherodactylidae; genus Eleutherodactylus; species Eleutherodactylus coqui. The sequence goes on from NC_089840.1 coordinate 160,775,120, forward strand.
ACACCTACTCTATATTTGATAAGGCAACTAATGTAATTGTTCCAAATAAGTATGATAAGGTGATTAGTTGGGGAGAGATACCTCTTCAAAAGATAGGTCTCGTAATGACTTTACCTAAGCATGTTGGTTACAAAGTCAGTTCTACAGGTTTTCAATTTTCTCCTCCACAGATAATGTGGAGTAGTGAAATAGACACTAGTTTATTGTTTGACAGTAATGTTACCCATTGTAATCATGTGGATAAACCAGACCCCCAAAGCTGCAGAGCATTGGAGGGTCCACAAGGATCTTGGTGCGCTATGGTCCATATGGAAAGGATTTTAAACTATCTATATTGTATTGTGTATAAGATACCAGGCATACCTATTGGTAAATTGCGAAAAACTGGAGCAATGCAAATTTTTCCTTTAAGGAAGGCCTGCCCTTTGCCGCCTGACTTGTATTTAGTATGTGGTAACTGGGTGTTTGAGTGGCTGCCTCCTGGTGGGGAAGGTAAGTGCACTTTTGCTAGATTGACCCCTGTAGCATTTTTCCCTCCACAGGTGAGTGTTGCCGCTACTGGTGTGACCACTCTGAGCGTTACCACCCCTAGTGTGGCCACTTTCATTGTCACCACTCTCTCTGTTACCACTCATAGTCTTCAGACTAGTATACCTACTGAAATCAATTTAGCAAAAACAACAAAGTATTCTCTTGCCACTTCTCGCAGTTCCCTTCCAGACCAAGAACCCTCAAACCCAGGGAATTGGATAGGCCAGTAGGTAAGCATACTCCAAAATAGTTTTGGGGACAGCTGGGGGTGGATTGTAGGAACACTTAGTATATCGGGACTAGTTGTCACTATCTCATTCCCTTTGTATGTTCTTGTGCATTATATGTGCAGGAGACAACGGGAATTGAGGATTGGACACATAGGATTCAGGGAAAGGGGGCTAATGCTGTGTTCCCTGTTTCTCTGCAGTTTCTGCTTAGAGATATAGGGGGGGGGGATTAGTCAGGACAATAGCATTTGGCTCCTTCACCAACAGACAGCTAGACAGTTAAATGCCACAGACTACTGGATCTGTTCACATATTCCGGCAAAACACAAAGGAATCCCTTTAATAGGGATCCCATTGACAATGCATGAGCTTAAAGGGGTTGTCCCGCGCCGAAACGTTTTTTGTTTTTTTTAACCCCCCCCCTCCCGTTCGGCGCGAGACAACCCCGATGCAGGGGTTAAAAAAGAACACCGGACAGCGCTTACCTGAATCCCCGCGCTCCGGTGACTTCTTACTTACCTGCTGAAGATGGCCGCCGGGATCTTCTCCCTCAGTGGACCGCAGGGCTTCTGTGCGGTCCATTGCCGATTCCAGCCTCCTGATTGGCTGGAATCGGCACGTGACGGGGCGGAGCTACACGGAGCTACACGGAGCCCCATTGAGAAAAGGAGAAGACCCGGACTGCGCAAGCGCGTCTAATTTGGCCATTAGACGGCGAAAATTAGATGGCAACCATGGAGACGTGGACGCCAACAACGGAACAGGTAAGTGAATAACTTTTGATGACTTCTGTATGGCTCATAATTAATGCACAATGTACATTACAAAGTGCATTAATATGGCCATACAGAAGTGTATAGACCCACTTGCTTTCGCGGGACAACCCCTTTAATGTCACAGATTAGAGTTATACAGTCCAGATAGATGTTAATCATACTGACCAGAATGCTTCATCAATACAAGGGACTTATCTAGAAATTTCTGGCATCTCAGTGACACCCACTGTGTGCGTAGGACTAATGTATACATATCCCTCGGATCACGGACATTTTTAGCCTCCTTTTTCCTAAAGTGCACGTTGGGAAAACAAACTGTGAAAATGCCACTCTCTCTTTTAAAATGCAAAGAGAGAATAAGAAATGCGACAGCCAAAGCACCGACTGTAATCTTAGGTGCTGGTGCGCAGCAATGAATACCAGCTGTGCTCCAAACTGCGCATGTCCACAGAGTGGTGAAGAGTGATGTGAAACTGCACTGCACGATAACATGAGGTGGCTACTGACATGGTTAGCAAACCATGGGGGAATAGTTCCGAGAGCATTGGAACGAGGAATATACTACCTGTGCGGCAATCGGGCATACTCCTGGCTCACAACGGGAGGATGGGGTAATTGTACCATAGGAAGAATAGTACCAGCTGTTCGGGGACGCTCTGAGATCTAACCTGAAGAGATTGTCAGGATGAACCTCGGAAAGTTTCCCCATAGGGAAATACGAGAGTTATTCACTACTTCTGATAAAGCATGGATGTGGTTCCCCGCCTGGGCAGGATGGGGAATTACTGTAGCAAATAAATTAAATCAATATGCTGCTATCATGGACGGAATAATAAATGAAACTACTAATTTCATACTGGAATTAAATGAAGAGGTGGCACAGATAAGGAAAGTGGCGTTGCGAAATAGAATGGCCCTTGATTACCTATTAGCTGTAAAGGGAGGAACTTGTGCAGTAATTGGAGAAGAATGTTGTACATGGATAGAAGATACACACGATCCCATAGAAGCTCACCTGCAGAAGGTAAGGGAACTGCAGAAACAGGCAAGAGAATTAACAAAGGGGGAATGGAACCCTTTCGCCTGGATGGGGTCCATAGGTACATGGCTTAATATGTTTTCTGGTTTAATGAAACCTATAGTAGCAGTAATAGGGTTGGTTCTGATCATTTTGATAGTCTGGAAGATAGTAAAGTGTTGTGTTTCTCAGAAATTTAAACTTTAGGAGTTAGAATATAGTATGTGAAGTTTCAGGAGTAGATATATTAAGTAACATATTGTGTGCAGTGAGTATATACATAATGTAAGAATAAATCATGTACGTTGCTGTTCTCTTAAAGGGGTTGTCCTGCGGGAAAATCAAAATTTTTTTTTTAAACATCCCCCCCCCCACATTGTGCAGAGTTAGGGCGCCCACCCACTGGCGATTTTTTTCCCTGCGAAATTCGCAGCATTTTCTTCTCTGCATGGGTCTATGGGACTTGTAATGTTAAAATCGCGATCTCGCAAAATCGCAATTTACCGCGAAATCGCGATTTTGCGCGATCGCGATTTTAACATTACAAGTCCCATAGACCCCTGCAGAGAAACAAATGCTGCGAATTTCGCAGGGAAAAAAATTGCCAGTGGGTGGGCGCCCTTAAAAAGCATCCCTTTGTTATTTTTTGGAAAAAAAATTCGCTTACCTGGATCCCTGTTTTGCAGCTTCTTCTTTTCTTCTTTCAAAGATGGCGCCGCTGGTCTTCTCCCACGGTGCACCGCGGGTCTTCTCCAATGGTGCACCGTGGATTTTCTTCTCCAGTCTTGCGTTCCACTGCCAATTACAGCCACTTCATTGGCTGATCGGCACCACGTGACGGAGGCGGAGCTATGATGACGCTGAGAAGAGGGAGGAGCCAGGACGCAGCTCGTGAGCCCGGAGGGAGACAGAAGAGGATTCCTCTGTGAGCAAGCGCGACTGTTTGTGCGACCAGAGAAGAGGCTTCATCGTCGCCATGGAGACAAGGACGCCAGCGCCGGAGGGGGTAAGTGTATAAATTCTGTATGGCCAATATTTAATGCACGATGTATATTACAAAGTGCATTAATATGACCATACAGAAGTGCATAACCCCACTTGCTGTTGCGGGACAACCTCTTTAAGGAGCAAGTAACCAATGTCCAGGTAAATGCTCTCTGGTATGTTAAAAAGTGATTAAAGCACTATAACTACCTACAAGACCAGGAACTGGTAATGAGACACCTGTTATCACAGGAGTCATCCTTGGTAAAAAAATAAGATAATAGCAACATAGAATATAATGTGTGCTGTGAATATATATATATATATATATATATATATATATATATATATATATATATATTTTACTAATCGTGAAGAGGAGGACGCCAAGAAGCCACCGCAGGAAGATTGCATTGCCCAGTTTCCATTCACATAAGGAGTATGTAATAGAAAGTATTTGATTATGAATAAAATATTTGGGTATATTAATATATTATATGAATTTAAACTGCACAATAACAGGCGCCATCGGAATATACCAGAAAAGCAACTTCACAAACTAGGTTGTGTAACTGTACCGAAAGACATATGTCTAGATATGATACGGATATCGAGGAGCTTCCACATGCTGGCTCTAGGGGCCCTCCCAAGAATATCAAGATAGCTAAGGTGGGGTTGACACCTCACATTAAGTATAGAATAATGTAGCAAAGTAATCATAAACTGGATATATATGAGTGTATATGCATGTGTGTGTATTAGAGATGAGCGAGCACCAAAATGCTTGGGTGCTCGTTACTCGAGACAAACTTTTCGCCATGCTCGAGGGTTCGTTTCGAATAACGAACCCCATTGAAGTCAATGGGCGCCCCGAGCATTTTTGTATATCGCCGATGCTCGCTAAGGTTTTCATTTGTGAAAATCTGGGCAATTCAAGAAAGTGATGGGAACGACACAGCAACGGATAGGGCAGGCGAGGGGCAACATGTTGGGCTGCATCTCAAGTTCACAGGTCCCACTATTAAGCCACAATAGCGGCAAGAGTGGGCCCCTCCCCCAACAACTTTTACTTCTGAAAAGCCCTCATTAGCAATGGATACCTTAGCTAAGCACCACACTACCTCCAACAAAGCACAATCACTGCCTGCATGACACTCCGCTGCCACTTCTCCTGGGTTACATGCTGACCAACTACCCCCCCCACGACCCAGTGTCCACAGCGCACACCAAACTGTCCCTGCCCAGCCTTCAGCTGCCCTCATGCCACGCCACCCTCATGTCTATTTATAAGTGCGTCTGCCATGAGGAGGAACCACAGCCACACACTGCAGAGGGTTGGCACGGCTAGGCAGCGACCCTCTTTAAAAGGGGCGGGGCGATAGCCCACATTGCTGTACAGAAGCAATGAGAAATCCAATCCTGTGCCACCTCCATCTGGAGCTGCACACGTGGGCATAGCAATGGGGAACCTATGTGCCACACACTATTCATTCTGTCAAGGTGTCTGCATGCCCCAGTCAGACCGCGTTTTTTTATAAATAGTCACAGGCAGGTACAACTCCGCAATGGGAATTCCGTGTGCACTCAAAGCATGGGTGGCTGCCTGGAACCCACCCGCTGTACATAAATGTATCCCATTGCAGTGCCCTGGACAGCAGAGCTAACGTCAGATGAAATGCAGGTGGGCTTCGGCCCACACTGCATGCCCCAGTCAGACTGGGGTTCTTTAGAAGTGGACACATGTAGTTACAACTCCGTGTGGACCCACAGCATGGGTGGCTCCATGGAACCCACCGGCGGTACATAAAAATATCCCATTGCATTGCCCATCACAGCTGAGGTAATAATGTCATGTTTAATGCAGTTGGGCTTCGGCCCACACTGCATGCCCCAGTCAGACTGGGGTTCTTTAGAAGTGGACACAGATGCATTTACAACTCCCTGTGGACCCACAGCATGGGTGGGTGCCAGGAAGCCACCGGCGGTACATAAATACATCCCATTGCAGTGCCCAACACAGCTGATGTAACGTCAGCTGTAATGCAGGTGGGCTAAAAATTAATTTGATTACACTGTAGGCGAGGGCCCCCAAAAATTGGTGTATCAACAGTACTAATGTACCTCTGAAAAATTGCCCATGCCCAACCAAGAGGGCAGGTGAAACCCATTAATCGCTTTGGTTAATGTGGCTTAATTGGTAACTAGGCCAGGAGGCAGCCCAGTTAAAATAAAAATTGGTTGAGGGGAAAGTTTCAACGCTTTAAAACGCATTGAAACGTATAAAAATTGTTTAGAAAAATTATATGACTGAGCCTTGTGGGCCTAAGAAAAATTGCCCGTTCGGCGTGATTATGTGAGGTTTCAGGAGGAGGAGCAGGAGGAGGAGGAATATTATACACAGATTGATGAAGCGAAAAGGTCCCCGTTTTTGATGGGGATACAGAACGATGCTTCCATCCGCGGGTGCAGCCTACGTATTGCTTAGGTATCGCTGCTGTCCGCTGGTGGAGAAGAGAAGTCTGGGGAAATCCAGGCTTTGTTCATCTTGATGAGTGTTAGCCTGTCGGCACTGTCGGTTGACAGGCGGGTACGCTTATCTGTGATGATTCCCCCAGCCGCACTAAACACCCTCTCTGACAAGACGCTAGCCGCAGGACAAGCAAGCACCTCCAGGGCATACAGCACGAGTTCAGGCCACGTATCCAGCTTCGACACCCAGTAGTTGTAGGGGGCAGAGGCGTCACGGAGGACGGTCGTGCGATCGGCTACCTACTCCCTCACCATCCTTTTACAGTGCTCCCGCTGACTCAGCCGTGACTGGGGAGCGGTGACACAGTCTTGCTGGGGAGCCATAAAGCAGTCAAGGGCCTTAAAGAGTGTTGCCCTGCCTGTGCTGTACATGCTGCCTGATCTCCGCGCCTCCCCTGCTACCTGGCCCTCGGAACTGCGCCTTCGGCCACTAGCGCTGTCGTATGGGAATTTTACCATCAGTTTGTCCGCCAGGGTCCTGTGGTATAGCAACACTCTCGAACCCCTTTCCTCTTCGGGTATGAGAGTGGAAAGGTTCTCCTTATACCGTGGGTCGAGCAGTGTGTACACCCAGTAATCTGTAGTGGCCAGAATGCGTGTAACGCGAGGGTCACGAGAAAGGCATCCTAACATGAAGTCAGCCATGTCTGCCAGGGTACCTGTACGCAACACATGACTGTCCTCACTAGGAAGATCACTTTCAGGATCCTCCTCCTCCTCCGGCCATACACGCTGAAAGGATGACAGGCCAGCAGCATGTGTACCCTCACCAGTGGGCCAAGCTGTCTCTTCCCCCTCCTCTTCATCTTCCTCCTCCTCCTCCTCCTCCTCCTCCTCCTCACCGCGCTGAGATATAGACAGGAGGGTGCTCTGACTATCCAGCGACATACTGTCTTCCCCCGGCTCTGTTTCCGAGCGCAAAGCGTCTGCCTTTATGCTTTGCAGGGAACTTCTCAAGAGGCATAGCAGAGGAATGGTGATGCTAATGATTGCAGCATCGCCGCTCACCACCTGGGTAGACTCCTCAAAGTTTCGAAGGACCTGGCAGATGTCTGCCAACCAGGCCCACTCTTCTGAAAATAATTGAGGAGGCTGACTCCCACTGCGCCGCCCATGTTGGAGTTGGTATTCCACTATAGCTCTACGCTGCTCATAGAGCCTGGCCAACATGTGGAGCGTAGAGTTCCACTGTGTGGGCACGTCGCACAGCAGTCGGTGCACTGGCAGATGAAACCGATGTTGCAGGGTGCGCAGGGTGGCAGCGTCTGTGTGGGACTTGCGGAAATGTGCGCAGAGCCGGCGCACCTTTCCGAGCAGGTCTGACAAGCGTGGGTAGCTTTTCAGAAAGCGCTGAACCACCAAATTAAAGACGTGGGCCAGGCATGGCACGTGCGTGAGGCTGCCGAGCTGCAGAGCCGCCACCAGGTTACGGCCGTTGTCACACATGACCATGCCCGGTTGGAGGCTCAGCGGCGCAAGCCAGCGGTCGGTCTGCTCTGTCAGACCCTGCAGCAGTTCGTGGGCCGTGTGCCTCTTATCTCCTAAGCTGAGTAGTTTCAGCACGGCCTGCTGACGCTTGCCCACCGCTGTGCTGCCACGACGCGCGACACCGACTGCTGGCGACGTGCTGCTGCTGCTGACACATCTTGATTGCGAGACAGAGGTTGCGTTGGAGGAGGAGGGTGGTTTAGTGGAGGAAGCATACACCGCCGCAGATACCACCACCGAGCTGGGGCCCGCAATTCTGGGGGTGGGTAGGACGTGAGCGGTCCCAGGCTCTGACTCTGTCCCAGCCTCCACTAAATTCACCCAATGTGCCGTCAGGGAGATATAGTGGCCCTGCCCGCCTGTGCTTGTCCACGTGTCCGTTGTTAAGTGGACCTTGGCAGTAACCGCGTTGGTGAGGGCGCGTACAATGTTGCGGGAGACGTGGTCGTGCAGGGCTGGGACGGCACATCGGGAAAAATAGAGGCGACTGGGAACTGAGTAGCGCGGGGCCGCCGCCGCCATCATACTTTTGAAGGACTCCGTTTCCACAACCCTATACGGCAGCATCTCCAGGCTGATAAATTTGGCTACGTGCACGTTCAACGCTTGAGCATGCGGGTGTGTGGCGGCGTACTTGCGCTTGCGCTCAAACACTTGCGCTAGCGACGGCTGGACGGTGCGCTGAGAGACATTGGTGGATGAGGCCGAGGACAGCGGAGGTGAGGGTGTGGGTTCAGGCCAGGAGACGGTAGTGCCTGTGTCCTCAGAGCGGGGTTGGATCTCATAGGCAGGTTGGGGCACAGGGGGAGAGGCAGCGGTGCAAACCGGAGGCTGTGAACGGCCTTCGTCCCACCTTGTGGGGTGCTTGGCCATCATATGTCTACGCATGCTGGTGGTGGTGAGGCTGGTAGTGGTGGCTCCCCGGCTGATCTTGGCACGACAAAGGTTGCACACCACTGTTCGTCGGTCGTCTGCACTCTCAGTGAAAAACTGCCAGACTTTTGAGCACCTCGGCCTCTGCAGGGTGGCATGGCGTGAGGGGGCGCTTTGGGAAACAGTTGGTGGATTATTCGGTCTGGCCCTGCCTCTACCCCTGGACACCGCACTGCCTCTTGCAACCTGCCCTGCTGCTGCCCTTGCCTCCCCCTCTGAAGACCTGTCCTCAGTAGGCGTAGCAAACCAGGTGGGGTCAGTCACCTCATTGTCCTGCTGCTCTTCCTCAGAATCCTCGGTGCGCTCCTCCCTCGGACTTAATGCCCTTACTACTACCTCACTGATAGACAACTGTGTCTCATCGTCATCGGCCTCCTCACCCACTGAAAGGTCTTGAGACAGTTGCCGGAAGTCCCCAGCCTCATCCCCCGGACCTCGGGAACTTTGCAATGGTTGGGCATCAGTCACGATAAACTCCTCTGGTGGGAGAGGAACCACTGCTGCCCAATCTGAGCAGGGGCCCGAGAACAGTTCCTGGGAGTCTGTCCGCTCCTCAGAATGTCTCATTTTCATGGAGTGAGGAGGCTGGGAGGAAGGAGGAGCAGCAGCCAGAGGATTCTGAGTTGCAGCAGTGGACGGCGCAGAACTCTGGGTGGACGATAGGTTGCTGGAAGCACTTTCTGCCATCCACGACAGGACCTGCTCACACTGCTCATTTTCTAATAAAGGTCTACCGCGTGGACCCATTAAATGTGCTATGAATGTGGGGACGCCAGAAATGTGCCTCTCTCCTAATCCCGCAGCAGTCGGCTGCGATACACCTGGATCAGGAGCTTTGCCTGTACCCACACCCGGACTAGGGCCTCCGCGTCCCCGGCCGCGCCCACGTCCTCTAGGCCTACCCCTACCCCTCAGCATGCTGTATTACCAGTAATGCAGAAACAGAAAGCTGTAATTAAATGTGCCGCTTATTGGCCTGTGGTTGGAGGCTGAGTTCGCTTACGGAACGCCAGGAAATAATTTGGCGCAAGCCTGCTGTAACACTTAGCTGGCTGCGTATGATTTTGTAGAACTACTACACCCAGCACACACAGACCCAGAACACTGAGCACAGTGACAGGCAGGCCAAATAGATTTTTTGCCCAATATTTTTTAGAAAAGGCCCACTGCGTATATTCAATCAATAATATATGTCTTCTGTCCCTGCCTCCACAATTCTGTCCCTGGAGTGTGTCACAGAACTGCAGAGTGTTGCACTGTTATTAACTGCAGCAGAGCGGTGATTTCAGAGCCAGGAAATAATTTGGCGCAAGCCTGCTGTAACACTTAGCTGGCTGCGTATGATTTTGTAGAACTACTACACCCAGCACACACGGACCCAGAACACTGAGCACAGTGACAGGCAGGCCAAATAGATTTTTTGCCCAATATTTTTTAGAAAAGGCCCACTGCGTATATTCAATCAATAATATATGTCTTCTGTCCCTGCCTCCACACTTCTGTTCCTGGAGTATTACTGCAGGGCGCAATGCTCTGCACGGCCGATATACCAAAAAAAAAAAAAAAAGGGCAACACTGCAAAAAGCAGCCTCCACACTACTGCACACGGTTAGATGTGGCCCTAAGAAGGACCGTTGGGGTTCTTGAAGCCTACAATAACTCCTAACGCTCTCCCTGCCTCCACGCTTCTGTCTCTGGAGTATTACTGCAGGGCGCAATGCTCTGCACGGCCGATATACCAAAAAAAGAAAAAATGTGCAACACTGCAAAAAGCAGCCTCCACACTACTGCACACAGTCAGATGTGGCCCTAAGAAGGACCGTTGGGGTTCTTGAAGCCTACAATAACTCCTAACACTCTCCCTGCCTCCACACTTCTGTCCCTGGAGTATTACTGCAGGGCGCAATGCTCTGCACGGCCGATATACCAAAAAAAAAAAAAGTGCAACACTGCAAAAAGCAGCCTCCACACTACTGCACACGGTCAGATGTGGCCCTAAGAAGGACCGTTGGGGTTCTTGAAGCCTACACTAACTCCTAACAATCTCTCTACAGCAGCTCCAACACGATAGCACTGTCCCTCAGCTATGTCACAACGCATCTGAGGCGAGCCGCGGGAGGGGCCTATTTTTATACTCGGGTGACACCTGATCTCCCAAGCCACTCACTGCAGGGGGGTGGTATAGGGCTTGAACGTCGCAGGGGGAAGTTGTAATGCCTTCCCTGACTTTCAATTGGCCAGAAAAGCGCGCTAACGTCTCAGAGATGAAAGTGAAAGTAACCCGAACATCGCGTGGTGCTCGTTACGAGTAACGAGCATCTCGAACACGCTAATACTCGAACGAGTATCAAGCTCGGAGGAGTACGTTTGCTCATCTCTAGTGTGTATCTATATATATAAAGACGAAAGCCCTCACTGACTCACTCACTGACTGACTCACTGACTGACTCGCGAAAAGTTCTCCAACTTCCCGATGTCGTAGAAACAGGAATTTTGGCACAAGCATAGATTATCTCCAAAATAGGAAAAGTAATTGGGTCCCGACTCGATTATTCAATTCTAGTGCAAAAGAATTAGCGTCGAAATTTAGCGTACGGAATCTAAATCTCTCACTTCCCAATGTCATAGAAACTTAAAATTTGGCACGAGCATTCATTATGACATAAATAGGAAAAGTTAATAGGTCACAACTTGATTATTTAATTCTATGCGCAAAAGAATTAACATCCAAATTTTACGTACGGAATGTAATTTTCTCACTTTCCGGCGTCATAGAAACGTGAAATTTGGCAAGAGCATTGATTATGTCATAAATAGGAAAAGCTAATAGGTCCCAACTCGAATATTCAATTCTATGCGCAAAAGAATTAGCATCCAAATTTTGCATACGGAATGGAATTTTCTCACTTTCCGGTGTCATAGAAACGTGAAATTTGGCACAAGCATTGATTATGTCATAAATAGGAAAAGCTAATGGGTCCCAACTCGATTATTCAATTCTATGCGCAAAAAAATTAGCGTCCAAATTTTACGTACGGAACGTATTTTTCTCACTTTTCGGTGTCATAGAAACGTGAAATTTGGCACGAGCATACCAACTGAAATCAATTTAGCAAAAACAACAAAGTATTCTCTTGCCACTTCTCGCAGTTCCACTCTAGACCAAGAACTCTCAAACCCAGGGAATTGGATAGGCCAGTAGGTAAGCATACTCCAAAATAGTTTTGGGGACAGCTGGGGGTGGATTGTAGGAGCACTTAGTATATCGGGATAGTTGTCACTATCTCATTCCCTTTGTATGTTCTTGTGCATTATATGTGCAGGAGACAACGGGAATTGAGAATTGGACACATAGGATTCAGGGAAAGGGGGCTAATGCTGTGTTCCCTGTTTCTCTGCAGTTTCTGCTTAGAAATATAGGGGGGGGGGGGATTAGTCAGGACAATAGCATTTGGCTCTTTCACCAACAAACAGCTAGACAGTTAAATGCCACAGACTGCTGGATCTGTTCACATATTCCAGCAAAACACTAAGGAATCCCTTTAATAGGGATCCCATTGACAATGCATGAGCTTAATGTCACAGATTATAGTTATACAGTCCAGATAGATGTTAATCATACTGACCAGAATGATTCATCAATACAAGGGACTTATCTAGAAATTTCTGGCATCTCAGTGACACCCACTGTGTGCGTAGGACTAATGTATACATATCCCTCAGACCACGGACATTTTTATCCTCCTTTTTCCTAAAGTGCACGTTGGGAAAACAAACTGTGAAAATGCCACTCTCTCTTTTAAAATGCAAAGAGAGAATAAGAAATGCGACAGCCAAAGCACCGACTGTAATCTTAGGTGCTGGTGCGCAGCAATGAATACCAGCTGTGCTCCAAACTGCGCATGTCCACAGAGTGGTGAAGAGTAATGTGAAACTGCACTGCACGATAACATGAGGTGGCTACTGACATGGTTAGCAAACCATGGGGGAATAGTTCAGAGAGCATTGGAACGAGGAATATACTACCTGTGCGGCAATCGGGCATACTCCTGGCTCACAACGGGAGGATGGGGTAATTGTACCATAGGAAGAATAGTACCAGCTGTTCGGGGACGCTCTGAGATCTAACCTGAAGAGATTGTCAGGATGAACCTCGGAAAGTTTCCCCATAGGGAAATACGAGAGTTATTCACTACTTCTGATAAAGCATGGATGTGGTTCCCCGCCTGGACAGGATGGGGAATTACTCTAGCAAATAAATTAAATCAATATGCTGCTATCATGGACGGAATAATAAATGAAACTACTAATTTCATACAGGAATTAAATGGTGAGGTGGCACAGATAAGGAAAGTGGCGTTGCGAAATAGAATGGCCCTTGATTACCTATTAGCTGTAAAGGGAGGAACTTGTGCAGTAATTGGAGAAGAATGTTGTACATGGATAGAAGATACACACGATCCCATAGAAGCTCACCTGCAGAAGGTAAGGGAACTGCAGAAACAGGCAAGAGAATTAACAAAGGGGGAATGGAACCCTTTCGCCTGGATGGGGTCCATAGGTACATGGCTTAATATGTTTTCTGGTTTAATGAAACCTATAGTAGCAGTAATAGGGTTGGTTCTGATCATTTTGATAGTCTGGAAGATAGTAAAGTGTTGTGTTTCTCAGAAATTTAAACTTTAGGAGTTAGAATATAGTATGTGAAGTTTTAGGAGTAGATATATTAAGTAACATATTGTGTGCAGTGAGTATATACATAATGTAAGAATAAATCATGTACGTTGCTGTTCTCTTAAAGGGGTTGTTCCGCGGCAAAATCAAAAAATTTTTTTTAAACATACCCCCCCCCCACATTGTGCAGAATTAAAAAGCATCCCTTTGTTATTTTTTGGAAAAAAAATTCGCTTACCTGGATCCCTGTTTTGCAGCTTCTTCTTTTCTTCTTTCAAAGATGGCGCCGCTGGTCTTCTCCCACGGTGCACCGCGGGTCTTCTCCCATGGTGCACCGTGGATTTTCTTCTCCAGTCTTGCGTTCCACTGCCGATTACAGCCACTTCATTGGCTGATCGGCACCACGTGACGGAGGCGGAGCTATGATGATGCTGGGAAGAGGGAGGAGCCAGGACGCAGCTCGTGAGCCCGGAGGGAGACAGAAGAGGATTCCTCTGTGAGCAAGCGCGACTGTTTGTGCGACCAGAGAAAAGGCTTCATCGTCGCCATGGAGACAAGGACGCCAGCGCCGGAGGGGGTAAAAGTATAAATTCTGTATGGCCAATATTTAATGCACGATGTATATTACAAAGTGCATTAATATGACCATACAGAAGTGCATAACCCCACTTGCTGTTGCGGGACAACCTCTTTAAGGAGCAAGTAACCAATGTCCAGGTAAATGCTCTCTGGTATGTTAAAAAGTGATTAAAGCACTATAACTACCTACAAGACTAGGAACTGGTAATGAGACACCTGTTATCACAGGAGTCATCCTTGATAAAAACATAAGATAATAGCAACATAGAATATAATGTGTGCTGTGAATATATATATATATATATATATTACTAATCGTGAAGAGGAGGACGCCAAGAAGCCACCACAGGAAGATTGCATTGCCCAGTTTCCATTCACATAAGGAGTATGTAATAGAAAATATTTGATTATGAATAAAATATTTGGGTATATTAATATATTATATGAATTTAAACTGCACAATAACAGGCGCCATCGGAATATACCAGAAAAGCAACTTCATAAACTAGGTTGTGTAACTGTACCGAAAGACATATGTCTAGATATGATAAGGATATCGAGGAGCTTCCACATGCTGGCTCTAGGGACCCTCCCAAGAATATCAAGATAGCTAAGGTGGGGTTGACACCTCACATTAAGTATAGAATAATGTAGCAAAGTAATCATAAACTGGATATATATGAGTGTATATGCATGTGTGTGTATTAGAGATGAGCGAGCACCAAAATGCTTGGGTGCTCGTTACTCGAGACAAACTTTTTGCCATGCTCGAGGGTTCGTTTCGAATAACGAACCCCATTGAAGTCAATGGGCGCCCCGAGCATTTTTGTATATCGCCGATGCTCGCTAAGGTTTTCATTTGTGAAAATCTGGGCAATTCAAGAAAGTGATGGGAACGACACAGCAACGGATAGGGCAGGCGAGGGGCAACATGTTGGGCTGCATCTCAAGTTCACAGGTCCCACTATTAAGCCACAATAGCGGCAAGAGTGCCCCCCCCAACAACTTTTACTTCTGAAAAGCCCTCATTAGCAATGGATACCTTAGCTAAGCACCACACTACCTCCAACAAAGCACAATCACTGCCTGCATGACACTCCGCTGCCACTTCTCCTGGGTTACATGCTTACCAACCACCCCCCCCACGACCCAGTGAACACAGCGCACACCAAACTGTCCCTGCCCAGCCTTCAGCTGCCCTCATGCCACGCCACCCTCATGTCTATTTATAAGTGCGTCTGCCATGAGGAGGAACCGCAGGCACACACTGCAGAGGGTTGGCACGGCTTGGCAGCGACCCTCTTTAAAAGGGGCGGGGCGATAGCCCACAATGCTGTACAGAAGCAATGAGAAATCCAATCCTGTGCCACCTCCATCTGGAGCTGCACACGTGGGCATAGCAATGGGGAACCTATGTGCCACACACTATTCATTCTGTCAAGGTGTCTGCATGCCCCAGTCAGACCGCGTTTTTTTATAAATAGTCACAGGCAGGTACAACTCCGCAATGGGAATTCCGTGTGCACCCACAGCATGGGTGGCTCCCTGGAACCCACCCGCTGTACATAAATGTATCCCATTGCAGTGCCCTGGACAGCAGAGCTAACGCCAGATGAAATGCAGGTGGGCTTCGGCCCACACTGCATGCCCCAGTCAGACTGGGGTTCTTTAGAAGTGGACACATGTAGTTACAACTCCATGTGGACCCACAGCATGGGTGGCTCCCTGGAACCCACCGGCGGTACATAAAAATATCCCATTGCATTGCCCATCACAGCTGAGGTAATAATGTCATGTTTAATGCAGGTGGGCTTCGGCCCACACTGCATGCCCCAGTCAGACTGGGGTTCTTTAGACGTGGACACGGATGCATTTACAACTCCCTGTGGACCCACAGCATGGGTGGGTGCCAGGAAGCCACCGGCGGTACATAAATACATCCCATTGCAGTGCCCAACACAGCTGATGTAACGTCAGCTGTAATGCAGGTGGGCTAAAAATTAATTTGATTACACTGTAGGCGAGGGCCCCCAAAAATTGGTGTATCAACAGTACTAATGTACCTCTGAAAAATTGCCCATGCCCAACCAAGAGGGCAGGTGAAACCCATTAATCGCTTTGGTTATGTGGTTTAATTGGTAACTAGGCCAGGAGGCAGCCCAGTTAAAATAAAAATTGGTTGAGGTGAAAGTTTCAACGCTTTAATGAGCATTGAAACGTATAAAAATTGTTTAGAAAAATTATATGACTGAGCCTTGTGGGCCTAAGAAAAATTGCCCGTTCGGCGTGATTATGTGAGGTTTCAGGAGGAGGAGCAGGAGGAGGAATATTATACACAGATTGATGAAGCGAAAAGGTCCCCGTTTTTGATGGGGATACAGAACGATGCTTCCATCCGCGGGTGCAGCCTTCGTATTGCTTAGGTATCGCTGCTGTCCGCTGGTGGAGAAGAGAAGTCTGGGGAAATCCAGGCTTTGTTCATCTTGATGAGTGTTAGCCTGTCGGCACTGTCGGTTGACAGGCGGGTACGCTTATCTGTGATGATTCCCCCAGCCGCACTAAACGCCCTCTCTGACAAGACGCTAGCCGCAGGACAAGCAAGCACCTCCAGGGCATACAGCGCGAGTTCAGGCCACGTGTCCAGCTTCGACACCCAGTAGTTGTAGGGGGCAGAGGCGTCACGGAGGACGGTCGTGCGATCGGCTACGTACTCCCTCACCATCCTTTTACAGTGCTCCCGCCGACTCAGCCGTGACTGGGGAGCGATGACACAGTCTTGCTGGGGAACCATAAAGCAGTCAAAGGCCTTAAAGAGTGTTGCCCTGCCTGTGCTGTACATGCTGCCTGCTCTCCGCGCCTCCCCTGCTACCTGGCCCTCGGAACTGCGCCTTCGGCCACTAGCGCTGTCGTATGGGAATTTTACCATCAGTTTGTCCGCCAGGGTCCTGTGATATAGCAACACTCTCGAACCCCTTTCCTCTTCGGGTATGAGAGTGGAAAGGTTCTCCTTATGCCGTGGGTCGAGCAGTGTGTACACCCAGTAATCCGTAGTGGCCAGAATGCGTGTAACACGAGGGTCACGAGAAAGGCATCCTAACATGAAGTCAGCCATGTGTGCCAGGGTACCTGTACGCAACACATGACTGTCCTCACTAGGAAGATCACTTTCAGGATCCTCCTCCTCCTCCTCCTCAGGCCATACACACTGAAAGGATGACAGGCCAGCAGCATGTGTACCCTCACCAGTGGGCCAAGCTGTCTCTTCCCCCTCCTCCTCATCTTCCTCCTCCTCCTCCTCACCGCGCTGAGATATAGACCGGAGGGTGCTCTGACTATCCAGCGACATACTGTCTTCCCCCGGCTCTGTTTCCGAGCGCAAAGCGTCTGCCTTTATGCTTTGCAGGGAACTTCTCAAGAGGCATAGCAGAGGAATGGTGATGCTAATGATTGCAGCATCGCCGCTCACCACCTGGGTAGACTCCTCAAACTTTCCAAGGACCTGGCAGATGTCTGCCAACCAGGCCCACTCTTCTGAAAATAATTGAGGAGGCTGACTCCCACTGCGCCGCCCATGTTGGAGTTGGTATTCCACTATAGCTCTACGCTGCTCATAGAGCCTGGCCAACATGTGGAGCGTAGAGTTCCACCGTGTGGGCACGTCGCACAGCAGTCGGTGCACTGGCAGATGAAACCGATGTTGCAGGGTGCGCATGGTGGCAGCGTCCGTGTGGGACTTGCGGAAATGTGCGCAGAGCCGGCGCACCTTTCCGAGCAGGTCTGACAAGCGTGGGTAGCTTTTCAGAAAGCGCTGAACCACCAAATTAAAGACGTGGGCCAGGCATGGCACGTGCGTGAGGCTGCCGAGCTGCAGAGCCGCCACCAGGTTACGGCCGTTGTCACACATGACCATGCCCGGCTGGAGGCTCAGCGGCGCAAGCCAGCGGTCGGTCTGCTGTGTCAGACCCTGCAGCAGTTCGTGGGCCGTGTGCCTCTTATCTCCTTAGCTGAGTAGTTTCACCACGGCCTGCTGACGCTTGCCCACCGCTGTGCTGCCACACCGCGTGACACCGACTGCTGGCGACGTGCTGCTGCTGACACATCTTGATTGCGAGACAGAGGTTGCGTTGGAGGAGGAGGGTGGTTTAGTGGAGAAAGCATACACCGCCGCAGATACCACCACCGAGCTGTGGCCCGCAATTCTGGGGGTGGGTAGGACGTGAGCTTTCCCAAGCTCTGACTCTGTCCCAGCCTCCACTAAATTCACCCAATGTGCCGTCAGGGAGATATAGTGGCCCTGCCCGCCTGTGCTTCTCCACGTGTCCGTTGTTAAGTGGACCTTGGCAGTAACCGCGTTGGTGAGGGCGCGTACAATGTTGCGGGAGACGTGGTCGTGCAGGGCTGGGACGGCACATCGGGAAAAATACTGGCGACTGGGAACTGAGTAGCGCGGGGCCGCCACCGCCATCATACTTTTGAAGGTCTCGTTTCCACAACCCTATACGTCAGCATCTCAAGGCTGATAAATTTGGCTACGTGCACGTTTAACGCTTGAGCGTGCGGGTGCGTGGCGGCGTACTTGCGCTTGCGCTCAAACACTTGCGCTAGCGACGGCTGTACGGTGCGCTGAGAGACATTGGTGGATGGGGCCGAGGACAGCGGAGGTGAGGGTGTGGGTTCAGGCCAGGAGACGGTAGTGCCTGTGTCCTCAGAGCGGGGTTGGATCTCAGAGGCAGGTTGGGGCACAGGGGGAGAGGCAGCGGTGCAAACCGGAGGCAGTGAAGGCCTTCGTCCCACCTTGTGGGGTGCTTTGCCATCATATGTCTGCGCTTGCTGGTGGTGGTGAGGCTGGTGGTGGTGGCTCCCCGGCTGATCTTGGCGTGACAAAGGTTGCACACCACTGTTCGTCGGTCGTCTGCACTCTCAGTGAAAAACTGCCAGACCTTTGAGCACCTCGGCGTCTGCAGGGTGGCATGGCGCGAGGGGGCGCTTTGGGAAACAGTTGGTGGATTATTCGGTCTGGCCCTGCCTCTACCCCTGGACACCGCACTGCCTCTTGCAACCTGCCCTGCTGCTGCCCTTGCCTCCCCCTCTGAAGACCTGTCCTCAGTAGGCGTAGCAAACCAGGTGGGGTCAGTCACCTCATTGTCCTGCTGCTCTTCCTCAGAATCCTCGGTGCGCTCCTCCCTCGGACTTAATGCCCTTACTACTACCTCACTGATAGACAACTGTGTCTCATCGTCATCGGCCTCCTCACCCACTGAAAGGTCTTGAGACAGTTGCCGGAAGTCCCCAGCCTCATCACCCGGACCCCGGGAACTTTGCAATGGTTGGGCATCAGTCACGATAAACTCCTCTGGTGGGAGAGGAACCACTGCTGCCCAATCTGAGCAGGGGCCCGAGAACAGTTCCTGGGAGTCTGCCCGCTCCTCAGAATGTCTCATTTTCATGGAGTGAGGAGGCTGGGAGGAAGGAGGAGCAGCAGCCAGAGGATTCTGAGTTGCAGCAGTGGACGGCGCAGAACTGTGGGTGGACGATAGGTTGCTGGAAGCACTTTCTGCCATCCACGACAGGACCTGCTCACACTGCTCATTTTCTAATAAAGGTCTACCGCGTGG
The DNA here is from genome assembly GCF_035609145.1 of Eleutherodactylus coqui. Classification (NCBI taxonomy): domain Eukaryota; kingdom Metazoa; phylum Chordata; class Amphibia; order Anura; family Eleutherodactylidae; genus Eleutherodactylus; species Eleutherodactylus coqui. The sequence continues at coordinate 160,794,477 of NC_089840.1, forward strand.
ACCCATTAAATGTGCTATGAATGTGGGGACGCCAGAAACGTGCCTCTCTCCTAATCCCGCAGCAGTCGGCTGCGATACACCTGGATCAGGAGCACGGCCTGTGCCCACACCCGGACTAGGGCCTCCGCGTCCTCGGCCACGCCCACGTCCTCTAGGCCTACCCCTACCCCTCAGCATGCTGTATTACCAGTAATGCAGAAACAGAACGCTGTAATTAAATGTGCCGCTTATTGGCCTGTGGTTGGCGGCTGAGTTCGCTTACGGAACGCCAGGAAATAATTTGGCGCAAGCCTGCTGTAACACTTAGCTGGCTGCGTATGATTTTGTAGAACTACTACACCCAGCACACACAGACCCAGAACACTGAGCACAGTGACAGGCAGGCCAAATAGATTTTTTTCCAATATTTTTTAGAAAAGGCCCACTGCGTATATTCAATCAATAATATATGTCTTCTGTCCCTGCCTCCACAATTCTGTCCCTGGAGTGTGTCACAGAACTGCAGAGTGTTGCACTGTTATTAACTGCAACAGAGCGGTGATTTCAGAGCCAGTAAATAATTTGGCGCAAGCCTGCTGCAACACTTAGCTGGCTGCGTATGATTTTGTAGAACTACTACACCCAGCACACACGGACCCAGAACACTGAGCACAGTGACAGGCAGGCCAAATAGATTTTTTGCCCAATATTTTTTAGAAAAGGCCCACTGCGTATATTCAATCAATAATATATGTCTTCTGTCCCTGGAGTGTGTCACAGAACTGCAGTGTTGCACTGTTATTAACTGCAACAGAGCGGTGATTTCAGAGCCAGGAAATAATTTGGCGCAAGCCTGCTGTAACACTTAGCTGGCTGCGTATGATTTTGTAGAACTACTACACCCAGCAAACACGGACCCAGAACACTGAGCACAGTGACAGGCAGGCCAAATAGATTTTTTGCCCAATATTTTTTAGAAAAGGCCCACTGCGTATATTCAATTAATAATATATGTCTTCTGTCTCTGCCTCCACAATTCTGTCCCTGGAGTGTGTCACAGAACTGCAGAGTGTTGCACTGTTATTAACTGCAACAGAGCGGTGATTTCAGAGCCAGGAAATAATTTGGCGCAAGCCTGCTGTAACACTTAGCTGGCTGTGTATGATTTTATAGAACTGCTACACCCAGCACACACGGACCCAGAAAACTGAGCACAGTGACAGGCAGGCCAAATAGATTTTTTGCCCAATATTTTTTAGAAAAGGCCCACTGCGTATATTCAATCAATAATATATGTCTTCTGTCCCGGCCTCCACACTTCTGTTCCTGGAGTATTACTGCAGGGCGCAATGCTCTGCACGGCCGATATACCAAAAAAAAAAAATGTGCAACACTGCAAAAAGCAGCCTCCACACTACTGCACATGGTCAGATGTGGCACTAAGAAGGACCGTTGGGGTTCTTGAAGCCTACAATAACTCCTAACACTCTCCCTGCCTCCACACTTCTGTCCCTGGAGTATTTACTGCAGGGCGCAATGCTCTGCACGGCCGATATACCAAAAAAAAAAAAAGTGCAACACTGCAAAAAGCAGCCTCCACACTACTGCACACGGTCAGATGTGGCCCTAAGAAGGACCGTTGGGGTTCTTGAAGCCTACACTAACTCCTAACACTCTCCCTACAGCAGCTCCAACACGATAGCACTGTCCCTCAGCTATGTCACAACGCATCTGAGGCGAGCCGCGGGAGGGGCCGATTTTTATACTCGGGTGACACCTGATCTCGCCAGCCACTCACTGCAGGGGGGTGGTATAGGGCTTGAACGTCGCAGGGGGAAGTTGTAATGCCTTCCCTGTCTTTTAATTGGCCAGAAACGCGCGCTAACGTCTCAGAGATAAAAGTGAAAGTAACCCGAACATCACGTGGTGCTCGTTACGAGTAACGAGCATCTCGAAGACGCTAATACTCGAACGAGTATCAAGCTCAGACGAGTACGTTTGCTCATCTCTAGTGTGTATCTATATATATAAAGACGAAAGCCCTCACTGACTCACTCACTGACTGACTCACTGACTGACTCGCGAAAAGTTCTCCAACTTCCCGATGTCGTAGAAACATGAATTTTGGCACAAGCATAGATTATCTCCAAAATAGGAAAAGTAATTGGGTCCCGACTCGATTATTCAATTCTAGCGCAAAAGAATTAGCGTCGAAATTTAGCGTACGGAATCTAAATCTCTCAGTTCCCAATGTCATAGAAACTTAAAATTTGGCACGAGCATTGATTATGACATAAATAGGAAAAGTTAATAGGTCACAACTTGATTATTTAATTCTATGCGCAAAAGAATTAGCATCCAAATTTTACGTACGGAATGTAATTTTCTCACTTTCCGGCGTCATAGAAACGTGAAATTTGGCAAGAGCATTGATTATGTCATAAATAGGAAAAGCTAATGGGTCCCAACTGGAATATTCAATTCTATGCGCAAAAGAATTAGCGTCCAAATTTTGCATACGGAATGGAATTTTCTCACTTTCCGGTGTCATAGAAACGTAAAATTTGGCACGAGCATTGATTATGTTATATATAGGAAAAGCTACGGGGTCCCAACTCGATTTTTCAGTTCTATGCACAAAAGAATTAGCGTCCAAATTTTACGTACGGAATGTAATTTTCTCACTTTCCGGTGTCATAGAGACGTGAAATTTGGCACGAGCATTGATTATAAGTAGGAAAAGCTAATGGGTCCCAACTCAATTATTCAATTTTTTGCGCAAAAGAATTAGCATCCAAATTTTACGTACGGAATCTAATTCTCTCACTTTCCGGTGTCATAGAAACGTGAAATTTGGCACGAGCATTGATTATGTTATAAGTGGGAAAAGCTAATGGGTCCCAACTCGATTATTCAATTCTATGCGCAAAAGAATTAGCGTCCAAATTTTACATACGGAATGTAATTTTCTCATTTTCCAGTGTCATAGAAATGTGAAATTTGGCACGAGCATTGATTATGTTATTAATAGGAAAAGCTAATGGGTCCCAATTCAATTATTCAATTCTATGCGCAAAAAAATTAGCGTCCAAATTTTTTTGTACGGAACGTATTTTTCTCACTTTCCGGTGTCATAGAAACGTGAAATTTGGCACGAGCATTGAATATGTCATAAATAGGAAAAGCTAATGGGTCCCAACTTGATTATTCAATTCTATGTGCAAAAGAACTAGCGTCCAAATTTTACGTACGGAATGTATTTTTCTCACTTTCCGGTGTCATAAAAACGTGAAATTTGGCACAAGCATTGATTGTGTCATAAATAGGAAAAGTTAATGGGTCCCAACTCGATTATTCACTTCTATGTGCAAAAGAATTAGCGTCCAAATTTTACGTACATAACCAAATCTCTCACTTCCCAAAGTCATAGAAACATGAAATTTGCCATAAGCATTGAATATGTCATGAATAGGAAAAGCTAATGGGTCCCAACTCGATTATTCAATTCTAGCGCAAAAGAACTAGCGTCCACATTTTAGGTATGGAATCTAATTCTCTCACTTCTTGGTGTCATAGAAGCATGAAATTTGGAACAGGCATTGATTATGTCATAAATAGGAAAAGTTAATGGGTCCCAACTTGATTATTCAATTCTATGCGCAAAAGAATTAGCGTCCAAATTTTACGTACGGAATGTAATTTTCTCACTTTCCGGTGTCATAGAGACGTGAAATTTGGCACGAGCATTGATTATAAGTAGGAAAAGCTAATGGGTCCCAACTCAATTATTCAATTTTTTGCGCAAAAGAATTAGCATTCAAATTTTACGTACGGAATCTAATTCTCTCACTTTCCGGTGTCATAGAAACGTGAAATTTGGCACGAGCATTGATTATGTTATAAGTGGGAAAAGCTAATGGGTCCCAACTCGATTATTCAATTCTATGCGGAAAAGAATTAGTGTCCAAATTTTACGTACGGAATGTAATTTTCTCATTTTCCGGTGTCATAAAAACGTGAAATTTGGCACAAGCATTGATTGTGTCATAAATAGGAAAAGTTAATGGGTCCCAACTCGATTATTCACTTCTATGTGCAAAAGAATTAGCGTCCAAATTTTACGTACATAACCAAATCTCTCACTTCCCAAAGTCATAGAAACATGAAATTTGCCATAAGCATTGAATATGTCATGAATAGGAAAAGCTAATGGGTCCCAACTCGATTATTCAATTCTAGCGCAAAAGAACTAGCGTCCACATTTTAGGTACGGAATCTAATTCTCTCACTTCTTGGTGTCATAGAAGCATGAAATTTGGAACAGGCATTGATTATGTCATAAATAGGAAAAGTTAATGGGTCCCAACTTGATTATTCAATTCTATGCGCAAAAGAATTAGCGTCCAAATTTTACGTACGGAATGTAATTTTCTCACTTTCCGGTGTCATAGAGACGTGAAATTTGGCACGAGCATTGATTATAAGTAGGAAAAGCTAATGGGTCCCAACTCAATTATTCAATTTTTTGCGCAAAAGAATTAGCATTCAAATTTTACGTACGGAATCTAATTCTCTCACTTTCCGGTGTCATAGAAACGTGAAATTTGGCACGAGCATTGATTATGTTATAAGTGGGAAAAGCTAATGGGTCCCAACTCGATTATTCAATTCTATGCGGAAAAGAATTAGTGTCCAAATTTTACGTACGGAATGTAATTTTCTCATTTTCCGGTGTCATAGAAATGTGAAATTTGGGACGAGCATTGATTATGTTATTAATAGGAAAAGCTAATGTTTCCCAATTCAATTATTCAATTCTATGCGCAAAAAAATTAGCGTCCAAATTTTACGTACGGAACGTATTTTTCTCACTTTCCGGTGTCATAGAAACGTGAAATTTGGCACGAGCATTGAATATGTCATAAATAGGAAAAGCTAATGGGTCCCAACTTGATTATTCAATTCTATGTGCAAAAGAACTAGCGTCCAAATTTTACGTACGGAATGTATTTTTCTCACTTTCCGGTGTCATAAAAACGTGAAACTTGGCACAAGCATTGATTGTGTCATAAATAGGAAAAGTTAATGGGTCCCAACTCGATTATTCACTTCTATGTGCAAAAGAATTAGCGTCCAAATTTTACGTACATAACCAAATCTCTCACTTCCCAAAGTCATAGAAACATGAAATTTGCCATAAGCATTGAATATGTCATGAATAGGAAAAGCTAATGGGTCCCAACTCGATTATTCAATTCTAGCGCAAAAGAACTAGCGTCCACATTTTAGGTACGGAATCTAATTCTCTCACTTCTTGGTGTCATAGAAGCATGAAATTTGGAACAGGCATTGATTATGTCATAAATAGGAAAAGTTAATGGGTCCCAACTTGATTATTCAATTCTATGCGCAAAAGAATTAGCGTCCAAATTTTACGTACGAAATCTAATTCTCTCACTTCCCGGTGTCATAAAAACTCGAAATTTGGCAGGAGCATTGATTATGTCCTAAACAGGAAAAGCTAATGGGTCGTAACCCGATTATTTAATTATATGCGCAAAAGAATTAGCGTCCAAATTTTACGTACGGAATCTAATTCTCTTACTTCCCGGTGCCATAGAAACGTGAAATTTGGCAGGAGCATTGATTATGTCATAAATAGGAAAAACTAATGGGTCCCAACACGATTATTCAATTCTATGCGCAAAAGAATTAGCGTCCAAATTTTACATACGGAATGTAATTTTCTCACTTTCCGGTGTCATAGAAACGTGAAATTTGGCAGGAGCATTGATTATGTCATAAATAGGAAAAACTAATGGGTCCCAACTCGATTATTCAATTCTATGCGCAAAAGAATTAGCATCCAAATTTTACGTACGGAATGTAATTTTCTCACATAGAAACTTAAAATTTGGCACGGGCATTGAATATGTTATAAATAGGAAAAGTTAATGGGTCCCAACTAGATTATTAATTCTATGCGCAAAAGAATTAGCGTCCAAATTTTACGTACGGAATCTAATTCTCTCACTTCCCAGTGCCATAGAAGCGTGAAATTTGGCACGAGCATTGATTATGTCATAAATAGGAAAAACGAATGGGTCCCAACTCGATTATTCAATTCTATGCGTAAAAGAATTACCGTCCAAATTTTACGTACAGAATGTATTTTTCTCACTTTCCAGTGTCATAGAAACGTGAAATTTGGCACGAGCATAGATTATGTCATAAATAGGAAAAGCTAATGGGTCCTAACTCGATCATTCAATTCTATGCGGAAAAGAATTAGCGTCCAAATTTTATGTACATAATCTAAATCTCTCACTTCCCAAAGTCATAGAAACATGAAATTTCCCATAAGCATTGATTATGTCATAAATAGGAAAAGTTAATGGGTCCCAACTCGATTATTCAATTCTAGCGCAAAAGAATTAGCATCCAAATTTTACGTATGGAATCTTATTCTCTCACTTCTTGGTGTCATAGAAACATGAAATTTGGAATGGGCATTGATTATATTATAAATAGGAAAAGTTAATGGGTCCCAACTTGATTGTTCAATTCTAAGCGCAAAAGAATTAGCGTCCACATTTTACGTACAAAATCTAATTCTCTCACTTCCCGATGTCATAGAAACTCGAAATTTGGCACGGGCATTGATTATGTCATAAATAGGAAACGTTCATGGGTCCCAACTCGATTATTCAATTCTAAGTGCAAAAGAATTAGCGTCCAAATTTTACGTATGAAATCTAATTTTCTCACTTCCTTTTTTCATTTTATATAAAGGAAACGTCGCATGGTTACCTCCACGTGGTGTTTCCTGGGTAACGCAAAGAACTATGCAAAATGGTGAACATATCTTTTTCCTGGTATCTCTAAAGTAACCACAACTTCATAAGATTTTCCGTGTGAACACCAGATAAACACCAGTACCAAATTAACTTGGGCGAAGCCAGGTATATCAGCTAGTATATTTATATGTACATGGGTATACATGTATGTGTGTATGCCTGTGTGTATATAAAATATGTATATGAGTGATATTTGAAATATTACTTTACAGATCGCGTGTCATATTCTTAGCTAAAGTGCAGGGACACATATGCTTAGATAAGATAAGAACTTAGAGCTGCTTGGCCCTCTCAGCACTTGGTCAAGAGATTTGAAAGTTTCTTGAAGATATGCAAATGAAGGATGAGAATTGACCAATGATGTTGTGACACCATAATGTAAGGGGACTATAAATTAAAACCGCCTAGCCAGTCTAGCTAGGAATTTCTTTGATGAATCCATAACTGTGTGGGCTCTGTCATTTAATTCCTCCGTCATATGGCGTACTGAAGTCTAGGTGTGGCAGCTAGATATTAGCGAGCACACTCGTCCAAGGTTGATGCTCGTTACTCGAGACGAGCACCACGCGGTACTCGAGTCAATTCCATTTCCTTCCCCGCATGTTTAGCGCCATTTTCTAGCCAATAGACATGCAGGGAAGCCATTACTACTTCCTTCTGTGACAAGCCAGCCCTATCCCACCCCCCTGCAGTGAGTGGCTGGTGAGATCAAGTAACTGTGGAGAACTTAAAGCGGTCCGGCCCGCGGCTCGCCTCAGACACACGCTGGCAGAGCTTAGGGAAAGTACTGCTGCTGATATAGGGAAAGTGTTAGTGTAGGATCCAGTCCTCAAGAACCCCAACGGTTCTCTTTAGGGCTACATCTGACCATGTGCATTACTGTTGTGGCTGGCTGGGAGCAGTTTTGCACAATTTTTTTTTTCCATCTCGGGCTGTGCAGGCCATTTCATCTATAGCGTTCTCAGTCTGCAGTGTATTATACAGAGTATAGGGAACGTGCTGCTGCTGATATAGGGAAAGAGTTAGCAGAGGTGCTGTCTTCAAGAACCCCAACGGTCCTTCTTAGGGCTACATCTGACCGCGTGCATTTTACTTGGTGGCTGCTGGGAATTATAGTGCTACCATTTTTGTATTACGCAGCTAGGCCTGTTTGCAGCCTTTTATCATATTTTTTTCTGGCTGGAGTGTGCAGTAAAATACCGCTCTCACCGTGAAAGTGAACACACATTCCTAGCCTGCAGCTGCGAACAAACTTATTTATACCGTTCTCTGTCTGCAGTGAATTAGACAGCGGTCTCACCGCAAAACAATACCGTAATATTACCGGGGCCACTGCAAAGTATTTCAGCTCTGCCGTTGTGCAGAGCATCTCACAATACCATTTCCATTGGTGGGATTGAGATAGCCGCAGTTACCAGCACTATCCACTGGCTTTAGAGTCTTCTCCCACTCCACACAGCCTCTATTATCTATAAGTCTCTGCGAGCAGTAAATTATCCCTAGGTATCAGCGCAAGACAGCGGATTACTTTTTTCTAGTCACAGCATAGAGACTCTGCTATCTACAAGTCTCTGTGTGCGGTGAATTAAGGCCCAGTTGTCAGTGCTGTACAGTGGGGTAATTTATTTGGCCCCTGCTCTATTCATAATCTGCCATGATGAGGAGTAGAGGTAAGGGTCGAGGACGTGGACGCGGACGTCCAAGTGAGGGTGTGGGCACAGGCCGAGTTCCTGGTCCAGGTGAATCACAGCCGGCTGCTGCAGGATTAGGAGAGAGGAAAGTTTCTTGGGTCCCCAGCTTCATATCACAATTTATGGGTCCACGTGGTAGACCTTTATTACAAACAGAGCAGTGTGAGCAGGTCCTGTCATGGATGGCAGAAAATGCATCCAGTAATGTATCGACCACCCAGTCTTCTATGCAGTCCACTACACCCAGCTTAGGGACTGCAACTCTGACTTCTCTGGCTGCTGCTCCTCCTTCCTCCCGGCCTCCTCACTCCATGAAAATGACATATTCTGATGAGCAGGCAGACTCCCAGGAACTGTTCTCGGGTCCCTGCCATGAGTGGGAAAAAATGGTTCCTCTCTCACCTGAGGAGTTTGTCGTGACCGATGCCCAACCTTTGGAAAGTTCCCAGGGTCCGGGTGATGAGGCTGGGGACTTCCGGCAACTGTCTCAAGAGCTTTCAGTGGGTGAGGAGGACGATGATGAGACAGAGTTGTCTATCAGTGAGGTAGTAGTAAGGGCAGTAAGTCCGAGGGAGGAGCGTACAGAGGATTCGGAGGAAGAGTAGCTGGACAATGAGGTGACCGACCCCACCTGGTTTGCTAAGCCTACTGAGGACAGCGCTTCAGAGGGGGAGGCAAGTGCAGCAGCTGGACAGGCTGAAAGAGGCAGTGGGGTGGCCAGGGCGAAGAATCCCCCAACTGTTTCCAAAAGCACCCCCTCGCGCCAAGCCTGCATGCAGAGGGCTAGGTGTTGAAAGGTGGGGATGTTTTTCAGTGAGAGCGCGGACTACCGACGAACAGTGGTGTGCAACCTGTGCCGCACCAAGATCAGCCGGGGAGCCACCAATACCAGCCTCACCACCACCAGCATGCGCAGGCATATGATGGCCAAGCACCTCACAAGGTGGGACGAAGGCCGTTCACCGCCTCCGAGTCGCACCACTGCCTCTCCCCCTGTGGCCCAACCTGCCACTCAGATCCAACCCCCGTCTCAGGACACAGGCACGAGAGCCTCCCGGCCTGCACCCAAACCCTCACCTCCTCTGTCCTCCAACCCATCCAGCCATGTCTCTGAGCGCAGCGTTCAGCTGTTGCTAACACAAGCATTGGAGCGAAAGCGCAAATACGCTGCCACGCACCCACATGCACAAGCTTTAAACGTGCACATTGCCAACTTAATCAGCCTAGAGATGCTGCCATACAGGCTTGTGGAAATGGAGGCTTTCAAAAACATGATGGCGGTGGCGGTCCCGCGCTACTCGGTCCCCAGTCGCCACTATTTTTTACGGTGTGCCGTCCCAGCCCTACACCAGCACGTCTCCCGCAACATAAATCGTGCCCTCACCAACGCTGTTACTGGGAAGGTCCACTTAACCATGGACACGTGGACAAGTACTGGCGGGCAGGGCCACTATATCTCCCTGACGACACATTGGGTGAATTTGGTGGAGGCTGGGCCCGAGTCAGAGCCTGGGACCACTCACATCCTACCCACCCCCAGATTAGCGGGTCCTACCTCGGTGCTGCAATCTGCGGCGGTTTATGCCACCTCCTCTAAAACCTCCCCCTCTTCCTCCTCCTCCTATGCAACCTCTACCTCTCAATTAAGAAGAAGTGTGAGCAGCACGTCGACAGCAGTGAGTGTGGCCCGGCAGCACAGCGGTGCGCCAGCGTCAGCACGCCATGCTGAAACTACTCAGCTTAGGTGACAAGAGGCACATGGCCCCCAAACTGTTGCAGGGTCTGACAGAACAGACTGACCTCTGGCTTTCGCCACTGAGCCTCCAACCGGGCATGGTCGTGTGTGACAACGGCCGTAAACTGGTGGCGGCTCTGCAGCTCGGCAGCCTCACATACGTGCCATGCCTGGCCCACGTCTTCAATCTGGTGGTTCAGTGGTTTCTTAAAAACTACCCTTACTTGTCATACCTGCTCGGCAAGGTGCGCCGCGTCTGCGCACATTTCCGCAAGTCCACCACGGACGCTGCCACCCTGAGGACCCTTCAACATCCGTTTAATCTCCCAGAGCACCGACTGCTGTGCGATGTGCCCACATAGTGGAATTCTATGCTGCACATGTTGGCCAAGCTCTATGAGCAGTGTAGAGCAATAGTGGAATATCAACTCCAACATGGGCGGCGTAGTGGTAGTCAGCCTCCCCAATTCTTTGTCGAGGAGTGGGCCTGGATGGCAGATATCTGCCAGGTCCTCAGAAAGGACTCCCCAGGAGTCTACCCAGATGGTGAGCGGCGATGCTGCAATCATTAGCGTTACGATCCTGCTGCTATGCCTGCTGAGAAGTTCGCTGCAAAGCATAAAGGCCGATGCTTTGTGGTTGGAACAGGAGACGGGGATGATAGTATGTCGCTTGATAGCCAAACCACCTTCATGACTATATCTCAGTGCGTTTTGGAGGAGAAGGGGGAGGAGCAGGAGAAGGAAGAGACAGCTGGCCACACTGCAGAGGGTACCCATGCTTCTTGCCTCTCATCTGTTCAGCGTGTATGGGCTGTGGAGGAGGAGCAGGATCCTGAAAGTCATCTTCCTAGTGAGGACAGTCATGCCTTGCGTACTGGTACCCTGGCACACATGGCTGACTTCATGTTGGGCTGCCTTTCTTGTGATCCTCGCGTTAGATGCATTCTGGCCAACACAGATTACTGGGTGTACACCCTTCTCCACCCAAGGTATAAGGAGTACCTTTCCACTCTCATTCCCGAAGAGGAAAGGGGTACGAGAGTGATGCAATACCACAGGGTCCTGGTGGAAAAAGTGATGCTAAGCTTCCCATCTGACAGCACTAGCGGCAGAAGGCGCAGTTCAGAGGGCCAAGTAGCATGGGAGGCGTGGAGATCACGCAGTATGTCAAGCGCAGGCAGGGGAACACTCTCCAAGACCTTTGCCAGCTTTATGGCTCCCCAGCAAGACTGTGTCACCACTCCCCAGTCAAGGCTGAGTCAGAGGGAGCACTGTAAAAAGATGGTGAGGGAGTACGTAGCCGATCGTACCACCATCCTCCGTGATTCCTCTGCTCCATACAACTGTTGGGTGTCAAAGCTGGACACGTGGCACGAACCTGCACTGTATGCCCTAGAGGTGCTGGCTTGCCCTGCCGCTAGCGTCTTGTCAGAAAGGGTGTTTAGTGCAGCTGGGGGAATCATCATGGATAAGCAAACCCGCCTGCCAACTGCCAGTGCCGACATGCTTTCACTCATAAAGATGAACAAAGCCTGGATTTCCCCAGACTTCTCTTCTCCACCGGTGGAAAGCAGCGGTACCTAAAGATTCTTTTAGCTGCAACCGGTTAAATAAGCATACTCTATCACTGGAAAAAAAGGGGGAATTAGCTTTGTCAATCACTCTCGGATGTTAGTCCTCCTACTCCTCCTCCTGAAACATCATGTCATCACGCTGAACTGCCAACTTTTCTGTGGCCCAAAAGGCTCTGCTTACAATTTATTTACAATTTTTCAAAGTTTGAAAAGTATTGAAACTTTACTTGAAACCAATTTTTTTTCACAAGACTGCCTCTAGGCTCGGTTGCAAATTAAGCAACAGCGAGCTGTATCTTTAAAAAATATTTCTGGGTTTCACCTGCCCTCTCGGTTGAGAAATTTTTTAGGGGTACACTTGTACTCTTGGTACACTAATTTTTCTGGCCCTCGCCTATACTGTTATCTAACTAATTTTTCAGGACTTCGCCTACACTAATGGTACACCAATGTTTCATGGGTTGCCTATACTCTTGCTACAGAAATATTACTGGGGTCTGCCTATACTTCTGCTACAGAAATGTTACAGGGGTAGGCCTATACTTTTACAACAGAAATGTTACTGGGGTCTGCCTTTACTTTTGCCACATAAATGTTACAGGGGTCTGCCTATACTTTTACAACAGAAATGTTACTGGGGTCTGCCTATACTTCTGCAACATAAATGTTACAGGGGTCTGCCTATACTTCTGCTACAGAAATGTTACAGGGGTCTGCCTATACTTCTGCTACAGAAATGTTACAGGGGTCTGCCTATACTTTTACTACAGAAATGTTACTGGGGCCTGCCTATACTTCTGCAACATAAATGTTACAGGGGTCTGCCTATACTTCTGCTACAGAAATGTTACAGGGGTCTGCCTATACTTCTGCTACACAAATGTTACAGGGGTCTGCCTATACTTTTACTACAGAAATGTTACTGTGGCCTGCCTATACTTCTGCTACAGAAATGTTACTGGGATCTGCCTAACTTTTGCTACAGCAATGTTACTTGGGTCCGCCTATACTCTTGGTACACCAATGTTTCAGGGGTTTGCCTATACATTTGCTATTGAAATGTTACTGGGGTCCGCCTATGTATTTTCTACTGAATGATTTAAGGGGTTCGTCTATATTTTTGCCACAGAAATGTTACTGAGGTCTGCCTATAATCTTGGTACACCAATATTTCAGGGGTTCGCCTATACTCTTGCTACAGAAATTTTATAGGCGTCTGCCTATACTTTTGCTACAGAAATTTTATAGGCGTCTGTTTATACTTCTGCTACAGAAATGTCACTGGGGTCTGCCTATACTTTTGCTACTGAAATGTTACTGGGTTCCATCTATACTTTTGCTACAGAAATGTAAATGGTGTCCGCCTTTACTCTTGGTACACCAATGTTTCAGGGGTTCGCCTACACTCTTGGTACAGAAATCTTACAGGGGTCTGCCTATATTTCTGTTACAGGAATGTTACTGAAGTCCGCCTATACTTTTGCCGCAGAAATGTTCGTGAGGTCCACCTATACTCTTGGTACACAAATGTTTAAGGGGTTCGCCTATACTCTTGCTACAGAAATGTTACAGGGGTCTGCCTATCCATTTGCTACAGAAATGTTACTGGGGTCCATCTATACTTTTGCTACATAAATGTTAATGGGGTCCGCCTATACTCTTGGTAGACCAATGTTTCAGGGGTTCGCCTACACTTTTACTACTAAACTGTTACTGGGGTCCGCCTATACTTTTACTACAGAAATGTTACTGTGGTCCACCTATACTTCTGCTACAGGAATACCGGACCATCCACACGTAGTGCCCAAGACAGCCCACTCATCTCGTCCTGCCCTCTCCGGACTGATACCACGGGACGGGCAATAACAGATGACCAGATGAAGGAAGAATCTCAAGACGCTTATCCAATAATCAATCAATAATTTGTATCTATGTAATCATTGGCATGCCCAAAAAGGGCAGATATGTTAAACTCTTTAAAAGAGGCTACGTGCCCACAAATAATGGAGAAATGAGGAAGTTTTCATATGCTGAACTTGTGTCAGTGTGATTGCTTCAGGCTGTGCGCACAGTCTCATAACATTAATTTGGAAGGATGCAAACATTCCTATTGATTACGCCGTGGACCCCTCTTAATGGTCATCCACGACACTTTTATTACAGAAATGTTACTGGAGTCCACCTATACTCTTGGTACACCAATGTTTCAGGGGTTCGGCTATACATTTGCTACTGGAATGTTACTGGGGTCCGCCTATGTAGTTTCTACTGAATGGTTTAAGGGGTTCGTTTATACTTTTGCTTAAAAATGTATATTTCTGCTACAGGAATGTTACTGGGGTCTGTCTATACTTTTGCTACAGAAATGTTAATTGCGCCTGCCTATACTCTTGGTAGACCAATGTTTCAGGGGTTTGCCTAAACTCTTGCTGAAGAAATGCTACTAGGGTCTCCCAATACGTTTGCTACAGAAATGTTACAGGTGTCCGCTTATAATCTTGGTACACCAATGTTTCAGGGGTTCGCCTATACTCTTGCTACAGAAATGTTAAAGTGGTCTATCTACTTTTGCTACAGAAATTTTACCGGCTTCTGCCTATACTTTTGCTACAGAAATGTCACTGTGGTCTGCCTATACTTTTGCTACAGAAATGTCACTGTGGTCTGCCTATACTTTTGCTACAGAAATGTTACTGGGTTCCGTCTATACTTTTGCTACAGAAATAAAAATGGTGTCCGCTTTTACTCTTGGCACACAAATGTTTCAGGGGTTTGCCTACACTTTTGCTATTGAACTGTTACTGGGGTCCACCTATACTTTTACTACAGAAATGTTACTGGGGTCTGTCTATACCCTTGGTGCGCCAATGTTTCAGGCGTTCACCTACACTCTTGCTACAGAAATGTTACAGGGGTCTGCCTATACTTCTGCACCAGGCATGTTACTAGCGACTGCCTATACTTGTGCTACAGAAATGTTACAGGGGTCTTAGTGTACTTTTCCAACAGGAATGTTACTGGGGTCCGCCTATCCTCTTGGTACAACAATATTTCAGGGATTCGCCTATACTCTTGCTACAGAAATGTTACAGGGGTCTGCCTATACTCTTGGTAGGCCTACGTTTCAGGGGTTAGCCTACACTCCTGCTACGGAAATGTTACTAGGGTCTGCCTATACTTTTGCTACCGAAATGTTACAGGGGTCTGCCTATACTTCTGCTGCAGAAATGTTACTGGGTTCCGTCTATACTTTAGCTACAGAAATGTAAATGGCGTCTGCTTTACTCTTGGTACACCGATGTTTCAGGGGTTCGCCTACACTCTTGCTACAGAAATGTTAATTGGGTCTGCCTATACTTTTGCTACAGAAATGTTACTGTCATCTGCCTATACTCTTGGTACACCTATGTTTCAGGGGTTTGCCTATACTTTTGCTACAGAAATGTTACTGCGGTCCTCCTATGCAGTTTCTACTGTATGTTTTAAGGGGTTTGCCTATATTTTTGCTACTGAAATGTTACTGGGTCCTGCCTATACTTTTGCTCCAGAAATGTTACTAGGGTTCGCCTTTACTCTTGGTACAGCAAGGGTTTCAGGGTTTTGTCTATCCTCTTGCTACAGGAACGTTACTGGGGTCCGACTATGCAGTTTCTACTGAATGGTTTAAGGGGTTCGCCTATACTTTTGCTACAGAAATGTTACAGGGGTCTGCCTATACTTCTGCTACAGAAATGTTACTAGCGTCTGCCTATATTTTTGCTACAGAAATGTTACTGGGGTCTGCCTATACTTTTGCTACAGAAATGTTACTGGGGTCTGCCTACACTCTTGCTACAGAAATGTTACTGGGGTCTACCTATACTTTTGCTACAGAAATGTTACTGCGGTCCGCCTATACTTCTGCTACAGAAATGTTACTGGTCACAGAGGGGACTTGAAATAAAAGAATGAATTTTATTAGGAAATGTATTAAAATAAGACACACTAGGGCACGAAAAGTGACATAAATACACATTAAAAAAATGGTGTAACAAATTTGAGGACACACATTCACACAGATTTTTTGTGTGTCAGGTAATTGCTATAGTGGGTCCAGTGTGGTGTATATAGATCATCACATAGGTCCAAAAATAAAGCGAAGTCACTTGACACTGTGACCCTTGATTTGGAACCACTTAGGATCCTTACCCAAATGAAGGGAAGGTGTAAGTTGACGATGAATTATTGTGGATTAATATAAGGAGGGTTCTATCACAGACCGCAGAATAATTTTCGAATTTAGTTGGTGGTGTTCAAAAATCTTGACGCCATCCAAAAAGAATTAATTATGCGGCTGTTGAATAGTTCTACACTATTGATAGTGTTTGGTTTCAACTCCTCGAGCCTTTTGATGTAAGGGTCGAAGCTTTGGACTCCAATCAACTATGTTATTGAAGTCTAATAATATTGATAGTGCAAAAAAGTTTTTTTTCCTCTCTGCTTAAAAATTGAGATCCAAAAATTCCAATTTTTACTCGCAAATTTTATCTCTGCTCAAAAATTGAGATCCAGTGACTCCAATTTTTACTCAACGCGTTTCACCACAATATTACGTGGATCATCAGGAGTGTTACGGAGCTTAGATATTGCTTATTAGGAGTATACGTCCATAGACTTCATTGTGTAGAAAACATCATCGTTTCAAGGTCTGAATAGTCAGAATACAAAAGAAATGAGTGTCCTAACGAACAGGAGCAACTGCACTTCCAGGAATAGTTACAGGTGATCACAATGGGTTAAGGAAAGAATATTAGAGAGATGAGAGGCTGCCTGTTATTTTCACGGATAGTGCTCTTGGAGACACTCAAGAGCTACTTTCTTTCAGTGCTTGAATGTAAGATCGAATAGCCTATGCTCAGTCCCTCACAGGAGATTAGTCAAGAGAGGGACTGATTTTTCGCTAGGCTAGTGCACTGACAAGATTCTTAGCCCTAACTTTATAAATGGAAGGACCCAAGATATGGATATCTCCTGGATCTTTCAGGTCAATGATCTCACTTGACACCTGTCAGGTATACAAGAGGCTTATATTGAATTGACCCAATTGCAGTCAACTCAATGTAATTGACCATTAACCCTGCTAGCGTTCAGGTACTTTGCCCAGTCACACAGCAGGAGAGTGCAACAGAGATAGAACTATATCCAAATTGGAAAATAGTTGGAGATAATACTCCAGAATGGCACTTTGCTGTTCCAAGGAAGGCTATTTAGTCTACAGCTTCGTCTCTCTAGTACACCCAGAGGTTACCCCTTAATAGGTATGTAATAGCAGCCGTTCAGGTACTTTGCCCAGTCACACAGCAGGAGAGTGCAACAGAGATAAAACTATATCCAAGTTGGAATATAGTTGGAGATAATACTCCAGAATGGCACTTTGCTGTTCCAAGGAAGGCTATTCTATCTACAGTTTCATCTCTCTAGTACACCCAGAGGTTCCCCCCTAATAGGTATATAATAGCAGCAAAAGATAAGTAGATGCAAAAAATAAAAAAAGATGGTGTCCGTAGCCCAGATGGTAGGCTAGGGAATGAAGGCTAGTCCAACTTTGAACTGCTTATATACTCAAGTCTCCTCCTACAGGGGTGTGGTCTGTATCCGTTGGCCAGTCAAAGTAGTACGCCCAATTGTTTACTAGCCATGTGTGAGGAACAAGTTCATCCGTCTCCATAACATCACCAAGAGTACAGTGACCACTCTTTATTGTTTTATAAACCCGATATGTATGTATAGGTGTTTGTGATGCGCATAACGGCTCGTGGTGGCCGGCGAGATGGAGGTGCAGCTCGGCACAACAGCTGATGTGGGGGCGGAGTAAGGGCGGGTTGCCGTGACGCGATTCAGCGCAGCCAATCCGGAAGGATTGGGGTGGAGCCCCGCAAGTTACTTTTGACAGGTGCCGCTGCGTCATCCTCACACCCCTTGTTTTGAACCAATCAGATCGCTGGGGTGGAGCTGGAGCGCACCGCATGATCTTACCGGGCGTCCGTCCGTCATGACGTCACGACGTCATGACGTCTTACTTTGCGCCTGATGAAACGCATAGAGGGGCCTGGCTCCATGACGCGGTCTGAATCACGTGATACGATCGGGTACCGGTGCTATGTTCAATGGAGCGCATGCAGAGCCGTGGCTTCACAGCGCAGCATCACAGCATGCCTTTATGCATTGAGCTCTGTGTGACGTATGAAGACTCATATTAACTAATTATGGCTAAAGGTGAACTTGATGAAAAGACAAAACTTCAGGGGATAATGACGATTTGGGTGTAAAGAAATAAAATGCTTTACAAGGATGCAATTCATTGTTGATAATTATTTGCAGTTGAGCCCCATTCATAAGAATTAGTTAGAGGTATTATAGCACACCACGGATATAATCCAGGGGTTTGAAGGAAAAGGTAAGTACTAGATTTAGTTATATTCATAAAGATGCATAGTAAAATGATCAATAACCCCAAGGTTGTGAGATGCGACTGATAGGGGTGTAAATATAATGATACAGGTTGTAATTGATCATGTATCTCTAATTTGGGTCATCACGTGTGACCCAGTTAATTTGTTTCTCATAGCACGTGGAAGCCATAGTTCTAACAGTTAAAGGATAATACTTCATTGAGGCCACCCAACCAAAAGGCCTCAATGAAGTATTATCCTTTAACTGTTTTATCTAATCGCATCTGAAAAAACAACTGCTTATCACAGAGACGGGAAGTCTATATGTAAATTTTTCTTACAAGCCCTTCACAGGTATAGACTAAAAGAATATAGTTTATTAGAAACTCTTAAAAACATATACGGGCTGACTAACAGTACTAACATATATTAACACAAAAAAAGAGGAGAAGATATATTTAGGTGCAAGTTTGAATTATGCATCCAATGTCTCCAATGTAGATAATGGTCACAATAGCATGGTCAGTATAAGTGGATAACTTTAGTGCATATACAGAGTTCCTGCACTGAATGACTGATGACAGTCGTATGTAGAGGTCGCAGAGAACTACGGCTCTGAATGACTGGTGAAGTCACAGAGAAATACGGCTCAACGCGTTTCTCCGCTCGCTTTAGAGCGGTTCATCAGGAGCCACAGATGTATATTTGACCAAAAAATCTTTAGTGGGATTAATAGCGTCAATCATTTAATTGACTAAGCTATCTTCCTCTTTTAGGATATAATCAGTAGGATTAAATTGGCAAGAAAGTGGGTTGTCTGCGAAGATGTCGCCAACAGGTATATATATATACCAGACACCGTTAGACAAAAAGCCAGCAGGGTACGATGGTATAGTGGCTACGTTGGTAAAGAAGGAAGGAGGACTCGGATAAAGAACTTATGCATTGACAGTAGTCACAAGTCAGATGCGTATTTAGATACGTCAGCTATACGGATCCTGTATTTAGCGTTGTATACCTATCCTCCTACAAGTGTTGCAATGTTAGCAGCACTAATGTAGAGCTTCTAGTCATATGCACTGACATTAATAGAAAGTCAGGTGCATGTTCAGATAGGTCAGCTAAAGAGGATCCTGTATTTAAAGCTGCATACCTATCCTCCTAAGAGTGTTGCAATGTCAGCAACACGAATGTAGAAATGCTAGACTCCTATCAAAAGTTCAGACAACCAATCTAATATTCAAGCAGGCAGCCAAAGATAGGCTTCAACAAATTTTTCTGCTCAAACAATAGGTCCCCAAGATAAGGCTACCTAGTGTGCCAAACATAGAGTAAAATAACAAACAGATAAAGCCTGTGGCCCGGATGGTGAGCCACAGGTAAAAAAAAAAAAATGTTTACAGGGGTTCGCCTACACTTTTGCTACTGAACTGTTACTAGGGTCCGCCTATACTTCTACTACAGGAATGCAACTGGGCTCCGCCTATACTCTTGGTACACCAATGTTTCAGGGGTCTTCCAATACTTTTCCTACAGGAATGTTACTGGGGTCTGCCAATCCTCTTGGTACACCAATGTTTCAGGGGTTCGCCTATAGTCTTGCTACAGAAATGTACAGGGGTCTGACTATGCTTTTGCTACAGAAATGTTACTGGGGCCCGTCTATACTTTTGCTACAGAAACGATAATGGGGTCCGCCTATACTCTTGGTAGACCAATGTTTCAGGGTTTCGCCTACACTCTTGCTACAGAAATTTTACTAGGGTCTGCCTATACTTTTGCTACAGAAATGTTACAGGGTTCTGTCTATATTCTTGGTACACCAATGTTTAAGGGGTTCGCCTATACTTTTGCTACAGAATTGTTACTGGGGTCCGCCTATACTTTTGCTACAGAAATGTTACTTGGGTCCGCCTATACTCTTGGTACACCGATGTTTCAGGAGTACGCCTATACATTTGCTACTGAAATGTTACTGGGGTCCGCCGACGTAGTATCTACTGAATGGTTTAAGGGGTTTGCCTATATTTTTGCTACTGAAATGCTACTTGGGTCTGCCAATACTTTTGCTCCAGAAATGTTACTGGGGTCTGCGTATACTTTTGCAACGGAAATGTTATTGGGGTCCGCCTATACTCTTGGTACAACAATGTATCAGGGGTTCGCCTATACTTTTGCTACAGAAATGTTACTGGGGTTCGCCTATACTCTTGCTACAGAAATGTTACCGTTGTCCGCCTATAGTCTTGGTACACCAATGTTTCAGGGATTCGCCTACACTCTTGCTAGAGAAATGCTACTGGGGTCTGCCTATACTTCTGTTACAGAAATGTTACAGGAGTCTGCCTATACTTTTGCTACAGGAATGTTACTGGGGTCTGCCTATACTTTTGCTACAGGAATGTTACTGGGGTCTGCCTATACTTTTGCTACAGAAATGTTACCATTGTCTGCCTATTCTCTTGGTTCACCAATGTTTCAGGGGTTCACCTATTCTCTTGCTACAGAAATGTTTCAGGGGTCTGCTTATATTTCTGCTACAGGAATGTTACTGGGGTCCACCCTTACTTTTTCTACAGAAATGTTACTGGGGTCCGCCTTAACTCTTGTTACCCCAATTTTTCTGGGGTTCGCCTATACTCTTGTTACAAAAATGTTACAGGGGTCTGCCTATACTTTTGCTACAGAAATGGTACAGGGGTCTGCCTATACTTTTGCTACAGAAATGGTACTGGTGTCCGCCTATGCAGTATCTACTGAATGGTTTTAGGGGTTCGCCTATATTTTTGCTACAGAAATGTTACTGGGGTCCGCCTATACTTTTGCTACAGAAATGTTACTGGGGTTTGCCTATACTTTTGGTACAGAAATGTTACAGTGGTCTGCCTATACTGTGGGTTCACAAAGAATTCCCATCGTGGTGTTTTACCTATCTGGCACAAATACACTGACTGACTAGGGCAGAAATGTGGGCCGAGGCCGAGGTCCATTGCTGTGTGAAATTCTGCCATGTTTGGGCACTCTGGTTTTTTCCTGTGTAATACCATCTGTGTGCAATGACAGCATAGGCGAGCCCAAGAAAGTCAAAGACTTCCCCTTGCGGTGTTGAGCTATCTGACACCTACACAGAATGAATAGTTTGTGGACACATGGATTTTCCATTGCTATGTAACTTGCAGCACCTTAGGTCACACAAGGTGTAGGCTGGGACCGAGCCTGACCCAGGTCCCGCTCAGGTACTTCCTACGCAGACTATTGCGGGTCCTACCTCTGTCATGGTTTCTTGGTCTTGTTATGCTATGTCCTACTCCTGCTCGAGGTCTGAGGATCAGCGCTGGGCAACATGTATTTTCTCTCGTGTTACCACAGTTATCTGAGAAACTGGTTTGGGACAAACAAAAGGAGCTTTACTGTTTTAATGAGACGTTCACAGGTGCACTAGCATCCGAGTCCACTTTATGCCCAGGTTGAGGTCCTTAGCAGGGTGAAACTGCCTTGTTTGGGCGCTCTGATTTCTTTATGTGTAATATTTTCCTTGGGTTCCAGGGGCTCGTCTATGCTCTGGGTGCACAAAGACTTCCCATTGCAGTGTTTTACCTGTGTGGCACAAACACACTGACTGACTAGGGTAGAAATGTGGGCCGAGGTCCTAGGCGGGGTGAAACTCTGCCATGTTTGGGCGCTCTGATTTCTTCTTGAGTAATACCATCTTTGTGCACCGACAGCATAGGCGAGCCCAAGGAAGTCAAAGACTTCCCATTGCGGTGTTGCGCTATCTGACAATTACACAGAATGAATTGTGGGGGGACACATGGATTTCCCATTGCTATGTAACTCATGGCACCTTGGGTCACACAAGGTGGAGGCTGGGACCGAGCCTGACCCTGGGCCTGCTCACAAGCTTCCCATACAGAGTATTGTTGCATTGTGGAGATGTGTAGAAGTGCTGGTACCTGATTTCCCTTTATGCCTACATTTGCAGCTCCTGGCAATTTTGTGACGAAGGTGGAACGGGATTGAAATGATGATCGTACGTCAATTTAGCATCAATTCTCAACAGCATCGTGGGCTATCGCCCACACTTTCAAAGAGGGTCGCTGCCTAGCCCTGCCAACCCTCTGCAGTGTGTGCCTCCGGTTCTTCCTCATCCATTACGCACCTATAAATAGATATGAGGGTGGTGTGGCTATGAAGCGAGCGTGTAGCATGAGGGCAGCTGAACGCTGTGCAGGGAACATTTGGGGTGCGCTGTGGATGCAGGGTCGTGTGGGGGTTGGACAGTAATGCCACCATGTAACCCAGGAGAAGAGGCAGCGGTGTCACCCGCAGGCAGTGATTGTCCTTGGTTGCAGGTAGTGTGGTGCTTAGCTAAGATGTGCTAGCGCTAGTGCCTTGTTAATGAGGGTTTGTCCCAAGTAAATTGTTAGGGGGGGTGACGCCAGACTCTTTCCCCCATTTTGGCTTAATAGTGGGACCTGGGAGCCTCAGATGCAGCCATGCATGCTGCCCCTGCCCTTTTCTATCTGTTTCTGTGGTGTTTCCATGACTTTCTGATGTTTTCTGGTGTTTGACAAGTCATGACCTATGCGGAGCATCGGTCCCATACAAATTTGCTCGAGTCGCCCATTGACTTCCATTGGGTTCGTTACTCGAAACGAGCTCTCGAGTATTACGAAAAGTTTGACTCAAGTAACGAGCACCCGAGCATTTTAGTGCTCGCTCATCTCTAGATATCACCAATGTAAATATGTCTGAATTATGATTAGAATAATATAGTGGTGCTTGCTTGAAAAATCATCTGAACAGCATATTTATAGTTAAAAACTCTTTATTACAGGACTTTTTGCAATCACAAAGTACTAGAGTAGATTGGAGGTTACGTCTTACTTCTGAGGGGGTCACCTAGTTTTGCAAACCTATAGAATCTTCTTGTACACAACCATATAGGAAAAGGGACTACAGATAGTTAATCAGAATGCCTCCTGCAGTTAGGATTAGAGCTACAGGTTGGTTCGAAAACAGCGAATTTTGTTACTACCTTCAACCTGGTACTTCTTTCTATACAGTCCTGTGGGTGTACATTGCATGGTTTATGGATTAAAGTTGTCTGGAACAGGCCTGAGACAGCTTGAACGACTCAGTGCCTTGCTTTTTCTGACTCAGCCATCTAAACCAAATAGAGGTTGCATCTTGAAGATTGTCCAAGTGACTTCCCCAAAGTTGTCATTGTTTTTATGTCTGGGTATACTCTTTTGGGAAAGTCATCTTTATCCAACTATTGTTGGTGATTTTTGGGGATATCTATTTTAGTCTATTTTTTGTTTGTTAGTCCTGGGTCCTGAGTCTTTAATACATTATCAATAAAAGTTATTTTTTAGGGTGTCTACTTGTAGGGTGTCTACAATTATAAGCAAACATTTTCCACTGAAACGATTAACTCCACGTATGCAACAAAATTACACTCTGAAAAAAAAACTACAAGATGTGAGGATTTAATCCATCGCTATCTTTTCTCCTTAGGGAGAACACCTAGTCTGTGCATGGAGTCTGGCTTTGCTTTTAATTCCCAGTCATTATGACAAGACCTGTAGAAAGAGTCTAACTTTGGCTTGAAGGAATGCCGCCTGCCAATAGGTGGCACTGTAGATGTATTATTCCATCTCCCTTATTTGATTTAATCCATAGCACACATATCTATGTTCACTGTCAATAGAATGTGCTAAGTCATACAGCTTTATGTGAAATTATTTGGAAATGAGAGTTTATGGTGGCAGTTAATGTGCATAAAATTAACCACTAATAGAAACCTGGGCAGAAATGTATTAGACATTTTGTTTGCATTTGTATGTATTAGACATTTACTAGTTATACTTGTTATTGATAACTGTAGAGTGTAAGGGGCAATGCTAGAGAATTGGTTCGGGTTGACAATGCTTTCTAATTGATAAGGAGGTAACCTAAAGTCATAAAGAGTCAGGAGGATGGTCTTCACTCCATTCTACTACACAAGCTGAAATGCAGTTTGACCTCTTTCACATGGCCGTAGATATTTTTATGCACGCCCGCTGGCGCCATGAACACTCATGAACGAGTGCAGAAATCTAATGTTTGTACACCCGTTCAGATGGCACAGGCCCTGGCAAATATATGCCGAGATCGCAAAGCCGTTGCCTCCCATCCCCTCCCTCTTGCTGGCTCACTTCCTCTCTCCTTCCCTCGGCTGTTTGCAGTGGGAGTGGGCGGAATGGGGGCGGAGCTAAGCACCAGTCCTCTCCCCAGCCCTTGTCCGAAGCCAACCATGGGAGGGACGGAGCTTAGCTCCACCCTCCCATTGCAAACAGCTGGAGGGGAGGAGAGGAGGAGAGAAGAGGGAGGGAGTTTGCCAGTCACGTTGTTAAACTCCCTTCCACCTCCCTTCTCCGGCCGCTGCCATTGGCTCCCCTAGGAGTCTATGCAGCGGCCAACATATTCCGGCCGATAAGATAGTCCAAAGACTTTTTTTTTAACCGGCGTGAAAGCGCCCGCCACTATATTGGCCCGGCTGGGCGCTTTTAAGCCGCCGGAATAAGGCCATGTGATCTGATGCATTCATATCGGCCTCCTATGAAAACGGCGGCTGAAATATGCTCATGTGAAAGAGCCCTGAATGTGGTAAAAAACACAAAAAATGGCTCTTTTACATATACTGGAAGTTGCCACCACAGAAAACTGTACAAAAGTCCATAAGTCTAAAAACATATTTTCTTGTGGAATTGCCAGTAGAATTAAGCTATTTTCACTTCTGTATCAAAATCCACACATAAGGCATTCTGATTTTGATGTTGATGTCTCCATATTGCAGAAAATTCAGCTGCAAATTCCAGTACATATGAAAGATTTCTTAAGGGTGGCTTCACACAAGCATGTGCATACGCACGCACAATAACACGCGTCTATTATAACTAATGCATTCCCTATGGTGTGTTCACATGGCCGTGTTTTACAGGTGTGCTCAAAGAATTCCATTGCAGAGCCGGAGACAGCACAGAGAGGATGCGGCTGAGCCCCAGAAGCTGAAGGAAGGTATGTGTTTTTTTTGTTTTTTTTTTACACTAGTTTGCCTTGTTTTTCAGGAAAAGGATTATATTCAAAGCCCTTCCCTGAAAAACAATTACGGGGTGCCGGCAGACCATTGCCTTCAATGGAGCCACCAGCAGCAGCCGCTGCTTCATGAAAGGCAATGCACACCTGCATACACACGAGTTTGTGCGCATACAGGGGCGCGCACCTATGTACGCACAAATACACACTCGTGTCTTTGTACGTAAAGGGATGCGCACATATGTACGCACAAAAAACGCACGCTTGTGTGATGCCACCCTAAGGGTGCATTCAGACGACCGTATTTCGGCCATGTATTCACACCGGCCAATATACGGCATCTCTCTCTGCAGGGGGTGGAGGCTGGAAGAGCCGGGAGCAGTGCTCTAAGCTCCCGTCCCCTCTTTGCCTCCTCTCCGCCTCCTCTCCACCCCCTCTCCGCCCCTCTGAACTATTTGCAATGAGAGGAGGCAGGATGGGGGCGGGGCTAAGTTCTGGAAATTAGCTCCACCCCTGTCCCACCTCTCCTTAGGGTGCATTCACAGAGTAGTTTGGTTGTAGTAAAAAAGCACACTAGAAAACACAATGGAAAATCTGTGTGCATTTTTGCCAATTTTGCCAAGACTAGGCAAACTGCTGAGAAAATGCATGTAGGTTTACAGAGTTTTATACAGATTTTAATTGCGAAATTACATCTCCTGTATGTTAGAAATCTGCAACAACAATTCTGCCAGACGTCATTAATTCCGCAGCAGAAAGCTTTCCGGCTGTGGAATTTAATCCTGCATTTTGAAGTAAGGACACACGGTTTTCAACAGATTTGGAATTCAAGCTCTATAGGGCTAACATTGACACAGGCATGTTTGTGCAGACCAATTACGTATCATGTGGAAGTCCAATATATTTTACTAGTGTAGACAAAAAGTGGCGCAGTTGCCCTTTACAACCAATCAGGTAACTTTTTTAATGGTCTTTGATTGCTATAAACAAATGTATTTGTGCTAGATTTATACACAAGATTCACTGTGTAAGATTTTGTTTATATAAGCCTAAGGCTGGATTCACACGAATGTATATCGGCTCGGTTTTCATGCCGAGCCAATATACGTTGTCCTCATCTGCAGGGGGGGGGGGGGGGGGAGGATGGAAGAGCCAGGAGCAGGAACTGAGCTCCCGCCCCCTCTCTGCCTCCTCTCCGCCCCTCTGCACTATTTGCAATGAAAGGAGGCGGGACGGGGGAGGGGCTAAGTTACGAGAATTAGCCCCGCCCTGTCCCACCTCTCCCCATTGCAAATAGTGCAGAGGGGTGGAGAGGAGGCAGAGAGCGGGCGGGAGCTCAGTTCCTGCTCCTGGCTCTTCCATCCTCCCCCCCTGCAGAGAGAGACGCTGTATATCGGCTCGGCGTGAAAACCGAGCCGATATACGTTCGTGTGAATGCACCCTAAGGGTGAAGTCACACGAACGTATATCGGCTCGGTTTTCACGCCGAGCCGATATATGTTGTCCTCGTGTGCAGGAGGGGGGGGGGGATGGAAGAGCCAGGAGCAGGAACTGAGCTCCCCCCCCTCTCTGCCTCCTTTCCGCCCCTCTGCACTATTTGCAATGGGGAGAGGTGGGGCGGGGGAGGGGCTAATTCGCGGAACTTAGCCCCGTCCCCGCCCCACCTTTTCCCATTGCAAATAGTGCAGAGGGGCGGAGAGGAGGCGGAGAGGGGGACGGGAGCTCAGTTCCTGCTCCTGGCTCTTCCATCCTCTCCCCCCCTGCACACGAGGACAACGTATATCGGCTCGGCGTAAAAACCGAGCCGATATACGTTCGTGTGACTTCACCCTAAGACTAAACAAAAATCACTGGTGAATTAGAAAAAACACAGCATGAGGAATTAGAATAAGAATTATCAAAGGCTCCATCTCTGAAAATATAGAGCACATAGTAACATCTATTAATGCTACTTACAATTCTGGAGACAAATACAATTATTGAAATTAAAAAAAAACAAAACAACTAAATCCACTGCCATATTCTTAATCACTCAGGGTGCGGGCAGACGAACGTAGGCGTATTTACGTTCGCATGAGCGCAACGTATAATCGCCCGGGAGAACGTTTTTCACCGATCACGACCAGAGCTAGAAAGCGTATTTTCGTTTGTTCCTACTTTGCAAACTATCTTTTCGGCCATCGAATATGCATTGGCGCGTATTTCGGTTGCATATGTTCCGTTTTTTTTTCGGGTTGCCATTTTTACGCGCCGTAAAATCGCCCATGTGAACGAATACATTCGAAACCATTGCCTCAGATGGTCACGTATATACGTTTGGTCGCAAAAATGCGCCATTTATGTGCTCGTGTGAACGCACCCTCACAATGAGACATTAATTTTGCAGAGCTGACCGTAAATATCGTTTGTCCATTGTTTTGCCGTTTATATTTACTGATATATTATATTTTGCCTACTGGTTCAGATTAAACAAAATGACCAACCTTGCATGCATATAGTATGTTTACACTGGCTCTATTTGTTTCTATCACTATCTCACAACATAATTGTTCAAGATAATTACATCGCTTAATCCTATCTAAACTCTATTATCACAATCCTGCACAGTCCTGTTCCAGAAAAGCCCCTATTAATCCCATAATTAAGAAGAGCACAATACTCCAGGGCCATGCTTGTTCGTTCATTCCTTTCTCCCTAAGCGAGCAATCCAGCTGCCCATCTCCAGAGTTTCCCAGTGTTTCCTCGCTTTGGCTAATTAGTAGCTGCCTGGGTGCTCCTGCATCTCCTTATTAATCCCGAGTCCCATAAACAAACAGCAAGAGGAGATTCTGCTGAAGCGGCATGCAATTTAAAAAGCAATAATGCACAAATCCAATTTCAAACACAATAGTTTCAGCGTCATGTCAGACCCAGTAACTATCACAGCCCTGAAATTCAATTGCAAGACTTACTTCCCAGCAGCAAGTTAAGATTAAATATATTTCTTCTCAATTTAACAATTTGCTGACCCTAACTTAGAGCAGTTTTCAAATACACTTATATATTTTTAGTAGGTGCTTTTACTGTATATGCATTTAATTTATATGTGTGTTTGCTACAGTATTTGAAAATATCTAAAACATTTAAACATAATACTAGATAAAAGAACTATACTTGGGCATAAAACATTGGGTTATCATAAGGAAAAACGTAAAATTTATTTTTAATATACATAACAGATTTTGGAAGTCTTTATAATAACCAAATTAGAGAGATTATTCAACTAAAAACATTTTTTTCTTTCCATTCTTTTGGCATCAGTGCTCACATCATGTGTGCCATGATTACTCTGGCTGTCATTATGGAGTCAAGAAGCTAAAATGGCATGTTTTTTTTGCCTTTCTCTGGACCAATAAGGGAGGGAGGAGGGGGGGTTGAAACAGGTTGAACTAGTTGGACATTGGCTTCATTCCGCCTACATACTATGCTACTATGTAGGAGTTTCAAATGGTGATGCTGTGACCTCTGATTGGCTGCAACACTTACATGACTTCTGCTATCAAATAGTTCCTAACTGCCCCTGCCTTTCTGGATCACTCACTCTGACAAAGGTGAGCCTGAGAATTGAAACATAAATAGATACTCTAGTTTGTCTAGGGAACAAGCTCGACGAACACATTGTCAGACAAATCGGGTCTGCAATAGGAGGGATATGTCACTACTAGAGATGACGAGCACACTCGTCCGAGCTTGATGCTCATTCGAGCTTTAGAGTACTCGAGATGCTCGTTACTCAAGTCGAACACCACGCGGTACTCGAGTCAATTCCATTTCCTTCCCTGCATGTTTAGCGCCATTTTCTAGCCAATAGACATGCGGGGAAGGCATTACCACTTCCTCCTGTGACGTGCCAGCCCTATCCCACCCCCCAGCAGTGAGTGGCTGGCGAGATCAAGTGACCGCCGAGTACTTAAAGCAGTCCCGGCCGCGGCTCGCCTCAGACACACGCTGGCAGAGGTTAGGGAAACTGCTGCTGCTTATACAGGAATAGTGTTAGTGTAGGATCCTGTCTTCAAGAACCCCAACGGTCCTTCTTAGGGCAACATCTGACCATGTGCATTACTGTTGTGGCTGGCTTGGAACAGTAGTGCACCATTTTTTTTTCATCTTGGGCTGTGCAGGCCATTTCATCTATAGCGTTCTCAGTCTGCAGTCTATTATACAGAGTATAGGGAAAGAGCTGCTGCTTATATAGGGAAAGTGTTGGGGTTCTTGAAGACAGGATCCTACTCTAACGGTCCTTCTTAGTGATACATCTGACCATGTGTATTACTGTTGTGGCTGGCTGGGAGCAGTAGTGCACCATTCTTTTTTTTTTCATCTCGGGCTGTGCAGGCCATTACAGCTATAGCGTTCTCAGTCTGCAGTCTATTATACAGAGTATAGGGAAAGTGCTGCTGAGATAGAGAAAGTGTTAGTGTAGGATCCTGTCTTCAAGAACTCCAACGGTCCTTCTTAGGGCTACATCCGACCGTGTGCATTTTAGTTGTGGCCTGCTGGGAGTTGTAGTGCATTCATTTTTGTATTACGCACCTAGGCCTGTTTGCAGCCTTTCAGTAATAGTTTTTTCAGGCTGCAGTGCTGTACAAACCCGCTCTCACCGTGAAAGTTATATACACTATACAGTCCGTATCCTCCGTGCAAAAACCCTAAAGCTCCTTTATTTTAGCTACATCTGACCATGTGCATTTTAGTTGGTGCCTGCTGGGAGTTGTAGTGCATCAATTTTTGTATTACGCATCTGGGCCTGTTCCTAGCCTTTCAGTAATATCGTTCTCAGCCTGCAGTGCCGTACAACCAGCTCTCACTGTGAAACTGCACTCAAATATTTCCTAGCCATCTGCGAATAACTTCGTTTATGCCGTTCTCTGTCTGCAGTGAATTACACAGAGTGTTGGGGCACAGCCACTTCTATAGGGAAAGTTATATACACTATACAGTCTGTCTCCTCCGTGCAAAAACCCTAAAGCTCCTTCGTTGGGCTACATCTGACAGTGTGCATTATACTTGTGGCTGGCTGGGAGTTGTAGTGCTTCCATTTTTGTTTTACACAGCTAGGCCTGTTTGCAGCCTTTCAGTAATAGCGTTCTCAGGCTGCTGTGCCATACAACCAGCTCTCACCGTGAAACTGCACTCAAATATTTCCTAGCCCACTGCGAACGACTCCGTTTATACCGTTCTGTGTCCGCAGTGCATGACCCGGGGAGGACAGACTAACCCTCGCTGTAGCCATCCCACCCAATAACGACACACAGGCTTCTTCTTTGGCTAAATGGGCCACAGTAGCCAGTTTATTAACAAACAATAAATAACATTGAAAGTAAAATTATACAACGCTTGAGGGGGAAGTCATTGGAGCCACAAAATTTGGTGCAACTATAAAATATGAAAGAACTTAGCCCCACAGCCGGACCCTCAGGCTCAAGGGCAACACCAACCGCCCATTGGGTAGCTACAACTACCGTCACTTAAGCCGGAGGGAGTCTACTGCCCCCTTCACCAGCCAAGTAACCGCACCAGATACCATACCAATACACTAAGGAGGGAGTCTAAGCAGGTGAGACTATGCCCACGCAACCCCCCTCCCCCCCACACAATTTCCAATGACTCCAAGGACCCCCCACCCACCAAGCTGCCATGACAAAACAATACACACCCACACCTCTCACCAAAACTATAAGGGTAAGAGGGTGGGACTCTCAACTGCCTAAACTTAAAGCTAGCGCTGACCTCAACCCCCTTCCTTAAATAACCCCCCGCCTCCAAATTTTTTCACCAATCCCTGTATTTCCCCTCCTTGTTGCAGAATATTCCCCAACACCTCCCTAACTTTTTAACCCTTACCTCAATCCCCCCTTTGGTTATCCGCTCCCCCCCACCCCCGTATCATGTCAGGCTTCCACTTTAAGGGTGCGTTCAGACGAGCGTGTTGTGGTGTGTGCATATGCACGCACAAAAACACGCTTGTGTTTACAACACTGCATTCCCTATGGTGTGTGCAAATGTGCCTACTTTGCAGGTGTGTGCCTGCAAAGATAGGACATGCGTGCACCATAGGGAATGCACGCATTGTTTTCCATGGTGCCACGGCTGCTGCTGGCGGCTCCATTGAAAACAATGACCTGCTGGCTCCCTGCATTCATTTTCAGGGAAGGACTTTACATATAAGTCCTTCACTGAAAAAGAAAGATTTTAGTGTAAAAAAAAATAAAAATGCAGGCATTCTCTTCAATGGAGCCGCTTCTGCTGCCGGCGGCTCCATTGAAGACAACGGTCTGCTGGCACCACCAAATTGTTTTTCAGGGAAGAGCTTTACATATAGGCTCTTAACTGAAAAGGAAAAAGTTTGGTGAAAAAAAAAAAAAAATGCAGCCATTCACTTCAATGGAGCCGCTGCTGCTGGCGGCGGCTCCATTGAAGACAATGGTCTGTGGCTCACCTGAATTGTTTTTCAGGGAAGGGCTTTACATATAAGCCCTTCCCTGGAAATCAATTAAAAGTGATTTAAAAAACAAAAAAAAATAGATACTCACCTCCCTTCAGCTGCCAGGGCACAGCCGCATCTTCTCCTGCTGTCCCCTGTACTGTGGTGCTGAACTGCTGATCTATCAGCAGCCGGGGATTTAAAATCCCCGCCTGCTGAAAGAGCTGAATGTGATTGGCTGAGGTGCTCAGCCAATCACAGGCAGCTCTCCCCGAATGAATGACCGGTGAGAGCTGCCTGTGATTGGCTGAGCACCTCAGCCAATTACATTCAGCTCTTTCAGCAGGTGGGGATTTTAAATCCTCGGCTGCTGATAGATCAGCAGTTCAGCAACACAGTGTAGGGAACAGCAGGAGAAGACGCGGCTGTGCCCCGGCCGCTGAAGGGAGGTGAGTACCTATTTTTTTTATTTTTTTTACTATGTTAAAAGGCTTTTCAGGGAAGGGCTTATGAAGCCCTTCCCTGCAAAGCCACTAACAGCTGCCGGGGTTCAGTGGGGACTTCTGCCGCTGTCCCTGGCTCTGTAGCGCTGCTGAGCTATCAGCAGCTGGGGATTTAAAATCCCCTCCAGCTGGTAGCTCTGATTGTGATTGGCTGAAGCAATTCAGCCAACCACAATCAGAGCTACCAACAGGCGTGGATTTTAAATCCCCGGCTGCTGATAGCTCAGAACTACAGAGCCTGGGACAGTGCTAGAAGTCCCCGTTGAGCCCCGGCAGCTGAAGGGAGGTGAGAATTGTTTTTTTTTATTTTTTGCACTATTTTAAATGGCTTTTCAGGGAAGGGCTTATGAAGCCCTTCCCTGAAAAGCCATTGACAGGATGCCGGCAGCAGGATTCTCTACCGCAGCTGTCATGTGTGACAGCTACGGTTGAGAATTGAAGAATTCCTTTTGCTGCATCTGCCACAGATGTGGCAGATGTAGCAGCAGGGAATTCTTTTAACTAGCGGGGGTGAAGGATACATCTGCCGCATGCGGCAGATGTGTTCTTCATGCCCGCGGGGGTCACAGCAGCGGCGGAGAGGTAAGTTTTTTATTATTTTTTTGTTTTGCACTAAAATGTTTCTTTTTCAGGGAAGTGCTTATATGTAAAGCCCTTCCCTGGAAAAGAATGCAGGGGACCGGCAGAGCATTGTTTTCAATGGAGCCGCCGGCAGCAGCCGCGGCTCCATTGACAACAAGCACACAGCTGAGTTCACGCGTGCTTTTGCTCATACCTAGGTGCGGACGTATGTATGGCACCCAAGGGTCTTAACGAAAATTTGTCATTTGTTCCGTTTATTTAAGAATTCTGACCTTGGGTTATCTGTGATGCACCCCTACTACTCAGGTGCTTTAATCCCTCTTCTTTCTTGTTTCAAAAATATACTGAACCGTTCTTGTCCCTGTCTACTATCATCACACTAGGAGATAGTTACGTCATTTGACTTAGTAAATTGGACAATTTTCTATTCAATCATATGGTACCCTAAATCTATAGATCTTTCCCAAGGGGCTGATTTATCGTAATTCCATGATCTACCTATAAAGCACGTTCATGCTGGTCCAGCATTTTCTTATAACCATATGTTCAACAATAACACTTATGGGCAGACATTTTTTGAGGTAGCCATGTGTTAAAAAAGGTTTTAATGCCTTCTAATAAGGTTGTTTCTAACTGTAATTCGACAACAATAAATAAACAATGTATGCAGAGTGTCTTCGATAATTTCTACGCAATCTATATTCCACTGCAGTGCTTTATTATACCAAATAATATCTATATAGTAGGTCCCACAACACTTCATGCTGGGGATCCAAATAAGGTGTTGAGCTGCATCATAATGCATATTGTTTTATTTGTCCTTAGTAGTTAACAAACGGTGGCTGTCAGTTTTTTCTGTGACCTGTTAGCCACGCCTTCTCATACCTTACCTCTGTCAATAATGAATGAACAATGTGTTGTACTGGAACGCCTCTGTATTGAGGAATTCCCTAAGTGACAGTCATGTCACACGGAGGGGGCGGAGCTTGCGCTCAACGGCATCACGTCAGACGCTGCAGCTCTGCTGGTAGGCCGATCGGTAGCTGAGCAACGAGCAGCGTTGGTAGCGATGCACATAGGGGGCGGAGCTAGTGCCGCAGCGTCATCACTCCACACGCTGCGGTCTCACCCCCAAGCCGTTCGGCTGCCTAGCAACGCACACGGCATGTGGCGACGCGTCAAGCGGCCTGACGTGTGTATATATATATATATATATATATATATATATATATATATATATATATATATATATTTTTTTACGAATCAACTAGCTGTTGCCTAGCAACAAACCATGCGTCCTCCTCCCCTTAATGGATATGTCATTCTGGACCTCCCATGAGTCTCTTGCCCAATTGGAAACACAGGGTATCTCCCTCCCACTAGGAGGAGCTAGCCCTTTAAGAACAGACCAGTTTCAGACAGTTACCAGGTCTGTCAAACTGAAGTGCTGTCTCACAGGGGCTAGTTGTGTAGTTTAGCCAGCGGTCACTACCTTGGACCGCGCTGTAGTTTAGCCGTGGTTGGGTGTTTACTAACACAATTCTAAACTGACTCTTTTTGGCTCTTTACTGTGTCTGGAAGTCAATCATCAGACCCCTATACAATTAACCAGCCGACACTTTGAAAAAAGTTCGTTATATAATTATCAAATAACGCACTCATTCAATATAAGTGTCGCAGGCCAGAATTTGTTCAGCTATATCAACTCAGTTTAGCGGCTATTACCCGGACGGCATTATAATGTGCTTGCCCGTGTGTCCATCAATACTACACTAAACTAGTCCTCGCAGCAGCGTCTTAAGTGTATTCAGCATCAGCTATCAGGCATCAGCATACAAAATCAGATCTGTGCAGTTTGATGCTCACTACACAGATTGATCAACAACAACAAATCTAGTATAATCTAATAAATTGTCTCAATTTCGTCCTGATGAAGCAGCGGTAAATTTATTTTACCCGTGCTGCAGAAACGCGTCGACGATTACGGACGACTTCTGTTGGCTTTAGTCGTTATTAGACTACAGCGTTTGACACACACATGAATCAAGTGTGTGTCTGTCGTGTACTATTTATACTATAAACATTGTTGACTCCTTCTGATATAATTGGCATAAGGAATTGTCAACACCACTTTAGTCCAGCTTTTTATTAAAACATTTAGATCGCTGTCAGACCCAACATAGGTTGGGATTATATCACATTTTTGGGTCTTGACGGACCGTTGCCCCTATCGGAATAGCAATTGTAGCAATTGTGACATATGGACACAGGGCATTGTTGTCACAATTGGACATGAATACAATAATATTTTTTTGTGTAATGGATTGCTGAGTATCAGCACCCCTTACTTAATACTGTGGAGTGGCAATATATCCTGGTGTGAACGAGGCCCTCTAACATAATGCGCACGTTTCCATCAGTGGATAATAACCATAAGCTAATTATTTAGTGACCACCTTTCTGGCCCCCTCTCACAGGAAACGGCCACCGCTTTCTCTAATTCATTTTACGCCCTCACAGTATTACCTACCTCTAAAACCAATGAGGTCGGTATGAATTGATGTATCTAAGCCAATTGCTTAAATTCCTATAGGTTTTTTGTGTGTTTGTCTCTTTGTGTCTGTTTCGGGTCTCAATTACCCCCGGAATCTAGAGGGGTTTTTTATCCTTTAAATTAATAAAGATTATATTTTATTTTCAGGCCTTTTCAGTGAGAAATAGTCTAACAGCTTACAAGAGCCTTGGCTGTCGCAGTGAATTCGGACGTATGTATGCACCTAACTACGCACCAAAACACGCTCGTCTGAACGCACCCTAAGGGTCTGTTGTCCCCTTCGCTACTGCCTTAGCCTTGACCCGGGGAGGACAGAATAACCTTCGCTGTAGCCATCCCACCCAATAATGACACACAGGCTTCTTTGGCTAAATTGACCACAGCAGCCAGTTTATTAACAAACAATAAATAACATTGAAAGTAAAATTATACAACGTACGAGAGGGAGTCCTTTAAACCACAAAATCTGGTGCAACTATAAAATATGAAAGAACTTAGCCCCACAACCGGACCGACAGGCTCAAGGGCAACACCAACCGCCCATTGGGTGGCTACAACTACCATCACTTAAGCCGGAGGGAGTCTACTGCCCCCTCTACCAGCCAAGTAACTGCACCAGATACCATACCAATACACTAAGGAGGGAGTCTAAGCAGGTGAGACCATGCCCACCCAACTCCCCCCCCCCCAATTTCCAAGGATCCCCCACCTGCCAACGCAAGCACGGCTTACACCTCAGTCTGTGCCGCACCCAAGAAGCCCAATGCCCTCTCTATGCCCTCCTGAATCCCAACTGCCCCTATATCAGTCCCAATATTGTTAATGTGAGCCCCATCGGCTGCCCAGTAATTACCCACACCTTTTTCCAAATCAATGTGCCGAACACTGACTCCTCCATTCCTTGCCATGAAAGCTTACACGTGCCGAATAAGCTTAATCCTTGCCCGGTTAATTTCGTCCAAGGAACAAACCCCTTTCCAACTTTTCCTTGGGATAATTTCCGACCATGATCATGCATGGAAAGAGGCAACGCGAACGCAAAAAATCATATTAAATGTCACAGCGCAATTTACTCGCCGGACGACTCCCTAGGTCGTTGCCTCTAACATGCAAGACCAGAATGTCCGGACTCCTGTCCGTTCTAGCATAACCCTCAACCTGCTGCAACACCTGGCTTCATTTTTTGCCCCTCACTCCTAACCAACACACTAGGTCGCACCTTGGCCCTCTCTGCGGCTCAGTGAACATAAGAATGGCCTATCAGACACATCAAAACTGGATACCTGAGACCTGTAATGGGATAAAAGAAACAACAATCATTCCACGATCAACCTGTCTATCTGTACAACTTAACAAAAAATGTTTTTCTTCTTTTTTTATAATTAATTAATATTTTTTTTTTAACATACACATGTAAATAAATGGCTACTAACTTACCACACACACGCCTTACAAATTACACCAATTCAGGACGAACATACAATTGGTACCTTCTAGACTCCCATCTTCCAATCCTTTTTACCACGTCATCTGATAAACCCCAATGGGCCGCCTCTGTTGCAGTCCCAATACGAAGGAAAAGTAAGAAAAAAACGGTAAATCTGCACTACTTATCATTAGAGAGGACTGGTTTTAAATATTTCCACGGTCAACCTCAGGTTAAAAAAAACAAAACATTTATTAGCACAACAAGAGGTTATAGCCTCATGTAAAAAACAAGCAATACTTGCGAAACAATATGCGACGCGTTTCGGCGTACTAGACGCCTTTCTCAAGCATAAACAGAGTAGACAAAACATGGTATAAATAGCACAAAAGTTAATTACATACCCTTTACTAAAGGTCACTGGAATTGTGCCTACTTCCGATGTACGGCGCCATTTTGGCGATGGAAGATGACATTTCCATCAAGAATGACGCGCTGTAGAGCGTCCCGGGACCGATTTCGGAAGCCGTACCACGTGTCCCGTGTACGGAGACATGCTTCCCTGCAATGTAAAAGGAGCGCAGCAATGCGTTCCATTGAAACTATCATGTGCCCACGGTGGAGTGGCGTACAGATGGAACGCTACGTGCGTTCCACTACATAACAAATGGCTCTCACTACATGCTTTCTATATCCATTTGGTTATTCTTTTACACATAAGCTGCTCTATTTCTAGATGTGTATTAATAAGAAAGAAAGAGGAGGGCAGCACTATTCATAACATAAAAATTGCAGGTACCAACGCGTTGTTATAATGAATCACTATATATAAAAAACTAATAAAACTTATTTAGCGTATCACTAGATAAAGACTATTATAATAAATAAAAATTAATTAATATCTTAATAAAATAGTCATTTATATAGCTATAGATAATGCTTATAAAAATATCTAATAATATTTGATGATTATATTAATATATATAGACTTAATCAAAAGGGCCTATGTTATACCTATACGTATCATATAAAGGGGATATTTGGAGATGGTATACCAATAGTACATTTGTCTCAAAAGATTTTTTCTAGAGATTCATTTAGACCCCTGGGGAACAGAGTGTCCATACGAAATATCCAAAACATTTCTCATGTTTTTAGACGAGAAAAGGACCTAGAGGTAATGGATTCTAATGGTATGACTTTTAGCAGAGATGCACTTTTCTGATGCTTCTCTAAAAAGTGTCGTGAGACACTATGTTTTTGAAAGCCCTTTAAAATAGTGTCTGTGCTGGTTGATTCTAATTCTTAATGTCTTAGTTGTGCGCCCAATATACTGTAGACCGCACGGACATTCTAAAAGGTATATGAGAAAAGATGAACCGCAATTTAAAAATTGGTTAATCCCCATCAACTTGTTCTCCCAATTTACAAAGATGTCTTTTTTCCCTTGTACTATTACCGAACGGCACTTGCACCGAGCCTTCAGGCATTTATAATTACCGACCACCATATTGGAATGTACCAAACTCTGTTCTTTCTGATAGAGTTTATCTGGGTTCGAAGGAGCCAGGATATTCTGCAGGGTCCTATTTTTACGGTAGATTATTTTTGGTTTATCTAAAATATATCCTGAAGAAATGGGTCTTGTTTTAAAATAGACCAATGTTTTTTCATAATATTTTCAATTTTCTTGTGTTGTACATTAAATTTGGTAATGAACAAGGGTTTTTTGTTATTAAACTCCCTCTTAGTTTTATTTGTAATTATGTCAGTACTGTCCCTACTCTTCATGAATAATTCATGTGAGGGTATATCCTGTAAATTTCTTTCATATGTGGACATAATCAATTCAAGGGGATAGCCTTTTTCTTGAAATCTGGTTATAAGGACTTTTGATTGTTGTTTGTAGTCTCCTAATGAGGAACAATTTCTTTTAATTCTTCTAAATTTCCCTTGGGGTATATTAAGTTTCCAGCTCTTTTGGTGGCAGCTACCAAAGTTCAGGTAGCTGTTACAATCAGTTGCCTTAAAGTGTGTTTTGGTGTTAATGTGGCCACTTTCAGATGATAGAACTAGGTCTAAAAAAATAATTTCCGTTTTACTAATATGACTTGTGAACTTCAGGTTAAAATCATTACAATTTAACCCTATAATAAACTGTTCTAAATCCTTTACTTCGCCCTCCCAAATTATCAAGATATCATCTATAAAGCGTTGATTAGAGATGAGCGAACGTACTCGTCCGAGCTTGATATTCGTGCGAATATTAGGGTGTTCGGGATGCTCGTTACTTGTAACGAGTACCACGCGGTGTTCCGGTTACTTTCAGTTTCCTCTCTGAGACGTTAGCGCGCTTTTCTGGCCAATTGAAAGACAGGGAAGGCATTACAACTTCCCCCTGTGACGTTCAAGCCCTATACCACCCCCCTGCTGTGAGTGGCTGGGGCGATCAGATGTCACCCGAGTATAAAAATCGGCCCCTCCTGCGGCTCGGCTCAGATGCCTTGTGAGTTAGCTGAGGGACAGTGGTATCGTGCTGGAGCTGCTGTAGGGAGAGCGTTAGGAGTTAGTGTAGGCTTCAAGAACCCCAACGGTCCTTCTCAGGGCCACATCTAATAGTGTGCAGTACTGTGTTAGCACTGTAATTTTTTATTTTTTTTCAAAATTGGATCTGCAGAGCATTGCGCCCTGCAATAGGGACAGAAGTGGTGGTTAGGCAGGGAGAGTGTTAGCAGTGAGTGTAGGCTTCAAGAACCCCAACGGTCCTTTCTAGGGCCACATCTATCCGTGTGCAGTACTGTCCAGGCTGCTGTTAGCAGTGTTGCATATTTTTTTTTTTCTCAAAACCGGCTGTGCAGACCATTGCACCCGGCATTAATACTACAGGGATAGAATTGTGTAGGCAGGGCCAGAAGACATACATTATTCATTGAATAGACGCAGTGTGGCTTGTCCTTTGAAAAACAAGGGAAAAAATTCTATTTCGCCTGCCTCTGACAGTCCTCAGGGCTCTGGGTACGTGTGTGCTGCGTGCAGAACGTTAAAAAAAATCAGACGCAGCCAGCTACGTTTTACTGCAGGCTTGCGCCAATTTTTTTCCTGCATGGGAAATCCCTGATCTGCTGTAGCGAATAACTTTGCATCACTGCAGTTCTCTGACACATTTGCAGGGCCACAACACAGTTATTAAACTTAGTAGTATTCATTGAATACACGCAGTGTGGCTTGTCCTTTTGAAAAACAAGGGAAAAAATTCTATTTCGCCTGCCTCTTACAGTCCTCAGGGCTCTGGGTACGTGTGTGCTGCGTGGAGAACGTTAAAAAAATCAGACGCAACCAGCTATGTTTTACAGCAGGCTTGCGCCACTTTCTTTCCTGCCTGGGAAATCAAATCACTGGTAATACACCATGCTGAGGGGTAGGGGTAGGCCTATAGGACGTGGACGCGGGCGAGGATGCGGAGGCCCAAGTCAGGCTGTGGGCACAGGCCGAGCCAGTGCGGTGTCCAGGGGTAGAGGCAGGGCCAGACCGAATAATCCACCAACTGTTTCCCAAAGCGCCCCCTCGCGCCATGCCACCCTGCACAGGTCAAGGTGCTCTACGGTGTGGCAGTTTTTCACAGAGACGCCTGACGACCGATGAACAGTGGTGTGCAACCTTTGTCGCGCCAAGATCAGCTGGGGAGGCACCACCACCAGCATGCGCAGGCATATGATGGCCAAGCACCCCACAAGGTGGGACGATGCCCGTTCACCGCCTCCGGTTTGCACCACTGCCTCTCCCCCTGTGCCCCAACCTGCCACTGAGATCCAACCCCCCTCTGAGGACACAGGCACTACCGTCTCCTGGCCTGCACCCACACCCTCACCTCCACTGTGCTCGGCCCCATCCAGCAATGTCTCTCAGCGTAGCGTCCAGACGTCGCTAGTGCCACAGTTTGAGCGCAAGCGCAAGTTCGACGCCACGCACCCGCACGCTCAAGCGTTAAACGTGCACATTGCAAAATTGATCAGCCTAGAGATGCTGCCATATAGGCTTGTGGAAACGGAGGCTTTCAAAAGCATGATGGCGGTGGCTGCCCCGCGCTACTCGGTTCCCAGTCGCCACTACTTTTCCCGATGTGCCGTCCCAGGCCTGCACGACCACGTCTCCCGCAACATTGTATGCGCCCTCACCAACGCGGTTACTGCCAAGGTCCACTTAACAACAGACACGTGGACAAGCACAGGCGGGCAGGGCCACTATATCTCCCTGACGGCACATTGGGTGAATTTAGTGGAGGCTGGGACAGAGTCAGAGCCTGGGACCGCTCACGTCCTACCCACCCCCAGAATTGCGGGCCACAGGTCGGTGGTGGTATCTGCGGCGGTGTATGCTTCCTCAACTAAAGCACCTTCCTCCTCCTCCTCCTCCAACGCAACCTCTGTCTCGCAATCAAGATGTGTCAGCAGCACGTCACCAGCAGTCGGTGTCACGCGGCGTGGCAGCACAGCGGTGGGCAAGCGTCAGCAGGCCGTGCTGAAACTACTCAGCTTAGGA
Source organism: Eleutherodactylus coqui (assembly GCF_035609145.1). Classification (NCBI taxonomy): domain Eukaryota; kingdom Metazoa; phylum Chordata; class Amphibia; order Anura; family Eleutherodactylidae; genus Eleutherodactylus; species Eleutherodactylus coqui. The sequence continues at coordinate 160,835,893 of NC_089840.1, forward strand.
GAGAAGAGGCACACGGCCCACGAACTGCTGCAGGGTCTGACAGAGCAGACCGATGGCTGGCTTGCGCCGCTGAGCCTCCAACCGGGCATGGTCGTGTGTGACAACGGCCGTAAGCTGGTGGTGGCTCTGCAGCTCGGCAGCCTCACGCACGTGCCATGCCTGGCCCATGTCTTTAATTTGGTGGTTCAGCGCTTTCTGAAAAGCTACCCCCACTTGTCATACCTGCTCGGAAAGGTGCGCCAGCTCTGCGCACATTTCCGCAAATCCCACACGCACGCTGCCACCCTGCGGACACTGCAACATAGGTTTAATCTGCCAGTGCACAGACTGCTGTGCGACGTGCCCACACAGTGGAACTCTACGCTCCACATGTTGGCCAGACTCTATGAGCAGCGTAGAGCTATAGTGGAATACCAACTCCAACTTGCGCGGCGCAGTGGGAGTCAGCCTCCTCAATTATTTACAGAAGAGTGGCCTTGGTGGGCAGCCATCTGCCAGGTCCTTGGAAAATTTGAGGAGTCTACCCAGGTGGTGAGCGGCGATGCTGCAATCATTAGCGTCACCATTCCTCTGCTATGCATCTTGAGAAGTTCCCTGCAAAGCATAAAGGCAGACGCTTTGCGCTCGGAAACAGAAGCGGGGGAAGACAGTATGTCGCTGGATAGTCAGAGCACCCTCCTGTCTATATCTCAGCGTGGTGAGGAGGAGGAGGAGGAGGAAGAAGATGAGGAGGAGGGGGAAGAGACATCTTGGCCCACTGTTGACGGTACCCATGCTGCTTGCCTGTCATCCTTTCAGCGTGTATGGCCTGAGGAGGAGGAAGAGGAGGAGGATCCTGAAAGTGATCTTCCTAGTGAAGACAGCCATGTGTTGCGTACAGGTACCCTGGCACACATGGCTGACTTCATGTTAGGATGCCTTTCTCGTGACCCTCGCGTTACACGCATTCTGGCCACTACGGATTACTGGGTGTACACACTGCTCGAACCACGGTATAAGGAGAGCCTTTGCACTCTCATTCCCAAAGAGGAAAGGGGTTCGAGAATGATGCTATACCACAGGGTGCTGGTGGACAAACGGATGGTAAACTTCCCATCCGACAGTGCTAGTGGCCAAAGGCGCAGTTCCGAGGGCCAGGTAGCAGGGGAGGCGCAGAGATCATGCAGCATGTACAGCGCAGGCAGGGGAACATTCTCCAAGGCCTTTGCCAGCTTTATGGCTCCCCAGCAAGACTGTGTCACCGCTCCCCAGTCAAGGCTGAGTCTGCGGGAGCACTGTAAAAGGATGGTGAGGGAGTACGTAGCCGATCGCACAACCGTCCTCCGTGACGCCTCTGCCACCTACAACTACTGGGTGTCGAAGCTGGACACGTGGCCTGAACTCGTGCTGTATGCCCTGGAGGTGCTTGCTTGTCCTGCGGCTAGCGTCTTGTCAGAGAGTGTGTTTAGTGTGGCTGGGGGAATCATCATGGATAAGCGTACCCACCTGTCAACCGACAGTGCCGACAGGCTTACACATCAAGATGAACAAAGCCTGGATTTCCCCAGACTTCTCTTCTGCACCAGCGGACAGCAGCGATACCTAAGCAATACGTATTCTGCACCCGCGGATGGAAGCATCGTTCTCTCTCACCATCCAAAACGGGGACATTTCTGCTTCATCAATCTGTGTATAATATTCCTCCTCCTCCTCCTCCTCCTGCTCCTCCTCCTGAAACCTGACGTAATCACGCCGAACGGGCAATTTTTCTTAGGGCCACAAGGCTCACTCATATAATTTTTCTAAACAATTTTTATACGTTTCAATGCTCTTAAAAGCGTTGAAACTTTAACTTGAACCAATTTTTCGTTAAACTGGGCTGCCTCCAGGCCTAGTTACCACTTAAGCCACATTAACCAAAAGCGATTAATAGGTTTCACCTGCCCTCTTGGTTGGCCATGGCCAATTTTTTTGGATGTACATTAGTACTGTTGATACAGCAATTTTTGTGGCCCCTCGCCTACAGTGTAATCATAGCAATTTCTATGTTCTTCGCCTGCACTCATGGTACAGAAAGGTGTGTGGGGTTGGCCTACACTTTAGCTACATAAATGTAACTTGTGCCTTGTCTATACTGCAGCTACTGAAATGGAACGAAGACTGCGCTCCCACTATACTGCTGCTTCGGAATTGTTACTGGGGCCTGTCTTGAGTGCTACTATTACTGAAATGGAACGCATACTGTGCTCCCCCTATAATGCTGCTAGTGATATGTTAGTGGGGCCTGTCCTAATGCTACGGCTGAAATGTTACTAATTATGGGCTCTGCCTATACCGCTGCTAATGGTATGTCTCTGGGGTGTGGAAACAGAGGCTTCCCAAAGACATGATGGCGGCGAGGCCATTTCCCACCAACGCTGTTACTGTTAAGGTGCATATAACCACGGACACGTGGAGAGGACACGTAGTGCCTCAAAAACATCCCCCGCCACAGCCCACTTAATCCTGGCCACATTCCGAAAACCAACAAAATAAAACCGCGCTACTAGGTCCGCAGTCACCAACATATTACCACCAACGCGGTTACTGTTAAGGTACATATTACCAGTCTGACTGGGGCATGCAGTGTGGGCCGAAGCCCACCTGCATTAAGCACGACATTACTACCTTAGCTGTGTTGGGCAATGCAATGGGATATTTCTATGTACCGCCGGTGGCTTCCTGGCACCCACCCATGCTGTGGGTCCACAGGGAATTATAAATGCATCTGTTTCCACTTGTAAAGAACCACAGTCAGACTGGGGCATGCAGTGTGGGCCGAAGCCCACCTGCATTAAGCACGACATTACTACCTCAGCTGTGTTGGGCAATGCAATGGGATATTTTTGTGTATCGCCGGTGGGTTCCAGGGAGCCACCCATGGTGTCGGTTGACAGGGACTTCACATTAGGGAGTTGTACCTGCCTGTGTCTATGAATTAAAAAGCCCGGTCAGACTGGGGCATGCAGAGACACCTTGACAGAATGAATAGTGTGTGGCACATAGGTTTCCCATTGCTATGCCCACGTGTGCAGCTCCTGATGGTGGTGGCACAGGATTCTATTTCTCATTGCTTCTGTACAGCATTGTGGGCTATCCCCCCGCCCCTTTTAAAGAGGGTCGCTGCCTAGCCGTGCCAACCCTCTGCAGTGTGTGCCTGCGGTTCCTCGTCATGGCAGACGCACTTCTAAATAGACATGAGGGTGGTGTGGCATGAGGGCAGCTGAAGGCTGCGCAGGGACACTTTGGTGTGCGCTGTGGGGGGGGGGGGGGGGGGGGTTGGGCAGCATGTAACCCAGGAGAAGTGGCAGTGGAGTGTCATGCAGGCAGTGATTGTGCTTTGTTGGAGGTAGTGTGGTGGTTAGCAAAGGTATGCCATGCTAATGAGGGCTTTTCAGAAGTAAAAGTTTTTGGGAGGGGGGGTGGGCCCACTCTTGCCGCTATTGTGGCTTAATAGTTGGACCTGTGAACTTGAGATGCAGCCCAACATGTAGCCCCTCGCCTGCCCTATCCGTTGCTGTGTCGTTCCCATCAAAAAAATGGTATTTCGGGGTTAGGGATACAAATGTAGTCCCTCTCTTTTTGTTAAACCATTATTTTCCACAGCTAGATCTACCAATAGTTGCAGTTTGGACGAAATAAGGGATGTAGGGTCTTTCAGAATTTTGGAGGACCCTGTATATTATCAAAAATTAGACAAGGATTTAGAATTAGAGTAATCGTGATTCATGATTACAACCCCACCTCCCTTATCGGCTTTTTTATGACATTAGAATTTTCTGCTAATCCTTTTATTGCTAATTGCTGTTTTTTGTCTAGATTATATTGTAGACCTTTTTCCTTAGTACAAAGCTCCGAAAATTCATGCATTACGTTCTGGTAAAATAAATTAATATGGTTACCTTTGCTGTCCAGCGAAAAAAATCTACTAGGTGTTTTCAGACCACTGGGTATAGGATCTTTCAAATTAAAAACTTCAAATTCATCATTTTCTCTATATTCATTTTTCAATTTTTGAATAGAAAAGAAACGAGTCACCGTTAAATTCCTTATAAAATGATTCAGGTCAACAAAAAGATCAAACAAGTTTGCGCTCACAGAAGGACTAAAAGAAAGGCCCTCTCCTTGACTTTTAGTCCCAATACGAAAGGAATGAGACGAATACCCTGCACCTGCTAGCCCCAACTGAGACATAATTTTTTTGCAAGGCACCATTGAACTGATACTGAGACTAAAAGGACCCATTTTTGTGACAAAACAATGGTCCCATGTCCCCATGCCGCAACTCTATATATTCCCTAAAGCATCGTACCGGACTCATCAATGCCCCAGGCACCTGCGCCAAACATACTTTTTTCCCCTTACCCAACTGGTCTCATTTTGACCATCTCAACCAAATTTGCAAATCCCTGCCGAGCAACACCACATCCTCCATAGCTAAACCACCCTGAACTGCCTTGCTGGGGGACACCAGCTCACTCAGCCTAAATGCCCCGAAAAATGTCAACGCAAATGCACAATGAAATAACCGCTCCTCATAACCATCTGTGCAAAGACTTCCCAACTTAGCCCCCATCCTTTGCAATAACCCAAAAGTAATTGAACGTCTCCTATCCTTTACTCGCCTACCCTTTCGAAAACCCCTCAACGCCTGCCACACCAAGAAGGCTTTGGTTAAATCCCGCTGCCCTTGAGACTTAAAACCAAACGCCAACACTACCATAAAACGACTAACCTTAGCTAACGACCACTCCAGAAGGGCTACATTCCCCAACCAAGCAAGTAACGCCATCACCTGGTCATCCTCAGACACCTCTTCCCCCAATTCACTCAACCATCACTGCCATTGATACCATGCTGTTACATAAGCCAACCAAGTGACCTGTTCCAGCAAACTGGCAATCAACTGCTCCGCTGCACGTTGACCACAGTCCATAGCTCCGGTGGACAACTCAGGCCCTCTCGCTCCGCATCTGGCACCAACTCCCAAAAACTATCCCACTGGAAACGAGAAAGAGCATCTGCTATATTGTTGTCCACCCCAGGAACATGGACCGCAACCACCCAGGCATTCAAAGACAGGCAGATCAGAACTAAATGCTGCAACAAATCAACCACCGGCGGCGACCTGGCCGCCATGCTATTAATCACCTGTACTACTCCCATATTGTCACAATGGAACCTTCTTGTTTCTAAACCATTCCCCCCAAACAGAAACAGCCACCAAAATTGGAAACCGCTCCAACAACACTAAATTCTTTACTACCCCACATCGCCGCCATTCTTCCGGCCATTGAACCGCACACCACTGTACCCGAAAAAATGCCCCAAAACCAAAAGCCCCAGCCGCATCGGTAGATAATTCAGTGTCAAAATTATCTACAGCCTGGTCAATAAACAACGACCTTCCATTATAATTCAGTAAAAAGGGGGACCAAACTGCCAAATCTGCACAGATCTCTGCAGAGATCGGTACAAAGTGGTGACCTGCTTTCAGAGCAGCCGTCGCTCCAGCCATTTTCCTACAAAATACTCGCCCCATCGGCATGATCCGACTAGTAAAATTCAGCTTACCGAGCAATGACTGCAAGTCTCGCAAGGTAACCTTCTTTGACTGAGCCACCCTCTCCAAGTTCAAACGCAGTGAAAACAATTTATTCTCCGGTAGACGGCATTCCATCTTCTCAGTATCAATCGTGATACCAAGAAAATTCAGGCAAGTGACTGGACCTTCCATCTTTTCTGGCGCCAATGGAACTCCAAATTTCTGAGCAACCCATTGCACCGTAGACAACAGTGAACTGCACACGCTCGAACTTGCCGGACCTATATACAAAAAAATCGTCCAAGTAATGCAAAATAGATTGCAAACCGGACACGTCCCTAACAACCCATTCTAAAAATGAACTAAATGCCTCAAAATAGGCGCAAGAGATTGAGCACCCTATCGGGAAGCATTGGGCCACAAAAAATTGCCCCTCCCAAACACACCCCAATAAATGAACACTATTTGGGTGAACTGGCAGCAAACGAAATGCCGATTTAACATCAGTGTTCGCTAGCAACGCCCCTTTCCCACACCTCTGCACCCATTTTGCTGCTGCGTCAAATGACGTGTAAACTACTGAACCGAGTTCAGGAGCTATCACATCATTCACCGATCCGCCTTTTGGAAAAGACAAATGGTGAATAAGCCGAAACTTCCCTGGCTCCTTCTTAGGAACCCCCCCAATGGCGAAATTACCAGATTGGGAACCGGGGGGGAGGGGAGGGGAACCGCAAATGGCCCTGCCATGCGTCCCAACAAAACTTTTTTTCAACTTCTCTTTAACCACCGCCGGAAATTGTAACACCAAACATAAATTTTTTAGCATGCAAGGAACCTGATGCAAAGGCGCTGGAATTCTAAAACCCGCCGACAACCCCAACAAAAACAACTGCCCTTTCTCCACGTCTGGATATCTACTTAGAAAGGGATCCATCTCTTGAACCTTGACCGGCGTCCTCCCTCTTACCATCAGGCCCTGCGGTTTTACCCTTCCCATGCTTTAAACATTTTGACGCCCCATGGGATGACCCGCTACACACGGAGCGATTGTGTTTAAAGCGACAACTTGCTCCGAATTTACACTGGAATTTATTGAACGGTCAGCAAAAACCCGCCTTTCGCGCCCCTGATGCCCCGCCACTCGCGGCAGGGGTTCCTCCACTGCTCACGCCAGAAGCTCTGGCACTACCAGGAAAGGACTGCCCATACCGTGTTGGTGCCATGACCTTTAACAGCAAACCAATATCCTTGTGATCCCACCGGATATTGGGTCACACTGCCTTACGTTGACGAAATTGCTTGTCATTCCGCAACCACACTTGACCACCATACGTCCTGTAGGCTTCCCCAATAGAATCCATATAGCAGAAAGGGGCCGAGCAATTTTCTGGCGCCTTCTCCCCAATGACCCCAGCCAAAATAGCAAACGCCTGCAACCAATTCGCAAACGTCTGTGGAATAAGCCTCCACGGCTTCTTCTCCTCTTCTTTTTTGGACTCAGTTCTTTCCCTTCTCTAAATTAAATTTTTCTAGAGGTAGCAATAAAAAGATCTCGACGTACTCGTCTTTCCAGATCCTTTCACGTACCTCCTTCTTCAAATGCGCCCCCACCGGCCCCTCAAAGCAGACGTAAACCTCTCCTTTAGCCTTGTCATCTAACCGGACTGCCTCCCCATCCTTCTCGGTCTGCACTGCCCCCATCACCCCACCAATATGCTGAACGTCCGCCATCACTAGAGTCCCCGGGCCATCCCCGACTCCCACTGCACACCTGCCCCCTTGCGGGACCCACACTGCCACCGGAGACGGTATTGGTAACGCCGTCCCACTTGCCCTGTCACAACGCTGTAAAAGCTGCCTGATATTCCCCAACAACTACCGCAATTCACCCCCCAAATTCACCACTTAATCTACTAACATTCACATCAAAACTTCACCCACTACACCCTGTTAGCGCAAAATTCGCTATTCGATATACTGTGCGTTCCAAATTTGATATGTGCAGGCCTGGAGAGCCTTTCAAAGATCACAAGCCTATATCATGTGTCCCCAAAAGAGTCTGCCTTTATTCACGCGCGTAAAGTTTAAATAAAATCTCAATACAGGAAGTGAAGTAATTTTGGATACAGTTACATTATTTAGTGAGCTGATAGGTCATTCTCAGAGGGAGGTATTTGTGAGGTAGCTTGTGAGGTCATTCATCTAGGAGGAACCGCGGTGAGCACGCTCAGTTCATTCTTGAATTTGGTCTCATGAGAAGAACATCCTGTTTCTCCTCTCTGCTTGTCGAAGACAAAGACAATCCTAGATAGGTTTCTGCCAGTTAGAACTGGTTTGACCAGTTCTTGGACACACAGCACTACTTCTCCAATTCTTGTGGAGGTAGGGGGGCGATGTTCCCTTGCCCCAGAGGATTACATTATAGACAAAATATAGTATCTTAACAGTTGACAACAGAAAATACATACAAAATGGTGAACCTATTGGAAATCTCCCACACCCCTTTCACACATCACATTAGACAAAGCATACATGGAGCAATGCTCACCAGGCTGCATTGAAGCTGTGTCACCACCAGCCGGGCCACCAGACGTCATCACTTCCGCGTCGCTCCCAGACTCTTCCAATTATCCATCTTCCAGCCGCCGTCCCGCAAGCTCGACTACCGCACTCTGACTAGTCCCCGCTCCTTGCTCTTGCCGGGGAACAACCACCACTGACTCTGACCGAGCTGCTCCCGACAGTATCCTCGGAATTCTGTCGCCGACCATCACTGCCCCTGGCCGGCACATCACCAAAGGGGGTCACCGTAGGTAAACTCCTTCTCCCACTGCTCCTGCCGCTGGCACCAGCTCCCACAGCCGTTCCGCTGCTTTCCCGATGCTTACCAGAAGCTCCCCCGGCCGGTACATCACCAGGGGAGACCTCCGTCCTCACAGACTGCTCCATGCCGCCCGATGCTGCAGGCCTCGCCCCCCGACTGGAGCGGGGGCCCCTGCTCACTGTGCCCGCCGGCCGCCTCATCTGATTCCTCCTGGGCTGCTGCTCCCTTCCCTGAGGCTTAGGGAGGGAAATGCTGCCCAGAGGGTCCCCAGAGGGACTACGGAGCTGCTGGCGAGCTGAGGGGGTGACGCCATCGTCCCACAACCGCAACGGAGGTCTAGCCTGCCGTGACCTCTCCTGCACCTCCGGAACCACTGCTCCTCCACCATCCCTGCCTAGCAGCCCTGACATCTGGGCCTGGAGCCAGTCCTGTCCATGGACCAACACCGCTGCCCGGAGCTCTTGAAGAATCTTCTCTATCTCAGCCATGGTAAGTACTACAGAATCTCAACTGCCTAAACTTAAAGATGGCGCTGACCTCAACCCCGTTCCTTAAATAACCCCCAGCCTCCTAATTTTAGACAGAGGTCTCACCGCTAAACAGATTTGTAATATTACCGGGGCCACTGCAAAGTATTTCAGGTCTGCCGCTGTGCAGAGCGGCTCACAATACCCTTTCCTTGGTGGGGTTGAGATAGCCGCAGTTACCAGCACTATCCACTGCCTTTAGAGTCTTCTCCCACTCCACACAGCTTCTATTATCTACAAGTCTCTGCGAGCAGTAAATTACCCCAAGGTATAAGCGCAAGACAGCGGGTTACTATTTTCAAGTCACAACATAGAGCCTCCGCTATCTACAAGTCTCTGTGTGCAGTGAATTAAGCCACAGTTGTCAATGCTGTACAGTGGGGTAATTTATTTGGGCCCTGCTCTATTCTTAATCTGCCATGATGAGGAGTAGGGGTAAGGGACATGGACGTGGACGCGGGCGTCCAAGTGAGCGTGTTGGCACAGGCCAAGTTCCTGGTCCAGGTGAATCACAGCCAGCTGCTGAGGGATTAGGAGAGAGGCAAGTTTCTGGGGTCCCCAGCTTCATATCACAATTTATGGGTCCGCGTGGTAGACCTTAATTACAAACAGAGCAGTGTGAGCAGGTCCTATCGTGGATGGCAGAAAATGCGTCCAGCAATGTATCGACCACCCAGTCTTCTACGCAGTCCACTACTCCTGGCCAGGGACTGCAACTCTGAATCCTCTGGCTGCTGCTCCTCCTTCCTCCCAGCCTCCTCACTCCATGAAAATGACATTCTGATGAGAAGGCAGACTCCCAGGAACTGTTCTCGGGTCCCTGCCATGAGTGGGAAAAAATGGTTTCTCTCTCACCTGAGGAGTTTGTCGTGACCAATGCCCAACCTTTGGAAAGTTCCCGGAGTCCGGGTGATGGGGCTGGGGATTTCCGGCAACTGTCTCAAGAGCTTTTTGTGGGTGAGGAGGATAATGATGATGATGAGACACAATTGTCTGTCAGCAAGGTAGTAGTAAGGGCAGTAAGTCCGAGGTAGGAGCACATAGAGGATTCGGAGGAAGAGCAGCTGGACGAGGAGGTGACTGACCCCACCTGCTTTGCTAAGCCTACTGAGGACAGGGCTTCAGAGGGGGAGGCAAGTGCAGTAGCAGGGCAGGTTGGAAGAGGCAGTGCAGTGGCCAGGGGTAGAGGCAGTGCCAGAGCGAAGAATCCCACAACGGTTTCCCAAAGTACCCCCTCGCACCAAGCCTCCGTGCAGAGGGCTAGGTGTTCAAAGGTGTGGATGTTTTTCAGTGAGAATGCGGATGACCTATGAACAGTGTTGTGCAACCTGTATCGCACCAAGATCAGCCAGGGAGCCACCACCACCAGCCTCACCACCACCAGCATGCGCAGGCATATGATGTCCAAGCACCTCACAAGGTGGGACGAAGGCCATTCACCTCCTCCGGGTCACACCACTGTCTCTCCCCCTGTGCCTCAACCTGCCACACAGATCAATCCCCCTCTCAGGACTAAGGCACGAGCGCCTCCCGGCCTGCACCCACACCCCCACCTCCACTGTCCTCCACCCCATCCAGCAATGTCTCAAGGCGCAGCGTTCAGCTGTCGCTAACACAATCGCTGGAGCGAAAGCGCAAATATGCCGCCACGCACCCACATGCATAAGCTTTAAACGTGCACAATGCCAAATTAATCAGCCTGGAGATGCTGCCGTACAGGCTTGTAGAAACAAAGGCTTTCAAAAACATGATGGTGGCGGCGTTCCCTCGCTACTCGGTCCCCAGTCGCCACTATTTTTCACGGTGTGCCGTCCCAGCCCTACACCAGCACATCTCCCGCAACATTAATCATGCCGTCACCAACGCAGTTACTGGGAACGTCCACTTAGCACAGACACGTGGACAAGTACTGGCGGGCAGGGCCACTATATCTCCCTGACGGCACATTGGGTGAATTTGGTGGAGGCTGGGACCGAGTCAGAGCCTGGGACCGTTCATGTCCTACCCACACCCAGAATAGCGGGTTCTACCTCGTGCTGGTATCTGCAGCATTTTATGCCACCTCCTCCAAACCCTCCCTCTCCTACGCCACCTCTGCCTCTCAATTAAGAAATGTGAGCAAGTCGCCAGCAGTCGGTATCGCGCAGTGCAGCACCACCGCTGTGGGAAAGCGTCAGCAGGCCATGCTGAAACTAATCAGCTTAGGTGACAAGAGGCACACGGCCCCAGAACTGTTGTAGGGTCTGATAGAGCAGACCGACCTCTGGCTTTCGCCGCTGAGCCTCCAACCGGGCATGGTCGTGTGTGACAATAGCCGTAACCAGGTGGCGACTCTGCAGCTCGGCAGCCTCACACACGTGCCATGCCTGGCCCACGTCTTAAATCTGGTGGTTCAGTGGTTTCTGAAAAACTACCCCCACTTGTCTGACCTGATCGGCAAGGTGCGCCACGTCTGCGCACATTTCCACAAGTCCACCATGGTTGCTGCCACCCTGAGGACCCTGCAACGTCGGTTTCAGCTGCCAGAGCACTGACTGCTGTATGACATGCCCACATGGTGGAATTCTACGCTGCACATGTTGGCCAGGCTGTATGAGCAGCGTAGAGCAATAGTGGAATACCAACTCCAACATGGGCAGCGTAGTGGTAGTCAGCCTCCCCAATTCTTTACTGAGGAGTGGGCCTGGATGGCAGATATCTGCCAGGTGCTCGGAAACTTTGAGGAGTCTACCCAGATGGTGAGTGGCGATGCTGCAATCATTAGCGTTACCATTAGCTTTGCCTGCTGAGAAGTTCACTGCAAAGCATAAAGGCTGGCGCTTTGCAATTGGAACAGGAGACGGGGGATGACAGTATGTCGCTTGATAGCCAGACCACCCTCATGTCTATATCTCAGCGCGTTTTGGAGGAGGAGGAGGGGGAGGAGACAGCTGGGCCCACTGCAGAGGGTACCCATGCTGCTTGCCTCTCATCTGTTCAGCATGTATGGGCTGTGGAGGAGGAGGAGGAGGAAGAGGAGGATCCCGAAAGTCATCTTTCTAGTGAGGAAAGCGATGTGTTGCGAACTGGTACCCTGGCACACATGGCTGACTTTATGTTACATTTGTAAAGCAGCAAAAACAGTCTCACCTCGTCTTATCCACTTCAGCTTGCAGAATATATTTCACATGTAGGAGTATACTCACATACTTCATTAACCACTCGATCTGGTGGTATTTATACGTAAAGCAGAATCAAACAGGTGGGAACTTGAAGTGCCGTGAATAAAAACTCCTTTTATTGTAATCTGTGCATATAAAAATCACAGGTCCGGAGGACTAGTTTCAGCTCCTCATGAGCCTTGATCACCTCTAGAGCTGAAACTAGTCCTCCGGACCTGTGATTTTTATATGCACAGATTACAATAAAAGGAGTTTTTATTCACGGCACTTCAAGTTCCCCATTGTTTGATTCTGCTGACTTTATGTTAGGCTGCCTTTCTCGTGACCCTCACGTTAGACGCATTCTGGCCAACATGGATTACTGGGTGTACACCCTTCTTGACCCACGGTATAAGGAGAACCTTTCCACTCTCATTCCCAAAGAGAAAAGGGGTACAAGAGTGATGCAATACCACAGGGCCCTGGTGGAAAAAGTGATGCTAAAGTTCCCATCTGACAGCGCTAGTGGGCCAAGCAGCCAAGTAGCAGGGGAGGTGCGGAGATCAGGCAGCATGTCCAGCGCAGGCAGGGGAACACTCTCCAAGGCCTTTGCCAGACTGTGTCACCACTGTGTCACCAATCCCCAGTCAAGGCTGAGTCGGAGGGAGCACTGTAAAAAGATGGTGTTAGTACGTAGCCGATCGTACCACCATCCTCCATGATGTCTCTGCTCCATACAACTATTGGGTGTCAAAGCTGGACACGTGGCACAAACTTGCGTTGTACGCCCTGGAGTTGCTGGCCTGCCCTGCCGCTAGCGTCTTGTCAGACAGGGTGTTTAGTGCAGCTGGGGGAATCATCACGGATAAGCGTACCCGCCTGTCAACTGACATTGCCAACATGTTTACACTCATAAAGATGAACAAAGGCTGGATTTCCCCAGACTTCTCTTCTCCACCGGCAGAGAGCAGCGGTACCTAAAGATTTTTTTCGCTGCATCCGGAGAAAAAAACATTATCACCGGAAAAAAAGGGGGAATTAGCTTTGTCAATCACTCTCAGATATTATTACTCCTCCTACTCCTCCTCCTAAAACAGCATGTCATCACACTGAACTGCCAATTTTTTAGCGTTCCAAAAGGCTCTGCTTACAATTTTTTTTTACAATTTTTCAAAAGTTTCAAAAGTATTGTATTGATACTTTAGCAGTCAGAAACCAATTTTTTTTCACAGGGCTGCCTCCATGTTCTGTCACAAATTAAGCAACAGCGAGCTGTATCTTTAAAAAATATTTATGGGTTTCACCTGCCCTCGTGGTTGAGAAATTTTTCAGGGGTACACTTGTTCTCTTGGTACACTATTTTTTCTGACCCTCGCCTATACTGTTATCTAACTAATTTTTCCCGCCTTCGCCTACACTCATGGTACACCAATGTTTCAGGGGTTCACTTATACTCTTGCTACAGAAATGTTACAGGGGTCTGCCTATACCTTTGCTACAGAAATGTTACTGGGGTCTGCCTATACTTCTGCTACAGAAATGTTACAGGGGTAGGCCTATACCTTTACTACAGAAATGTTACTGAGGTCTGCCTATACTTTTGCTACAGAAATGTTACAGGGGTCTGCCTATACCTTTGCTACAGAAATGTTACAGGGGTCTGCCTATACCTTTGCTACAGAAATGTTACTGGGGTCTGCCTATACTTCTGCTACAGAAATGTTACTGGGGTCCGCCTCTACTTTTACTACAGAAATGTAAAAGGGGTCTGCCTATACCTCTGCTACAGAAATGTTACAGGGGTCTGCCTATACCTTTACTACAGAAATGTTACTGTGGTCTGCCTCTACTTTTACTACAGAAATGTTACAGGGGTATGCCTATACCTTTGCTGCAGAAATGTTACTGGGGTTTGCCTATGCTTCTGCTACAGGAATGTTACAGGGGTTTGCCTACACTTCTGCTACAGGAATGTTACAGGAGTTTACCTATACTGTGGGTGTACAAAGACTTCCTATTGCGATGTTTTACCTATCTGGCACAAATACACTGACTTGGGTAGGGTGCAGAGTGCAGATGGCTTTTCCCTTGCAGTGCTGATTGAGCTATCTGACACCTACACAGAATGAATTGTGTGGGAACACATGGATTTCCTATTGCTATGTAACTCAGGGCACCTTGGGTCACACAAGGTGGAGGCTGGGACCGAGCCTGACCCAGGGCCCGCTTTCATACTTCCCACACAGACTATAGCGGGTCCTGGTCATGGTTTCTTGGCCATGTAATGCCACCTCCTCCTCCTGCTTGGGGTCAGGGGATCAGCACTGAGCAACATGTATTTTCTTTCGTGTTACCAGAGTTATCTACGGCACTGGTTTGCGCCAAACAAAAGGAGCGTTATTGCAGTAATGAGACGTTCACTGCTGTACTAGCATTGGAGTCCGCTTTATGCCCACGATTGCTGAGGGTGTGGGCAGAGACCTATGTTCTGGGGGAAATGCAACTGCGCCAGGTTGGGCCTGTGGAACTAGGCCCTGGTTTATCCAGTCTTTGAAATGGTGAAAGCAACGACAACTAATTAAATGAGACGTTCACAGCTGTACTTGCATCTGCGTCCGCTTTATGCCCACGATTGCTGAGGGTGTGTGCAGAGGTTCCTTTGGCTCGCCTATGCTGTGAGTACACAAACACTTTCCATAGCGGTGTTTTACCTGTCTGACACTAATACACTGACTGACTAGGGCAGAAAAGTAGGTAGAGGTCCTTAGCAGGGTGAAACTCTGCCATGTTTGGGCACTCTGATTTCCTCATGTGTAATACCATGCTTGAGTTCCTTGGGCTCGCCTATGCTGTGAGTGCACAAAGACTTCCCATTGCGTTGCTTTACCTGTCTGGCACAAATACACTGACTGACTAGGGTAGAAATGTGGGCCGAGGTCCTTGGCGGGGTGAAACTCTGCCATGATTGGGCGCTTTGATTTCTTCTTCTGTAATACCATCTTTGAGCACCGACAGCATAGGCAAGCTCAAGGAACTCAAAGACTTTCCATTGCGGTGTTGAGCTATCTAACACCTACACAGAATGAATTGTGTGGGGACACATGGATTTCCCATTGCTAAGTAACTCGCGGCACCTTGGGTCACACAAGATGGAGGCTGGGACCGAGCCTGACCCTGGGCCCGCTCGCGTGCTTCCCGCACAGAGTATTGCTGCATTGTGGAGATGTGTAGAAGTGCTGGCACCTGAGTCCCCTTTATGCCCACGTTTGCGGCTCCTGATAATTTTGCGACGGAGGTGTCACGGGATTGGAATGATGATTGTACGTCAATTTATCATCAATTCTCAACAGCATTGAGGGCTATCGCCCCACACTTTCAAAGAGGGTCGCTGCCTGGCGCTGCCAACCCACTGCAGTGTGTGCCTCCGGTTCCTCCTCATCCATTACGCACCTATAAATAGACATGAGGGTGGTGTGGCTATGAAGCGAGTGTGTAGCATGAGGGCAGCTGAACGTTGTGCAGGGAAACCTTTGTGTGCGCTGTGGACGCAGGGTCGTGCGGGGGGGGTTGGACAGCATGTAACCCAGGAGAAGAGGCAGCGGTGTCACCTGCAGGCAGTGATTGTCCTTGGTTGCAGGTAGTGTGGTGCTTAGCTAAGGTGTGCCTTGCTAATGAGGGTTTGTCCGATGTAAAAATTGTTAGGGGGGGTGACGCCAGACTCTTGCCCCCATTTTGGCTTAATAGTGGGACCTGGAAGCCTCAGATGCAGCCATGCATGCTGCCATTCCCTATCCGTTTCTGTGGCGTTTCCATAACTTTCGGATGTTTTCTGGTGTTTGAGAAGTCATGAGCTAAGCGGAGCAACGAGCACTTTGGTGCTCGCTCATCTCTAGTCACTACCTTGGAAAAACCTTAAGCGATAATTGGGAATGAAAGCAGAGTTAGGGTGCATTCACACGAACGTATATCGGCTCGGGTTTTACGCCGAGCCGATATACGTTGTCCTCGTGTGCAGGGGGGTGAGGATGGAAGAGCCAGGGCCAGGAACTGAGCTCCCGCCCCCTCTCTGCCTCCTCTCCGCCCCTCTGCACTATTTGCAATGGGGAGAGGTGGGATGGGGGCGGGGCTAATTCCCAGACTTTAGCCCCGCCCCGTCCCACCTCCTCTCATTGCAAATAGTGCAGAGGGGCGGAGAGGAGGCAGAGAGGGGGCGGGAGCTCAGTTCCTGCACTTGGCTCTTACATCCTTCCCCTCCCTGCACCCGAGGACAACGTATATCGGCTCGGCGTGAAAACCGAGCCGATATACGTTCGTGTGAATGCACCCTTAGGGCGCCCACCCACTGGCGTTTGCAATTTCCGTGCGTGAAAAACGCGGCGTTTTCGGCGCGTTTTTGGCACGTTTTTCGCTGCGTTTTCGCGGCATTTTCGCGGCATTTCCATTGACATTCATGGGTGCATTACGAGAAAAATAAAGGACAAATATGCAACTGACAGTTCCTATGTTAAAAAACGCAACGGACCGAAAAAAAAAACGCCAGTGGACAGGAACACATTCAAAACTAATTGCTCTTGAGAAAAAACGCAAAACGCAAAGGAAAAAAAAACGCCAGTGGGTGGGCGCCCTTAGGGTGCCCACCCACTAGCGTTTTTTTTCCCTGCGAAATTCGCAGCATTTTTTTCTCTGCAGGGGTCTATGGGACTTGTAATGTTAAAATCGCGATCGCGCAAAATCGCGATTTCGCGGTAAATTGCGATTTTGCGCGATCGCGATTTTAACATTACAAGTCCCATAGACCCCTGCAGAGAAAAAAATGCTGCGAATTTCGCAGGGAAAAAAAAACGCTAGTGGGTGGGCACCCTTAGGGCGCCCACCCACTGGCGTTTGCGATTTCCGTGCGTGAAAAATGCAGCGTTTTCGACGCGTTTTCCGCGGCGTTTTCGCGGCATTTTTGCGGCTTTTTTGCGCCATTTCCATTGACATTCATGGGTGCATTACGAGAAAAATAAGGACACATATGCAACTGACAGTTCCTATGTTAAAAAACGCAACGGACCGAAAAAAAAAAAACGCCAGTGGACAGGAACACATTCAAAACTAATTGCTCTTGAGAAAAAACGCAAAACGCAAAGGAAAAAAAAACGCCAGTGGGTGGACGCCCTTAAGGTGCAGAGGGAGAAACCAGAGAGAGTAGTCAAAGACCAAGTCAGGATTAGAAGTCCTCAAAATCCACCAAGCAAGTAGTTCCTAACTAGAGAAGCAGAGCCAGAGACAATGCCGTGAGTCTAATATCACTGGCACTTCTGGAAGTAAAATGACAGTTTAAATATTCCTCCCACAGTCCTGAAAGGGTGTCCCAGAGGACAGATAACCTCAGAGTCTGATTGAAGCAACTGTGGGCACAATCTGTAAGCTTTTTTCTGCTATATTTTGTAATTTCACTGACTGAAGTGGGTCTTTCAGTATAGTTATATTGACATTTGATTTTAGCATAATCTATCCTTTTCTTCTGGAAGCATGCCACAGTAATTGGTGTTTTATTATTGATCTGCTTTGGTTTTATTAGGTTATTTTTATGAATGAGTTTATATGAATTTGTTTTATTTTGCACAATTTGCTTTTATTAGGTCATTTGTTGTATGGATATTAATAAAATGGGTTGTACCAGAATATCAAGTTATCTTCTGTCCTGTAGATATCCTGTGGAATAGGGTATAACTTGATATTCTGGTTAAAAAAACCTTTAAAGTTGTTTTATGATATGCATAACCCTGTGCTACTATTGTATTATTTGACATGACAGTTTTTTAGGGCTCCTTTACGCAAACACTGCAATTTTCGGCCTGGCAGCGTCATGAAAATCGTGTACACGTGAGGCAGCCATGACAAAGTCACAGCTGCATCTCCCCTGTTTAAGTGCCCATTCAAACGGCCCAGGTGTGGTGAGTATACCATTGGGCAGGGAGAGAGAATTTAGCGCTACTAAACTCCCTCCCGCTTCCTTCTCACTCTCCGCCTCTTTGCCAGCTCACGGCAATGGGAGGAAGAGGGAAGGGGCGGAAGCTAGTGTGCTAATTTGCCACCCCGTCCTGCCCCCTCCCTTTGCAGGCAGCCAATAAGAGGTGGAAACATAAGGGAGAGGGAATTTAGCAGAGCCACTGCTAAACTCCCTCCCACCTTCCATTTCCGGCAACTCTCATAGGCTCTCATAGGAGTCTATGGGACCGGGCGGCGTATTCCGGCTGAAAGTTAGATCCAGAACTATCTTTTCCAGCCAACGTAAAATCGGATGGCTGGAATGCACATCACATGCTCTATCTTTTCCGGCCTACCGTTTCTACGCACCGGAAAATCGCCGATCTGAACGGATGCATTGGAATCCATGGCAACGATTGATAGAGGACTGAGATGAGCGAGCACCAAAATGCTCAGGTGCTCGTTACTCGAGTCGAACTTTTCGTAATGCTCGAGTGCTCGTTTCAAGTAACGAACCCCATTGAAGTCAATGGGAGACTCGAGCATTTTTCAAGGTGACCCATGCTCTGCATAGGGGAGGTTGTGTGAATCACCTGAAATCAGAAAGTGATGAAAACACCACAGAAACGGATAGGGAATGGCAGGGGCAGCATGTATCAGTGCATCTTAGGCTCCCAGGTCGCACTATTAAGCCAAATTGTGGCCAAGAGCCTGGTGGTCACCCCCCTAAAAATTTAGTTGGGACAGACCATAATCAGCAGGGCACATATGCTGGCACATCTTAGCTAAGCACCACACTAGGTGTAACAAAGGCCAATTACCGCCTGCGGGTGACACCACTGCCTCTTCTCCTGTGTTACATGCTGGCATTGCTGTCCAATCCCCCGCACAAGCCTGCGCCCACAGCGTACTGAAACTTTTTCCCAGCGCAGTGTCCAGTTGTCCCCATCCCAGATGGGGTGAGGCACACCCCTTCGCTTACTTCACCGACAGGAGCTCCGTGACACCATAGGCTGGTCCTTCTGGCTCCTGACATCCGACAGACCGATGCCACCCCCGTGCGCAGTGGCACGTGAAAGAGGAGCAGCCCTCTCCTTTTGTCCCGGGGGTTTGGTTCAACCCGCCTTTGTCCAGGAGTACTGTCGGAGAGCTGGTGGTCTTTGACCTATTTTCTCAAAGCGCTGAGGAGTGGGGACGCACACTGGAGTCAACGCACCCCTCTGCCACCTCCCTTTGGGGCAGAAGAAAAGAGAAAGTGGCAGCAGCTGGGTTTGCAGTATAGAAAACGTCCTTTATTCCCCCATGACTGATTAAAAATGACAGCAACGTTTTGACCTGTTGGTCTTTGTTTTTTTTCTTCTAGATTATCTTTTGGGAAACGTGTTCAGATCCCGAGCGGCTCTTGAAACCTACAAGTCCTGTCACTGATGTGGATATAAGTGATGCTGTTGGTAACCTACAGTATTTGATGTCCCTTTTGGAAAGAGCCACAGAGTCCCCAAGTCCCCACTCTGCCTGTCCGGCCGCGGCAGCTGGCGAGCAGCCGTCCGACCCGGGCACCCCCCTCAGAGTGGACAGGCACCCAACGACACCTATGCCAGTTAAGGAAGCGTGCAAAAAGAAAAAAAAATCTATCCCCGAGGGGCTTGTTAACTAGTGCCCTAGGGAAAGTCAGCATAAACCATGAAGAAACTAGAGTGGCCAAAACAGGCACTGTTTCACCCCGCTGAGGACCTTGGCCTCTGCCCACACCCTCATTCTGGTGCCCACGTCCTCGTCCTGGACCCTTACCCCTAGTCTTCATCATGTTCTATAATGCACTGCGTCAAAATGCTATGCAAAATGCGAGGTATTTTACGTATGCTTTCAGCCAAAAATAGACAGTGTAAAATGTGTACAGTCTTGTGTCCTCTCGATCTGCACTATATAACACTTGGGCCTATTACGCAAATGCTTTCAGCCAAAAACAAATAAAAATGAAAAATTAGGAGTTTTGTTAGTTTCTATATAGTTTGTGTACACCAGTAGCAGTATACCGTATAGAATCGGTAACAGTATGCAGTATACAGCTGGGATGCTTGTAAATGCTTTGTGCGCACTACTGGTCCCAGGCAGCCAAACTGATGATGCACTAAAGTGGAGTTCTAGTCCCTAAAAGGACTGTTGGGTTCCAATTATTCCAATCCCATGCCACCTCTCTCACAAAATTTCAGGTGCCACAAACGTGGGCAAAACAGGGGACTCAGATGCCAGTATTTCTACACATCTGCAGAATTCAACAACCCATTCTACAGAGATTTTTGTACCCACTGCCAAAGGCCTTGGAGAGTGTTCCCCTTCCTGCGCTGGACATGCTGCCTGATCCCGCGTCTCCCTGCTAGTTGGCCCCCTGACTTTGTCCTCTACTGCTAGCGTTGTCAGATGGGAAGTTTAGTATCAGCTTTTCCCCCAGGGCCTTGTGGTATTGCATCACTCTCGTACTCCTTTCCTCTTCGGAAATGAGAATGGAAAGGTTCTCCTTATACCATGGATCGAGAAGGGTAAACCATTAATTAACCCAGTAATCCATGTTGGCCAGAATGCGTCTAACGCAAGGGTCACGGGAAAGGCAGCTTAACATGAAGTCAGCCATGTGTGCCAGAGTCTCAGTACGCAACACATCGCTTTCCTCACTAAGAAGATGACTCATCTCCTCCTCTTCAGCCCATACACGCTGAACAGATGTGACGGAAGTAGCATAGGTACCCTCTTCAGTGTGGCCAGCAGTCTCTTCCCCCTCCTTCTCCTCCAATACGTGCTGAGAAACAGACCTGAGGGTGGTCTGGCTATCAAGCGACGTATGTCATCCCCCATCTCCTGTTGTATCCGCAAAGCATTGGCCTTAATGCTTAGCAGCGACCTTCTCAGCAGGCAAAGCAATGGGATGGTTACGCCGATAATGGCCGCATCTCCGCTCACTATTTGTGTTGACTCCTCAAAGTTTCCTAAGACCTGACAGATGTCAGACATGCATGCCCACTCCTCTGTGAAGAACTGTGGAGGCTGATAACCACTCTGACAGCCATGTTGCAGCTGGTAGTCAACAATGGCTCTACTCTGCTCATAAAGCCTGGCCATTGTGTGCAACGTAGGTGAATGGGCGCGTCGCACAACAGTTTGTGCACTGGCAGCTGGAAGCGATGTTGAAGTGTCCTGAGGGTGGCAGCATCTGTGGTGGACTTTCTGAGCAGGTCCCACAAATTGTGGTTGTGTTTAAGAAAGTGCTGAACCACCAAATTGAACACGTGGGCCAGGCATGGCACATGTGTTAGTCCGCCAAGCTGCAGAACCTCAACCAGTTTACGCTCATTGTCACACACGACCATGCCTGGTTAGAGGTTCAGCGGCGAAAGCCACAGATCTGTCTGCTCCGTCAAACCCTGTAACAGCTCTTGGGTGGTGTGCCTCTTCTCATCTAAGCTCAGGAATTCGAACATGGCCTGCTGATTCTTCCCCACGGCAGTGCTGCAGCACCTCGAGCTACCGACTGAAGGTGACGTGCTCACATATGGTAATTAAGAGGTGGGGGAGGAGGGGGGGGGGGTTGGAGGAGGTGGCATAATAGGCCGGAGAAACCATGACCGAGGTAAGAGCCGCAATCCTCAGTGTGGGTAGCATGTGAGTGGACCCAGGGTCAGACCCGGTCCCAGCCTCCACCCCGTTAACCATAATGTGCCGTCAGGGAGATGTAGTGTCCTTGCCTGCCAGCACTAGTCCACGTGTCGGTGGATAAGTGGACCTTCCCAGTAACCGTGTTGGTGAGGGAATGGTTTATATTCCATGACACGTGCTGGTGGGTGGGAACAGATCAGTGGGAAAAATAGTGGCGACTGGGGACCGAGTATCAAGGGACCACCGCCACCATGAAGTTGCGGAAAGCCTCCATTTCTACCAGCCTATATGGCAGCATCTCCAGGCTTAGTAGTTTGGAAATATGCAATTGTGCATGCTGGTGGAGGGCTTCATATTTCCGCTTCCGTACAAATGCTTGGGTTATGGACAGCTGATCGCTGCACTTGGACCCATTGGTGGAGGCAGTGGAGGACCGTGGAGGTGAAGGCGTGGGTGCAGGCTGGGATACGCTCGTGCCTGTGTCCTGGGAGGGGGAACGCATCTCAGTGCCACGATGTGACACAGGGGAAGAGGCAGTGGTGTGACCCGCAGGTGGTGAATGGCCTTCGTTCTACCTCGTCGGGTGCTTAGCTATCATATGCCTGTGCATGCTGGTGGTGGTCAGGCTGGTAGTGTTGGCGCGGCTGATCTTGGTGCGGCACATGTTGCACACCACTGTTCGTCGGTCGTCCACGCTCTTATTGAAAAACCTCCAGACCTTCGAACACCTAGCCCTCTGTACGAGAGCTTGCTGCAAGGAGGTGCTGTGGAGAACAGTTGGGGAACTACTTGCTCTGGCCCTGCTTCTCCCTCTGGCCACCCCACTGCCTCTTCCAACCTGTTCTGGTGCTGCACTTGCCTCCCCCTCTGAAACGCCGTCTTCAATAGGCTTACCAACCCAAGTTGGGTCAGTCACCTCATAATCCACCAGCTCTTCCTCTGAATCCTGAGTCTGCTCCTCCCTCAGACTTACTACCCTAACAACAACATCACTGACAGACAACTATGTCTCATCATCATCATCATCATCATCATCCACAAATACCTCTTGAGAGACTACTTAGAAGTCCCCACCCTCATCACCCTGAGACTGTGAAAGGTCCAAATTTTGGACATCGGTCACGACAAACTCCTCAGGTGTCTGATGAGTCGCTTTTTCTGACTCATGGAAGGGACCCGAGAACAGTTCCTGGGAGTATGCCTGTTCTGAATCTCTCTTTCCTGGAGAGACCAGGCTGGGAGGAAGGAGGAGCAGCCTGAGGATTCAGAGGTCCGGTGCCTTGGCTAGCGTGAGTGGACTGCGTGGAAGAATGGGTGTGAGATAAATTACTGGACTCATTATCCGCTATCCACATCATCACCCGATCACACTGTTGTGCTTTTAATAATGGTCTACCACGCAGACCTGCAAAATGTCAGATGAAGCTAGAAAGCGTAGATACGCGGCGCTCTGCTAATCCCTCAGCAGCAGGCACTATTTCACACCGCCCAGGACCTCAGTCTCTGCCCACACTCTCATTCGGATGCCCACGTCCTCGACCCCCTACCCCTAGTCTTCATCATGTTAGATAATGCACTTGGACGAAATGCTACGCAAACTGCTTATAGGCCAAAATAGACACAATAAACAGTGTATACTGTTAGATAGCGTGGATTGACAGGACCCACAAACAGGTATATAGCATACGCTTTGAACCGCAAAACAAAAAAATGTAAACAGTGTATACTGCTGTTAGGTAGCGTGGATTGACAAGACCCACACACTGGAATTTAGCGTATGTTTTGAACCCCAAAATATACACAATAAACAGTGTATACTGTTGTTGGATAGCGTGGATTGACAGGACCCACACACGAGTATATAGCATATGCTTTGAACCCTCTCACAAAAAAAATGGAAACTGTGTATACTGTTAGATAGCGTGGATTGACACAGGGGTATATAGCATACACTTTCAGCCACCCCTAAAAAATGTAAACTGCATACAGTCAAGTTAGATAGTGTGGATTGACAGGACGCACACAGGGTTATATAGCGTACGCTTTCAGCCCCCCCCCCCAAAAAAAAAAAAAATGTAAACTGCGTACAGTCAAGTTAGATAGCGTGGATTGACAGGACGCACAAAAGGAGTACATAGCGTATGCTCTCAGCCCCCCCCCCCCCAAAAAAAAATGTAAATTGCGTACAGTCAAATTAGATAGCGTGGATTGACAGGATCCACACAAGGGTATATAGCATACGCTTTCAGCCCCAAAATATACACAGGAAACAGCATCTAGTCTTGTTAGATAGAGTGGATTGACAGGACACACACAAGGGTATATAGCGTACCCTTAAAGCCCCCCCAAAAAATTAAAAAATGAAAAATTATAGTTTTGTTACTTCCCATCTACTCTCTGTACACCACTAGCAGTATACTGCATAAAACCGGCAACAGTATGCAGTATATAGCCGGGATGCTTGAGATTACTTTGTGCGCACTACTGCTCCCAGACAGCCAAACTGCTGATGCACACAATAAGAGGAGTTGTAGTCCTAGAAAGGACTGTTGGGTTCTTGGAACAAGGATCCCTGCCTAACCGCAACCTCTACCCTACACTATCACTCATAACCCAGTCATGAGCTGGAGCAGGGTGGATGTCCAACATCGACCCTGCTCCAGCTCATGACTGTGTTAGGGTGACTACCCACTCCTTTTTTTATTTCACTGCAAAATTTGCACAGTTTTTTTTTTTTTCTTCATGGGTCTATGGGGCGATTTCACGGCAAATTGCAATTTTGCGCGATTGCGATTTTAACATTACAAGTACCATAGACCCCTGCAGGAAAAAAAAAACGCTTCGAATTTCGCAGTGAAAAAAAAAACTGTAGTGGGTAGTCACCCATACTCAGTTCTTAGGGATATGAGTTCCCGTCCCTGAGTGAAGTCATCCCAGCACTACTGATGAAGGGGTTTACCCCGAAACGTGTTTATTAGCTGGATTTAAACCCCTTAGTGACGAAGTCTGTTTGCGCCTTAGTGATGGAGCCAAATTTTGGAAATCTGACATGCGTCCTTCAACGTAGCATAACTCCGTAAAGGCTTTACATATCCAAGTAATTCTGACACTGTTTTTTCGCCACATGTTGTACTTCATTTTGGTTGTAAAAAGAGACCGATATAATTTGTGTATATTTATTAAAAGCACCAAAATTGGGAAAATTTTGAAAAAAATTGTCATTTTTTTCACATTTTCAACTGTAATATCTCAAATATGTCCAAACATACTGTACAAATTTTTTATAAGATACTAGCGTACCCGTCGCGCGTTGCTGCGAAGACAGACATACATACATACTACGTTTTTATATATCTAGATGACGGCAGCAGCGACCACTGAGGTTTACCGCTGGGGTATGTCACTCTTATTACTAATGGGGGGAGTGTCACTATTATTACTGCTGTGGGATGTCACTATTATCGCTGGGGTGAAGGTGTCACTATTACCGCTGGGGTATGTGTACATGTGGCAGAAATGGGCAGGGCTCTTTCAGAATAGACCGGGTGCAGATTTTGACTGCTTTTTAGATGCGGAAATGCTGCAGAATTTCATTCTGCAGTATTTCCGCGTCCAAAAAGCAGTCAGAATCTGCACCCGGTCTATTCTGAAACAGCCTTGTCCTTTTTAGAACGACGGGGGTAAAATCATACGTTGTGATAAGCCCCGCCCCCTGACGTGTTGGCACTTTGCGATACATAAGTGGGTTTTGGGTTGTAGTTTGGGCACTCGGTCCCTAAAAGGTTCGCCATCACTGGCCTAGTACATGTTTGCCCACTTCCAACTCCAATGGAGACTGACTGTAAATGGCTGGCGTGCTCTAGTATTTATGGTTTCAAGCTGTACGTGTCATTGCATACAGTCTATCTATCTATCTATCTATCTATCAGGGTTATTGCATACAGTCTATCTATCTATCTATCTATCTATCTATGACATCAGGAAATCAGAGAATTAGATTTTGTAGGCCGCTGCTTCCCCCTTGCGGGCTGAATAAAATAGCCGTTGGGTGGAACATACAATTTATCCGGCTGCTGTGGCTTCTTAGGAAGATATCCTAGTACTTGTTTACCCACTTCCAACTCCAATGGTAATTGGCTGGCGTGCTCTAGTGGTTCCAAGCTGTACGTGTCATAATACAGCCTTAATGACATCACAATGCAGCTTTATAGAACATGTTGGGGCATGTTCAAGGGCGTCCGATGTTGATGACATCAGTGATGACATCACAATAGCAGGTGGCTTACTTATTCGATCTACGTGGGGGGGGGGCGTAACTTTCGACGACGCTCGCGCGCCATTTATCGTAGGATATTTGTACTATGCCTATAATCTTCCCAGGAGTGTACTTAACAACTTCCCAAAGTTTCATGGCGATAGGATGAATGGTGTAGTAGCGCATAAAGGACAAACAGACACGCACGCAGACACGCACGCAGACAGACATACATTCAATTTTATATATATAGATATATTTCCATCTGTTTACTTTATTCTGAATGCACATTTGAAAAACTTTTGTGTTTTTTAACCATTTAGAGGACATACAAATTTAACATTACTTTTCAGCATTTTGAGGAACACTTTGTTTTCCTGCACCAAGCCAAGTTTGCAAAGGCTCATTAGTGTCAGAATAATAGATACCCCCCCCCCCCCCCAAATGACCCCATTTTAAAAACTACACCCCTTAATGTATCCATTGAGGGGTGTCATGAGTATTTTGACCCCACAGTTTTTTTTTTCAGGAATTAATTAAATTTAGAGGAGAAAAAATAAAATTTCATATTTTTGCAAATATGTCATTTTAAAGACATATTTTGTTCCTATAGTGCCCATGAAAATGAGGATTTACACCCCAAAATGGATACCCCCGTTTCTCCCGTGTTCAGAAATATACCCATTGTGGCCCTAATCTTATGTCTGGATGCACAACAGGGCCCAAAATGAAAGGAGTAGTCAGTGGCTTTCAGAACATAAATTTTGCTTGAAGGCGTTTTAGGCCCCATGGCACATTTGTAGAGCTCTTGAGCGGCCAAAACCAAAGAGAACCCCCACAAGTGACCCCATTTTGAAAACTACACCCCTTAACGAATTTAGCTAGGTGTGTACTGCCCATTTTGACCCCACAGTTTTTGAATGAATTCAAGCAAAGCAAAAGGAAAAAATGTGATTTTTGTTTTTTTGGCAATTCTGTCATTTTAAAAACTGCTTTTTTGTACAGCACACACATGAATGAAGACTTGCACCCCAAATAGATACCCCTGGAGAAAAAATAAAATTTCATATTTTTGCAAATATGTCATTTTAAAGACATATTTTTTCCTATAGTGCCCATGAAAATGAGGATTTACACCCCAAAATGGATACCTCCGTTTCTCCCGTGTTCAGAGACATACCCATTGTGGCCCTAATCTTTTGTCTGGATGCACAACGGGGCCCAAAATGAAAGGAGTAGTCGGTGGCTTTCAGAACAGAAATTTGGCATGAAGGTGATTTAGGCCCCATTACCCACTTGTAGAGCCCTTGAGCGGCCAAAACGACAGAGAACCCCAACAAATGACCCCATTTTGAAAACTAGACCCCCTAACGAATTTATCTAGGGGTGTACTGTGTATTTTTAAACTACAATTTTGGAATAAATCTAAGCAAAGCAGTAGGAAAAAAATTACAATTTTCATTTTTTTGGCAGTTGTATCAATTTAAAAACGGTTTTTTTTTGTACAGCACACATAGGGATGAAGACTTTCACCCCAAAATGGATACCCCTGTTTGTCCAGTGTTCAGAACCATAACCATTGTGTCCCTAATCTACTTAAATGACACATGGCTAGGCCTGTAATAGAAGGAGCACCCGTTAGATTTCAGGGTACAACGGAATAAATTCCAGGCCCCATTGCCCGCTTGTAGAGCCATTGAGCGACCAAAACGATAAAGAACCCCCACAAATGACCCCATTTTAAAAACTAGACCCCTTAACGAATTCATCTAGGGGTGTACTGTGTATTTTGACCCCGCAGTATTTGAATAAATCTAAGCAAAGCAGAAGGAAAAAATTACGATTTTCATTTTTTTTGGCAATTTTGTCAATTTAAAAACTGTTTTTTTTTTGTACAGTGTAAATAGGAATGAAGACGTTCACCCCAAAATGGATACCCCCGTTTGTCCCGTGTTCAAAAACATACCCATTGTGGCCCTATTCTACTTACAGGATACATGGCTAGGCCCATAATGGAGGGAGCACCCGTTGGATTGCAGGGCACAATAAATTCCAGGCCCCATTGCCCACTTGTACGGAATAAAAATTGACACCTTAAAAACACACACACACACACACACACACACACACACACACACACACACACACACACACACACACACCCCTACCCCTAAGCGCCCTTTTCGGCATTCCCTAAATCTTAGATAAAAGTAATAATGTGAACTGTGTAGTATTTCCAAAGACAGGGGTAATTACGGAGGCTGGTTGGGATGGGTACATGGGGCAATAAAACCGGGTATCCCCCCTCCTCTCATGCTTTTTGGGGGTATTTTGTGACCTCAGTGGCGGGTATGGGGTGTAAAAAGTGGGGTTCCGTGAGTCTCCGTAAGCTTGATGAGGTGCGGCGGTCTCACACACAAGGCGCTCAACAAGGTGCTCCTGGAACTGCATGAAGGCGAGCGTTCCCGAGGCTTCTTGTAAATTGCGTATTACAGGTAGCGGTTTGAATAACGCTGGGCTCACACGGCCGTAGGTGGAATCCGCTTGCGGAGGCCCGCAGTGGATCCCAGCTGTGAGCCCGGCTGTGACCCTGCATACGGCCGCGTAATGTACTGCGCATAACTGCCTACTCACACAGGCGGTCATGCGGAGTACTTTTTTTTTTTGTTTGCATTACCCGCACCGTGGCTTAGCGATGACGCGGGTACCCGCAGCCCGTATACAAGGTAGTTGCGTATGGGCTGCGGGTATATTCGCGACCATGGAGTACAATGGGCCCTATGTTGCGGATATCCGCGGTAAAATAGAACATGCTGCGTTCTCTTTTCTGCGAGTGGACTCATGTTCAGTCTATGATCTATTAGTATACCAGTCTTTTTTACGTGCTGCTGCTTAGCCCAATTCCTCCCATTTTGTATGTGCTTTTTTCATTTTTCTTGCCCAGATGTAGGACTTTGCATTTCTCCTTGTTAAATACCATTCTGTTAGTCGCCGCTCACTGTTCAAGCTTTATAGATCGTTTTAATACTCTCTCTTCTCTAGTGTTACCTATCCCTCCTAGCTTTGTGTCGTCGGAAAATTTGATTAGTTTGCCATTAATTCCCTTCTCCAGATGATTTCTGAGAATGTTGAACAACACTGGGCCTAGGACAGAGCCTTGTGGCTCTGTGATACATTCTTCCACTTCGATGTGCAGCCATTTATGACCATTCTTTGAGTACTTTTATGACTTTTATGATACTTTGAGCCATTTATAAATCACTGACATTTTTTTTTGCTTTTGACATACCCCCCAAAACCTTTTTATTGCTTTTGGGCTCTATTGCAAGCCTTAATTCATTATTAGCTTTTCTGACACTTGCCCTACAGTTTTTGCAAACCACATTATATTCTTCTTTAGATATTCTCCCCTCTTTCCATTTGATAAACTTTTTTTTTTTTTCGTTTATAATGTGTGTGCAAGTTCTGTGTTCATCCATCCTGGTCTCTTCAAAATTATTTCTATTCTTCCTTCTTTTAAGGATTGTTAATAGAGATGAGCGAGCACCAAAATGCTCGGGTGCTCGTTACTCGGGACGAAATTATCGCGATGCTCGGGGGTTCGTTTCGAGTAACGAACCCCATTGAAGTCAATGGGCGACCCGAGCATTTTTGTATTTCGCCGATGCTCGCTAAGCTTTTCATGCATGAAAATCTGGGCAATTCAGAGTGATGGGAACGACACAGCAACGGACAGGGCAGGCGAGGGGCTACATGTTGGGCTGCATCTCAAGTTCACAGGTCCCACTATTAAGCCACAACAGCGGCAAGAGTGGGCCCCCCCCCCTCCCAACAACTTTTACTTCTGAAAAGCCCTCATTAGCAATGCATACCTTAGCTAAGCACCACACTACCTCCAACAAATCACAATCACTGCCTGCATGACACTCCGCTGCCACTTCTCCTGGGTTACATACTGCCCAACCCACCCTCCCCCACAGCACACACCAAAGTGTCCCTGCGCAGCCTTCAGCTGCCTCATGCCACACCACCCTCATGTCTATTTATAAGTGCGTCTGCCATGAGGAGGAACCGCAGGCACACACTGCAGAGGGTTGGCACGGCTAGGCAGCGACCCTCTTTAAAAGGGGCGGGGCGATAGCCCACAATGCTGTACAGAAGCAATGAGAAATAGAATCCTGTGCCACCGCCATCAGGAGCTGCACACGTGGGCATAGCAATGGGGAACCTATGTGCCACACACTATTCATTCTGTCAAGGTGTCTGCATGCCCCAGTCAGACCGGGCTTTTTAATTCATAGACACAGGCAGGTACAACTCCCTATTGTGAAGTCCCTGTGGACCGACAGCATGGGTGGCTCCCTGGAACCCACCGGCAGTACAAAAAAATATCCCATTGCAGTGCCCATCACAGCTGAGGTAGTAATGTCATGTTTAATGCAGGTGGGCTTCGGCCCACACTGCATGCCCCAGTCAGACTGGGGTTCCTTAGAAGTGGAAACCAGATGCATTTACAACTCCCTGTGGCCCCACAGCATGGGTGGGTGCCAGGAAGCCACCAGCGGTACATAAAAATATCCCATTGCATTGCCCAACACAGCTGAGGTAGTAATGTCGTGCTTAATGCAGGTGGGCTTCGGCCCACACTGCATGCCCCAGTCAGACTGGGGTTCTTTAGAAGTGGAAACAGATGCATTTATAATTCCCTATGGACCCACAGCATGGGTGGGCGCCAGGAAGCCACCGGCGGTACATAAAAATATCCCATTGCATTGCCCAACACAGCTGAGGTAGTAATGTCGTGCTTAATGCAGGTGGGCTTCGGACCACACTGCATGCCCCAGTCTGACTGGGGTTCTTTACAAGTGGACAGATGTAGGTTAAACTCCCTGTGAACCCACAGCATGGGTGGGTGCCAGGAAGTCACCGGCGGTACATAAAAATATCCCATTGCATTGCCCAACACAGCTGAGGTAGTAATGTCGTGCTTAATGCAGGTGGGCTTCGGCCCACACTGCATGCCCCAGTCAGACTGGGGTTCTTTAGAAGTGGAAACAGATGCATTTATAATTCCCTATGGACCCACAGCATGGGTGGGCGCCAGGAAGCCACCGGCGGTACATAAAAATATCCCATTGCATTGCCCAACACAGCTGAGGTAGTAATGTCGTGCTTAATGCAGGTGGGCTTCGGCCCACACTGCATGGCCCAGTCAGACTGGTAATATGTACTTTAACAGTAACCTCGTTGGTGGTAATGTGGTGGTGACTGCGGACCTGGTAGCGCGGTTTTATGTAGTTGGTTTTCGGAATGTGGCCAGGATTAAGTGTGCCGTGGCGGGGGGATGGTGGTGGTGCTCTCTTGTTGTGTCGTTAAAGGTGAAATTCTTGGACTGCCACCAGACGGACCAATGCAAAGGTATTTGCCAAGAATGTTTTCATTGTTGGAGGAGGAGGGGGATGTTTTGGAGGCACTATGTGTCCTCTACACGTGTCCGTGGTTACATGCACCTTAACAGTAACAGCGTTGGTGGGAAATGGCCTCGCCACCATCATGTCTTTGTGAAGCCTCTGTTTCCACACCCCAGTGACATACCATTAGCAGCGGTATAGGCAGAGCCCACAATTATTAACATTTCAGCGGTAGCATTAGGGACAGGCCCCACTAACATATCACTAGCAGCAGTATAGGGGGAGCGCAGTCTTAGTTCCATTTCAGTAATAGTAGCACTCAAGACAGGCCCCAGTAACATTCCCATTGCAGCAGTTTAGGGAGATAACAGTCTCTTTCACATTTCAGTAGCTGCAGTATAGACAAGGCCCCAGTTACATTTATGTAGCTAAAGTGTAGGCCAACCCCACACACCTTTCTTTACCATGAGTGCAGGCGAAGAACATAGAAATTACTATGATTACACTGTAGGTGAGGGGCCCAAAAAATTGGTGCACCAACAGTACTAATGTACCTCAGAAAAAATTGGCCATGCCCAACCAAGATGGCAGGTGAAACCCATTAATCGCTTTGGTTAATGTGGCTTAAGTGGTAACTAGGCCTGGAGGCAGCCCAGTTGAAGGAAAAATTGGTTCAAGTTAAAGTTTCAACGCTTTTAAGAGCATTGAAACGTATAAAAATTGTTTAGAAAAATTATATGAGTGAGCCTTGTGGCCCTAAGAAAAATTGCCCGTTCGGCGTGATTACGTGAGGTTTCAGGAGGAGGAGCAGGAGGAGGAGGAGGAATATTATACACAGATTGATGAAGCAGAAATGTCCCCGTTTTGGATGGTGAGAGAGAACGATGCTTCCATCCGCGGGTGCAGCCTACGTATTGCTTAGGTATCGCTGCTGTCCGCTGGTGGAGAAGAGAAGTCTGGGGAAATCCAGGCTTTGTTCATCTTGATGAGTGTAAGCCTGTCGGCACTGTCGGTTGACAGGCGGGTACGCTTATCTGTGATGATTCCCCCAGCCGCACTAAACACCCTCTCTGACAAGACGCTAGCCGCAGGACAAGCAAGCACCTCCAGGGCATACAGCGCGCGTTCAGGCCACGTGTCCAGCTTCGACACCCAGTAGTTGTAGGTGGCAGAGGCGTCACGGAGGACGGTCGTGCGATCAGCTACGTACTCCCTCACCATCCTTTTACAGTGCTCCCGCCGACTCAGCCTTGACTGGGGAGCGGTGACACAGTCTTGCTGGGGAGCCATAAAGCTGTCCAGGGCCTTAAAGACTTGCACTGCCTGTGCTGTACATGCTGCTCGATCTCCGCACCTCCCCTGCTACCTGGCCCTCGGAACTGCGCCTTCTGCCACTAGCGCTGTCGGATGGGAATTTTACCATCAGCTTGTCCGCCAGGGTCCTGTGGTATAGCAACACTCTCGAACCCCTTTCCTCTTTGGGAATGAGAGTGGAAAGGTTCTCCTTATACCGTGGGTCGAGCAGTGTGTACACCCAGTAATCCGTAGTGGCCAGAATGCGTGTAACGTGAGGGTCACGAGAAAGGCATCCTAACATGAAGTCAGCCATGTGTGCCAGGGTACCTGTACGCAACACATGGCTGTCTTCACTAGGAAGATTAATTTCAGGATCCTCCTCCTCCTCCTCCTCTTCCTCCTTCTCCTCCTCCTCAGGCCATACACGCTCAGCAGTGGGCCAAGCTGTCTCTTCCCCCTCCTGCTCATCTTCCTCCTCCTCCTCCTCACCGCGCTGAGATATAGACAGGAGGGTGCTCTGACTATCCAGCGACATACTGTCTTCCCCCAGCTCTGTTTCCGAGCGCAAAGTGTCTGCCTTTATGCTTTGCAGGGAACTTCTCAAGAGGCATAGCAGAGGAATGGTGACGCTAATGATTGCAGCATCGCCGCTCACCACCTGGGTAGACTCCTCAAACTTTCCAAGGACCTGGCAGATGTCTGCCAACCAGGCCCACTCTTCTGAAAAGAATTGAGGAGGCTGACTCCCACTGCGCCGCCCATGTTGGAGTTGGTATTCCACTATAGCTCTACGCTGCTCATAGAGCCTGGCCAACATGTGGAGCGTAGAGTTCCACGGTGTGGGCACGTCGCACAGCAGTCGGTGCACTGGCAGATTAAATCAATAATAAATGTGTTGTGGCCCTGCAAATGTGTCACAGAACTGCAGTGTTGCAGAGTTATTAACTACAGCAGAGCGGTGATTTCCCAGGCAGGAAATAAATTGGCGCAAGCCTGCAGGCCAAATAGAAATTTTTCCCTTTTTTTTAAAGGAAAGGCCCACTGCGTATATTCAATCAATAAAATATGTCTTCTGGCCCTGCCTACACAATTCTGTCCCTGTAGTATTACTGCAGGGCGCAATGCTCTGCACGGCCGATTTGGAAAAAAAAAAAAAAAGTGCAACACTGCTAACTGCAGCCTCCACACTACTGCACACTGTTAGATGTGGCCCTAAGAAGGACCGTTGGGGTTCTTGAAGCCTACACTAACTCCTAACGCTCTCCCTACAGCAGCTCCGGCACCAGCAGCACTGTCCCTCAGCTATCTCACAAGGCATCTGAGGCGAGCCGCGGGAGGGGCCGATTTTTATACTCGGGCGACACCTGATCTCGCCAGCCACTCACTGCAGGGGGGTGGTATAGGGCTTGAACGTCGCAGGGGGAAGTTGTAATGCCTTCCCTGTCTTTCAATTGGCCAGAAAAGCGCGCTAACGTCTCAGAGATGAAAGTGAAAGTAACCCGAACATTGCGTGGTACTCGTTACGAGTAACGAGCATCTCGAACACGCTAATACTCGAACGAGTATCAAGCTCGGACGAGTACGTTCGCTCATCTCTAGACCTCACCAATGGGCTTTTAATTTGCACATACATCTTTTTAAGGTGGTGGCTTGACTGACTACTGACAGCCAAGTGCCTTATTAAACAGCCAAGAGCAGAGAAAGCTCAGATCTTGGCAGTTCAACCCTTTACATGCCTATATAGGGGTTCGCCTATACTCTTGCTACAGAAATGTTTCAGGGGTCCACCTCTACTCTTGCTACAGAAAGGTTTGAGGGGTTTGCTTGTACTCTTGCTACAGAAATGTTTCAGAAGTCCACCTATACACTTGCTACCGAAATATTTTAGGGGTTCGCCTATACTATTGCTACAGAAAGTTTTGATGGGTTTGCCTGTACTGTGGTTGCACAAAGGCTTTCCCATTGCGTTGTTCAGCTATCTGACACATGCACAGAATAAATCAGGCGGAAGTGTGGGCAGAGGCAGAGGTCCTGGGTGGGGTGAAACTCTGCCATGTTTGCGCACTCAGATTACTTCATATTGAATACTGTCCCTGGGTTTCAGGGTCTCGCCTATGCTGTGGGTGCACAAAGGTTTCCCAGCGCTGTGTTCAGCTATCTGGCACAAATGCAATGAATGACTTGGATAGGGCGCAGAAGGCATTTCCATTGCGGTGTTCAGCTATCTGACACATACAAAGAATAAATTGGGCAGAAGTGTGGGCAGAGGCCGAGGTCCTGGACGGAGTGAAACTTTGCCATGTTTGGGCATTCAGATTTCTTCATATTTAATACTGTCCTTGGGTTTGAGGGGCTCACCTATGCTGTGGGTGCACAAAGGTTTTCCAGCACGGTGTTCAGCTATCTGGCTTTATGCCCATGATTGCTGAGGGTGTGGGCAGAGGCTGAGGACCTGGAGGAGAATGCAACTGCACCAGGTTTGGCCTGTTTTACTTCTTCATGGTTCATCCAGTCTTTAGAGCGATTAAAGCAACTGTAACTGAAGGCACATTGGGTCAACCAGGTGGAGGCTAGGACTGAGTCTGACCCTGCGCCCGCTCATGTGCTTCCCACACAGAGTATTGTGGGTCCTACCTCGGTCACGGTTTCTTGGGCTTACTACGCCACTTCCTCCTCTTCCTTGGGATCTGGGGAACAGCGTGGTTGGCATGTATTATCTCTCGTGTTACAAATTACCACAGTTATGCAAGATACAGGACTGAAGTGTTCACAGGAAGCGTAACTGATTTAATGAGACTTTCACTGTATACCTGTGGTGGCTGCTTTGGTGACACCTCCTGCTTCAAACCAATCTTTGGTTTAAGAATGCGTTGCTGTATTGTGGAGATGTGTAGAAGTCCCCTTTGTGACAATTTTAGGACGGAGGTGGCACAGGATTGGAATTATGATCATACGTAAATTTAGCATCAATTCTCATCACCATTGTGAGCTATCACCGACACTTTCAAAGAGGGTTGCTGCCAGGCCCTGCCAACCCTCTGCAGTGTATGTCTCTGGTTACTCCTCATTAGAGTTGAGTGAGCACCAAAATGCTCGGGTGCTCGTTGCTCGAGTCGAACTTTCAGCGAAGCTCGATAGTTCGTTTCGAGTAACGAACCCCATTGAAGTCAATGGGTGACTTGAGCATTTTTGTATATCACCCATGCTCCGCTAAGGTTTTCATTTGTGAAAATCTGGAAAACCCAAGAAAGTGATGGAAACGACACAGAAACGGATAGGGCAGGTGAGGGGCAACATGCTGGGCTGCATCTCAGGTTCTCAGGTCCCACTATTAACCCACAAGAGTGGCAAGAGTGCCCCCCCAACAATTTTTACTTCGGACAAACCCTCATTAGCAAGGCACACCTTAGCTAAGCACCACACTACCTCCAACTAAGCACAATCACTGCCTGTGAGACACACCGCTGCCTCTGCTCCTGGGTTACAAGCACACACACACACACACACACGACTCTGCATCCACAGCACTCACAAAAGTGTCCCTGCGCAGCCTTCAGCTGCCCTCATGCCACACGCTGGCTGCATAGCCACACTACCCTCATGTCTATTTCTCAGTACATCTGCGATGAGGAGGAACCGGAGGCACACACTGCAGAGGGTTGGCAGGGCCAGGCAGCGTCCCTCTTTAAAAGGGGCAGGGCGATAGCCCACAATGCTGTACAGAAGCAATGAGAAATCCAATCCCGTGCCACCTCCGTCAGGAGCTGCAAACGTGAGCATAGCAATGGGGAATCCATGTGCCCACACAGTATTCATTCTGTCAAGGTGTCGCATGGCTCAATCGACACCGCAAGGGGAAAGCCATCTGCACTCTGCCTCCTACCCAAGTCAGTCAGGGTCTTTGTGCCAGACAGGTCAAACATCGCGATGGGAACTAAGTGGGCACCAACAGCATAGGTGGGTCCTAGGCAACCCAAGACATGAGCAATTAATAAATTTGAGCGGTCAAACATGGCAGACTTGCACTGTGCCCACGACATAGGCCTCGGCCCACAGCTTCAGAAATTGTAGGCAGGAAGCGGACTTTCACTGCACCCAGGACATAGGCCTCTGCACAAACCCTCAGCAATCATGGGCCAAGAGTAGACTCCAATGCTAGCGTAGCTGTGCACGTCTCATTAGCGCTGTATTGCTCCTGTAGTTTGTCCCAATGCAGTGCCCTGGACAGCAGAGCTAACGTCAGATAAAATACAGGTGGGCTTCGGCCCCCACTGCATGCCCCAGTCAGACTGGGGTTCTTTAGAAGTGGACACATGCAGTTACAACTCCCTGTGGACCCACAGCATGGGTGGGTCCCAGGAAGCCACCAGCGGTACATAAATAAATCCCATTGCAGTGCCCTGCACAGCTGATGTAACGTCAGATTAAATACAGGTGGGTTTCGGCCCACACTGCATGCCCTAGTCAGTCTGGGTTATTTTTTTGGGGGGCCATGTACGTGGAACACCACGATGGGAACACTTAGTGCACCGATAGTATGCACAGACCCCTGTAATACTCCTGCAGCGAAGTATAAGCTGACCCCACTAACAGTTATGTTGCAGAAGTCTAGGGAGACCCTATTAACACCTCTGTAGTAATAGTATAGTCGGACCCCAGTAACATTTCAGTAGAAGCAGTATAGGCAGAGCCCTGTATCAGTTTCATTTCAGTAGTAACTGTATCGGCAGACCCCTGTAACATTTCCGTTACAGCAGTATAGGCAGAGCCTAGTATTAGTGAGATTTCAGTAGTAACAGTATAGACAGATAGACAACACCTATGTGGAAAAGCTAGTATTTTCTGAGACAAGAGAGGGGCATTTGATTGCAATGAAAAGGATATTCAAGGTACTGAAAGTCTGCACTCCTCCTCATCTCAAGCTGAAAAATGGAAAGGCTTCATTCTTATGGTTTCAGTTGTCCATTTCAAAGTGTTAGCAAATAGCAATCCAAGTTTCCGGCTATTACCACGCATCTTTCTTAGGAATTACCAAAGATGATCACAAGTAAAGGCCTCATCATCGGTCAGTCCAAAATCATTCAGAGAGTATGTGGTTCTCAGCTGGCCTGCTTCCATTAAGGATCGGTACCTGCTGCAACTCTGTCCCTTGCCCTGCAGGGATGCTGTTTTCTATAGTCACCTGTATTCCGACCTCACCTGTACGCTTATCTTTGGACTTAGCAGTACCAACAAGTTGGAAGCCACCATTGCTCTACCAGTCGGCTGAAAGCTTTAGCTAGGAATAACGGAATACTCCCGCCGTTTTATTTAGTTGGTTTTCGGAGTGTGGCCAGGATTAAATGGGCCGTGGTGGGGGGCTTTCTTATTGTGTCGTTTAAGGTGAAATTCTTGGACTGACGCCAGAAGGAGCACTGCGAAAGCATTTGCCAAGAATGTTTTCATTGTGGGAGGAGGAGGAGGGGGATGTTTTTGAGGCAGTACGTGTCTTGTCCGTGGTTATATGCACCTTACCAGTAACCGCGTGGGTGGGAAAGTGGTCGCGACTGTGGACCTATTACCGCGGTTTTATTTAGTTGGTTTTCGGAATGTGGCCAGGATTAAGTGGGCGTGGTGGGGGGGGGGCGGCTTTCTTATTGTGTCGTTTAGGGTGAAATTCTTGGACTGCCGCCAGACGGACCACTGTGAAAGCATTTGCCAAGAATGTTTTCATTGTTGGAGGAGGAGGAGGGGGATTTTTTTTTTTTTTTTTTTTAAACAAGTTTTATTGACTTTTTTTTCAGATAACAAATAGAACGTATACAATTGTAGGGTAGTATTTTACATGAACATGCATCACAATGAGAGTCCAATTTAGGAGGGTGAGATCAAGATAGGATAGAACTTCAACAATACACTTTTTTCTAAATCTTGACCGAAAGACTTAATTATAACCAGGTATCTCGTCCTGTAATGCATGAAACAATAGGTCTCTAATT
Organism: Eleutherodactylus coqui; assembly: GCF_035609145.1. NCBI lineage: Eukaryota > Metazoa > Chordata > Amphibia > Anura > Eleutherodactylidae > Eleutherodactylus > Eleutherodactylus coqui. The sequence goes on from NC_089840.1 coordinate 160,874,517, forward strand.
TTCTCTGTAACTCAGAGGGGACGGATGCAATATTACCAATTAGTTAACTTTGAACAGTGGGGTGTGGCGCGGTGTGAGAAAAGGTAGATAGGGAGCGGGTACACATCAGACAGAGGTGGGGTGGGTAAGTTGAAGGATAGCTCGCTAATTAGCATGTAGTCCTATTTTATTTTAGGTAGGGTCTTGGTTGTAGAGCCGAAGGTAGTTGACTGTTTTTGCGTAGCTCAGATAATGTACGAAGAGTCTTCAGTCGGCATTCAGGAGAGGCTAAATGCGGTAGTTGGTAAGTCGGGTCTTAGTCGGGAGGACGTAAGGGTGGTCAGACTCAAGTGTGAAAGCGTTGCTGATGGGGTTACAGAGTCTGGTCGGGAAGTATATACCGGAAGAAATGAAAAGGGAGCAGTCCCCACGGGAGGGGCCCCAACTCTGTAGGCTCAGTTTTGCAATGCCCTCATTTGCCTCCACGGTCCCCATGTAAGCCAAAAGTTATCATGGGATTCTGTGGCCCAACTAGAAAGCCCTTCTAAATTAGCGATAGCATCGACTTTTTCCATCCACTGAGATAGTGACAGGGGAATTTTTTTATTCCACAATAGTGGAATCAGAGCCTTGGCCGCATGTAAAAGAAAGGCAATGAGTTGGTTCTTCTTGGGGTGAAATCCTTTTGAGGGCTTCCATAAGAAAATCATCTCTGGAGAGATAGATATGTTGGGTGAGAATTTTTTCAGTGTCAGTTCCACCTCTGTCTAGAAAGGGGCCAGGACCAGACAGCTCCACCAGATGTGAATGTACGACCCCACATCGTTCTCGCATCTCCAGCATTTCCCGTGTGGTGCTAGGTTGTAGGCGGCCAACCACTGAGGGGTTTTATACCACCTAACAAGCAATTTATAGTGGCTTTCTTGTGCTAGAATGCAGGGTGAGAGGCCAAAGAAGGTGTTCAAAATAGATTTGGTGTCGGTTGGTGAGAGGGAGATATCCAGCTCCCTTTCCCAGGAAATAAGAAAATCAGGTTTTGCGTATGTGGGTTTAATAATAAATTGCTTGCGTAGATAGGAAGTCTTCCTAGAATTGGGATTATTATCCGTCAGATTTTTTTCGAAGCGTGTTAAGGGCCTTGAGGAGGTGTATTTTTTTAAGATGATGTTAAATATATTTTTAATGTAGATCTGTTGTAAGAATGAGAGGTTATGGAGTGGAAGAAGGTCTTTTAGGATGTCTTCTGTGTTTTATGGGCTAATGATTGCAAGGCTCCTATATTGATACCCATGAGTTTCCCCCATACTAAGTGGGATGCTGGATCTCCAGGTGCATCCAGGAAGTTGGGAATAATGCTTAGAGGGGAACATGGGGAGAGGTTTGGGGCTAAAGTTTCTTTTAAGCTCGATCATATTTCGCAGGGGCCCCTAATGAGAGGGTTAAAGCTCTTTGATCTACTTCTGTTTTTTGAGGGAAGCCACAGCTCTTTTAGAAATAATCTGAGGCTTCTGCTAGGGAGGGTAGGATTTTGTCTCTAATTGGGTGAGCAGGTCCATCCAATATCCTAATTGAGATGCGCAGTAAAAATCAGAGATATTAGGGAGGTCTATACCGCCTTCTGAGCCTCTTTTTGTCATAAGGCTGTAGGCTAGTCTAGGCCTTTTATTCCTCCAAACAAACCCAGAGAAGACCGTTCGCATTGTTTTAAAGAAACTTTTTGGTAAATGGATTGGGAGCATTCTAATTTTATACAAGATTATAGGGAGAACGTAGGTCTTTATGATATTTTTCCTGCCAAACCAAGATATAAAAGGGAATATCATATGTTTTTAGGAGGTTTTTGATTTGGCCGATTAATGGGGGAAAGTTAGCTAGGTAGAGATCCTCTGTTTTTTTGGTTAGCTTAATTCCTAGGAAATCCATTGATTTCTCAGCCCAGTTGAAGGGGGAGTTTTCTTTAATGGCTTTACAGCGGGCTTCTAAGATTGATATATTTAGCACAGTGGACTTAGAGAAATTAATTTTAAAATTAGAAATTGAACCAAAATTGTTCAGCGAGGTTTCTAATTTGATCAGGCCTCTCTCGGGGTTCGTTACCAGGAACACGATATCATCTGCGAAGGCAGGGGTTGAGAGTGAATGTCTCTCCCATTTTAGGCCCTGTATTTCTGGGTCTTGTCTGATCGTCTGAAGGAAGGGCTCTAGAGCTAGGACAAATAAATATGGAGATAGGGGGCAACCCTGACTGGTGCCATTCTTGATATCAAAGGCCGGGGAGAGAATTTCATTAATTTTTAGTCTGGCATATGGGGATGTGTATAGGGAGAAGATAGCAGAGACAAAGGCCGAGGGGATATTAAAGTGCAGTAAGGTTTTCTTTATGTATTCCCAATAAACCTGATCGAAAGCTTTTTCAGCGTCTGTTCCAATTAAAAGTAGGGGTATGTTAAATTTGTGGGCGTATCGTATCGCATGGAGAATTCTTCTGCTGTTGTCTCTGCCCTCTCTCCCCTGCACAAACCCCGTCTGCTCCTCATTGATCAGGGATGGCAGGAGATCTTCTAATCTTTTGGCTAAGAGTTTTGCCCACAATTTTATATCGAAGTTTAGAAGGGAGATGGGACAGTAGCTACCGCGTAGTTCCAGGTCCTTATTATCCTTGTGTAGTAAGGTTATATGGGCTTCAAGGGACTGTTTGGGGAGAGGGGTGCCTTGCAGAAGAGCATTAAAGGGGTTGTCCGGCCACACAGGGTAAAAATTTTTTATAATGCTGCTGCTTCCCTTTCAGTAAGGATAGTAACACACAGCATACAGGGGCTCAAACCGGCAGGCAGATCAGCTGCAATGTCAGTTTCTTACCTTAGAATCTGATCTTCACTGCAGCTTTCAAAGATGGCGCCTCTGTGCTGCCTTCCCACAATGCTCTGCGCTCTCCCTCTTCTGTGTGCACGCTCCCGATGGCAGTAAGAGGCATGAAAAGGCAGGATTTCATGGCCTCCCTCAGCTCACGTCCTAGCCCCGCCCACAACACGCCCACCTCTATTGAACTGCTCTACAGTCTCTCCCCACCCAGGCCCCGCCCCCTGTTGCATACTATACTCAGAGGGGGTGTGGCCAGGGGAGACTGCGTTATACACTCATGGCTCAGGATAAAATCCTGCCATGAGTGTAAACAGCAGCACAGTGTATAGTGAATGGAGAGCGGCAGGGGAGAGCCGAGAGAGAACTCTCCTGCAGCCCCCCACGGCAAGGCTACCTACTGCCCCCCCCCTGCTAAAGTAAAGTAAAACAAAACATTTCCCCACACACACATGCCCTCATAGTGCCCCTCCCACAGCGACCCCCCCCCCACAGTGCACTCTCCCACAGTGTCCCCCTAATGATCCCCCACAGTCCCCCCCTACAGTGCCACAAACAGTGCCCACCCCACCCCCCGCGACTTCTGTCAGCTGGGTCCCCGCACACCACTTGCACACATCCATCCATCCATCCTCCCCCCTCCTCTCCCCCCCCCCACGAGAGCCCGCCCCTCCACTCATTCTTACCTTGGAGATGAAGAGCCAGCAGCCACGCCTCCCCTGCAGGCAGAACTGAGCTTCCCAGTGGCTGAAGTTCTTCTGCACATGCGCAGAGCTGTGCTGGAGAAGCGCGTCCCCGTTGTCCCGACAAGAAGAGGACAAGAGACTTGTCGGAACCAATGGCAACCGAGGAGCAACACGGGGGGGGGGCACCCCAAAAGGTTTGTGAATAACTTCTGTTTGCCTAATTTACAATGCACAATGTATATTACAAAGTGCATTGTATTGGGCAAACAGAAGTAATGAGATCTAATGTTTATGGCCAGACAACCCCTTTAAATAATTCTGTGAGTCTCGGCACTGGGGTTTATTTAAAGGAATTGTAGTACAATAGGTTTAAGCCATCTGGGCCTGGGCTTTTACCGTGAGGGCAAGATTTTAAAAGGAGGTCGACTTCTGCCTGGGAAACCGGGGCAGTCAAAGATTCGGCTTGCGCGCTATTAAAGGGGTTGTCCCGCGCCGAAACGTTTTTTTTTTTTTCAATAGCCCCCCTCGTTCGGCGCGAGACAAACCCGATGCATGTGTTGAAAAGAAAAAACGGATAGTACTTAATAGTCGGTTAATCTCTCCAAGTCCACTTCTTTGTCTTTGGTAAAGGGGTTTTGTTGTCTGATGTTATAGAGTTTGGAATAAAATTGGTGGAAGGCGTTTGCGATCTCTTCAGAAGAGGATATTAAGGTCCTATTAGATGTTTTGATAGATTTAATGTGGTTTTTCGCTCGCGCTTTTTTAATTAAAGCTGACATGAATTTACTACCTCTATTACCTTGAGCGTAGACCACATGCTTAAGCTCTTTCCCACTTGCGTTTTTTTAACGCTGCGATATCGCTGCGTTTTTTTCATGCGATTGTCAATGGGACTTTCTAATGTTAAAAACGCATCACACAAAAATCTCAAAGCACAAACCTGCGATGCGTTTTTAACATTAGAAAGTCCCATTGACAATCGCGTGAAAAAAACGCAGCGATATCGCAGCGTTAAAAAAACGCAAGTGGGTAAAAGCTAAGGTAGAAATGTTTTTTATTAAAGCGGGAATCGAGGCGTTGTTTAAGATCTCTTCTTAGTCCCTCTAGTTCTTCTAAAGCGATTTTCGATTGGGAAAGTTTCGTTAGCTGTTCTAGTTTTGTGATTTTGCTGAGTCTATCATCTATGTCTTTTTGAAGAAGTTTTTTGGTCCTAGTACCAAGAGCTATCAGTAGTCCTCGTATGAATGTCTTATGGGCTTCCCATACCACGGGGATCGCCGAACCACCACTTATGTTGATAGAGAAGTATTCTTCTGTAAGAGCAGAGAGGCGTTCTCTTTTCACAGGGAAGTCGAGCAGAGACGCATTAAGCCTCCACCTCCATTCTTTAGGTTTGGGTTGGAGTAGACGGAGATCCACGTGGACAGGGGCATGGTCAGACACTGTAGTTACATCTATTTTAGCACTCTCTAATTGCCCGAGGAGTCCCGTAGAGAGAAAGATTTAGTCTAATCTCTGGTGGGATTGATGTACCTTAAAGAAGAAGGTATAATCCTTCACGGAGGGATTCAGGAGACGCCAAGCATCTATCAGGTTTAGGTCTTGGAGGCAGCAAATGAGTTTTCTAATTTTATTTTGCCAGGTGTGGGAGCGGCCTGATGATGAATCAATTAATGGGTGCAGGGTCACGTTTAAATCTCCTCTCAGGATAATTTGGCCCTCTGCAAAGTGTTTTAGAATTGTTAAGTTTTTTTTTTTTTTTTCAAATCAAATTTTATTCAAGATTTTTCGGTACATACAAGGAAAGTTACTTGTCATATAAACATCAACCTATTCACAGGTATCTACTGCCCTGACGAGATAATTCACAACAAACGCGTATTACACCAATTCAGGGTACTGCAGCCGCAGTATATCCACCCCCCGAATGGACCTATTGGCCCCGGGGGTAAGTGCTTGTATTCAGTACCTGTATAACAACTTGTGGGGGAAGCCGGGGGCGGTAGAGAGGGGTGGGGTGAGGGTATGGGGGGGGGGGGTATAGGATAGCACATTGACTACTGGGCTAGTATGTCTAAGAGCCTCAGATCACGCCAGGGGTGCCACGTTGTAATGAATTTCTCTTGTGTATTGTTTTGCCAGCTAGCGAGCTCTTCTAAGTTATAAATCCAATCCACCTTCTCCTTCCAATGTGAGAGAAGGGGAGGAGACTCCTCCCTCCAATGCAACGGAATCAGAGCTTTAGCTGCGTCGATCAGTTGGGCTACCAATCTGTCTCTCAACGGATGGAACGTTTGGGACGGTCTCCATAGAAAGATCATCTCTGGTGTTAAACCAAAGTTCTGTTTTATCTTACCCAGCACCACGTCCACTCCTCTCCAGAAGGTCTCAAGTTTCCCGCATGACCACCATATATGCAGATAGGAGCCAGTCTCCACTCCACATCTCCAGCATCTGTCATCTGGAGCTAACTTGTATGCATGCAACCATTGTGGAGTTTTATACCATCGAACCAATAATTTATAGTAAGATTCCTGGGCGAGGATGCATGGAGAAAGGCCATACGCGGAGGCCAGGATTGACTTAGTGTCCGCTGATGTCAGCTGGATACCCAATTCCCTTTCCCATGAGGTCAAGAATGCGGGCTTATTTATCACCTGTGGAACTATAAATTGACCTCTAAGCCGCGAAATTCTGCGCGCCCTGGGGTCAGGATCTATTAAGGAGCGTTCGAATGGTGTTTTGGGCCTGGTGGATCTACTTGTACCAAGGAAATCCTCAAGGACTCTTGTCACCGAGGCTCTCACCAGGAATGAAGGGCACCAGTCCGGCAGAAGTGTTTGAATGATCTCTGCCACCGGCTTATGAGCCATCCCTTGGAGATCCCCCACCGTAAAACGATTAAATTTTTTCCAAATGGAGGAAGAAACCGGATCTCCTTGTAGAGTCAGATATCTAGGTAATAAATTTAACGGAGTCACTGGAGATGGTCTCGGAGTCAAACTCTCCCTTAGTTTATCTACTACTTCACATGGGCCCTTCAGCAGTAGGGAAAAATCTTTTGCGCGATATCTTTTCCTCTCCGGGAACCACAAGTCACCTAGTGAACCGCTCTTAGAGTGGTCCAGTGCTAATTTTGGAAGGAGCTTGTCTCCTAAGGGGTGTGTCAAATCCACCCAGTAATTTAACTGGGCCGCCCGGTAATAATCTACAATATTAGGTAGACCTATACCTCCTTCCGATTTCCTCCTGATCATTAGACTGTATGCTAGTCTAGGTCTTCTTTGCCTCCACACGTAGAGTGCAAATAACGTACGGAGCGTCTTGAAAAAGCTCGGGGGAAGATATATTGGCAACATCCTGATCTTGTAGAGGATGATCGGTAATATATAGGATTTAAGTATATTGCGTCTCCCGAACCAGGAGATGCTTGGTAAATCGTAGTCCTTAACCAGTTTTTTCACCTTATCCAGTAGTGGGGCAAAATTAGTTGCAAATAAATCATCTAAATTTTTTGGAATTTTAACTCCCAGGTAGTCCAGAGCTGTTTCCGACCACGCGAACAGTGAAGAGCTAGAGAGTCTTTTGCCAAGCGCAGGCGGGATAGAAACGTTCAAGACCGTGGACTTGTCGAAATTGATTTTGAAATTTGAAATCTCGCCGTATGCTTTCAGAATTTCGACAAGTCTACAAAGTCCTTCCTCCGGGTTGGTTATAACGAAGACAATGTCGTCCGCGAAGGCCGCGGTGGATATGGAGGTATCACCCACAGATAACCCCGCTATACCTGGGTCTTGTCTGATCTGCGTCAGTAGGGGCTCCAGGGCCAAGACGAATAAGGAGGGAGAGAGGGGGCACCCCTGACGAGTGCCATTCTTAATTTCGAAGGGGGGGTGACAAAATGTTGTTCACCCTAATCCTGGCGTGAGGGGCGTCGTAAAGGGAAAAGATCGCTGATACGAAGCTGACTGGGATATTATAATTAAGAAGGGTACTTTTCATATACTGCCAGTCCACCCGATCAAACGCCTTTTCCGCGTCGGTTCCAACAAATGCTAAGGGGATCTTGTTTAAGCGCGCTATGCGTGAAGCATGCAATAGTCTTCTACAGTTGTCCTTTCCCTCCCTTCTCCTCACGAACCCCGCCTGCTCCTCGTTAATGAGGTCTGGTAAGTATCTGCCAAGCCTCTTGGCCAGGAGTTTAGCCCAGAGTTTAACATCCAAGTTAATAAGGGAAATAGGTCTGTAGCTGCTACAGAGGGCCTCATCTTTTTTATCTTTGGGGATAAGCGTAATATGCGCCTCTTGTGTCTGTCTGGGAAGTGGGGCACCCTCAAGCAGGGAATTAAATAGGTCTGTAATTCTGGGTATCAGGATGTCTTGGAAGGTTTTATAGTACGACATGGAGAGGCCATCTGGGCCCGGACTTTTGTTTGGGGGGGAGGAAGTTATTATTTCTTTGATTTCGTTTTGTGTAACCGGAACTATTAAAGAATTTGCGGCTTCTTCACTTAGTCTCGGAAGGGGGATTTTTTTGAGAAAAGCGTCAATCCTGGATTTGGCTAATAACGCCTCCTCAGGGGAAGGTTGGTTTTGTAAGTTGTAGAGGCCTTCATAATATTGTTGGAACTCCTTGGCAATAACATTAGTGTCTGAAGATACTATGCCCGTTTTTGTTTTGATCGCGGTGATTGTGTTTCTAATCTTTGCTTTTTTGATTAAGGAAGTTGTTAGTTTGCTTCCCTTATTACCTTGGATGTAAAATATGTGCTTCCAGAACAAATGTTTCTTATTAAACTTGGCGTTGAGGCAGAGCAACAGCTCCTTTCTTATTTCCGTCAACTTGCCTAGCTCGGTCTCTGATTGGGAAAGTTTAACTCTTTGTTCTAGCCTGGCAATTTGATTTAGTTTGTCATCAATTTCCTTTTGGGATTTCTTCTTGGCCCTGGAGCCCATTGCAATCAGTAAGCCTCTAACATAGGCCTTGTGTGCCTCCCAAACCGTGGGTTCGCTCACTTCCCCACCTGCATTTAACTGAAAAAACTCCTCTATTTGAGCTGAGAGTGTGGTTACATTTTCTATTGAATCGAACAATGAAGCGTTCAATCTCCAGCGCCACTCTCTGGGAGATTTTCTGAAGGGATGTAGTACCGCATGAACTGGAGCGTGGTCGGAAACAGTCTTCACATCTATGTGAGCCCCCTGAAGAGCCTTTAAGAGCCCCGGGGAGACTAGGATATAGTCCAACCTTTGATGTGTTCGGTGGACCTGTGAAAAGAAGGTATAGTCCCTGTCTGCTGGGTGGAACAGGCGCCATACAGCCACCAGGCCCAACTCCTGTAAACTTTTATTGAGTTTCCTCAATCTCTTTTGAGGTATTTGAGATTTACCTGTGGACGCGTCTAAAAGGGGGTAAAGGGTTAGATTCAAATCCCCGCCCAGGATAATCTGTCCCACAGCAAAATTCTTTAGAATCTCCAGTTGGGCTATCAGCCATGGAACCTGATCAGAGTTGGGTGCATACAAGTTAGCAATGGTGATCTGTGTATTGTCCAACTTCCCCTTCAGGAGCAGAACTCTTCCCTCACCATCTGTATACTGCGAATCGCAGGTAAAATTAATAGATTTGTGGAGAAGAGTTGAGACTCCCCTGGAGGCGGAGGTCGCGTGCGTGCTGTGAAAGTGTTGTGAAAATTGCTTACCAGGCAGAGAGAAACACCTGATCCCCTTATAATGGGTTTCCTGTAGGAGTAGGATTTTCGTCCCATACTTCTTGATCAGACAGGCGGTGTTGTGGCGTTTCGCTGGCGTGTTGAGGCCCCGGACATTAAAAGACGTAACCTTAATCTCGTTCATTGGGTCACTTGATGCGGAGACACAAGAGAAACAATAAGTAACAAATAACCAGAGCGTTCACTTGAGGTAAACAATTACCCGAGTCAATGTGCTTGGGAATAGGGTAGGGTGGGGGAGGGGGAGAAGGGGCAGGAAAAATTGGGGGGGAAGTTGAGAGCACCGTTAGGTGCTTCTTGAGAGAACCACCGGGGTGGCCCCTCAAGAAATGTAATTTAAAACGTTTCAAACTTCACACTAAATAGAGGACGGCCTGCTTCCAAATTTGAAGCGCAGTACTCAGTTAACTATATAACCAAGTCAGCCTGACCTGACAGGCACGGTCGGGGACCTCTGGAAATTACTGGTGATAATCCAGGAGATAACAAATAAAGTTACACATTATAACAACAACTATGGGGGAATGATTGTTTAAAGCAGATGAGGCATATTTAAAACAACATTATATGCGAAAGGAGGAAAAAGAAGCAGAAAGAAAGTCAGGAGGAGGAGGAGTGGCAGACAGGGCAGTATGTCTGGCCCTACGAGCGCGGCAGGCCACGCTGCAGTGAGTCCTGCGTCCTTACTCCCAATTTTCCTGCTGCTGCCAACAATAACCTTTTAACCGGAATGAACAGCAAGCTGCAACCAAGGGCTAAGGGGGTTGGCGTGATCCGTGACTCACGCCAAACAAGTGGACTTGTCAGGCTCGCTCCAGCCGGTCTTTCAAGTGTCCACCGCTGCTGTTTCTTCCCTGGGCTTCCTTTTCTTCCCCTTTGGGGATTTATGGTTGGTAACCGGTTGCCAGCTCCCTGCTTCTGCTAAGGTAGGGAATCGCATCTGGTCAGGCAGTGGGAGCCAGCTGGGTATTTCGATGGGTTCCATGTCCAGAAGTTGCCAACAAGGTAGCAAATCGTCTGGGGATCTTATATTTAGCCTGCGGCCCTTGTGGGTCAGCCCCAGGCCGAAGGGGAACAGCCAAGCATATCTGATCCCCCTGTTCCTCAGGACTTCTAGGAGAGGGCGCATCATCCTGCGCTTAGCCAGGGTAGTTGGAGACAAGTCCTGGAAGATGAGTAAAGAAGCGTCCCCATAACGAATGTCCTTTGCTTGCCTCGCTGCTTTCAATATTTCCAGTGTGTCTGGGAATGCAAGGATTTTACATATAATGTCTCTCGGTGGGTCTGAGGGCGGGGGAGGGGGTTTAAGTGCTCTGTGTACTCTTTCAATGCAAATGGAGGCAGCTCTCTCCTCTCCCACAAGCTGGCAGAACACTTCCTTGGTGACTTTATGTAGGCACTCTGCAGCCCAGGACTCAGGCAGCCCTTTAATGCGGACATTATTACGCCTGTTCCTATTTTCAATGTCCTCTTGCATCAAGAGGACTTTGTTAATTTGAGATCTGTGTTCTTTTAAGGTGTCTTCTACCCCATGTGAGTGAGAGATGATAGCAGCTGCAGTGGACTCTAACTCTTCCACCCTGCGCCCCAGCTGCCTCAGATCTTCTTTGAAGTCAGCCAGATCTGCTTTAACTGGGTGCAGTGCCTGTGAAAGGAGCTCCCTCATGAAGCTCCTCGATACATTTCCCCCCTCCTCTTCATCAGAAGAGTCCCCATCTTCTCTCTCCTTACTGTTACTGCAAGCTCTTGCTGCTGCCGGCGTCATCTTGGAGGGAGCACGGGGAGAGCGGGTGCTCCGGTCTTTTAGGTACCGCTGCATGTCTGCTTGTCCCTTCTGTGCTTTGGGGGTACTCTGGACTTCTCCCCCTCTTTCCTTGCCGATTTTCCCCATCAATAAGCCTCCTGGAGCGGCTGTTAGAGGTCCCCGCAGGTGCCGATGAGACAGAGCTCTGGGCTCAGCACTCCATCTTCTTCAGCGGTCAGGCTCCGCCCCGAATTGTTAAGTTTTTGAGCAACCAAGGGACCTGATCAATATTGGAGGTATAGAGATTTGCTATAGTTATTTTGGTGTTATTGCATAATCCTTTCAGAAACAGGACCCTCCCTTCCCAGTCTTCAAAACGGGCCTGGCATGTGAAACTAGCAGACTTGTGGAGGAAAATCAAGACCCCCTTAGAGGCAGAGGTGGAGTGAGCACTGTGGAAGTCCTGTTCAAATTATCTACGTTGAAGAGATAGGCATTTACTTTTTTTGTAATGTGTTTCCTGTAGAAGAAGAACACTCGTGCCATACCTTTTAGCTAGTAGGGATATGTTGTGTCTTTTTGAGGGTGAGTTGAGGCCCCTCATGTTAAAGGTCATAACCCGTAGTTCTTTCATCGTAGGAAGTTTGCTGTGGAGTCACAAGATAGTCGAACTTCAGCTGTTCAGTATGTGAACAAAAAGATAAAGCAAGCAATATTCTCCTTCAGAGAGAGATATAACGGAAGGGAAGGAGAGATGTGAGGATGGGGTGGGAGGGAAAGACCAAGACAGACACGTAAGGGGAGAGGGGAAAGGGGGTGTATTACTTGTCTTTTTAACTCAGACAAGAAAGAATATTACAAAATAGTAAAAATAGAGTGATAAGGGTCGGCTTCGTTATTTACTGAGGCCGTCCTTATGATTGTGGGCGAAGGAAAGATGCGGCTGTTTTGTTCAAACAGTCGCTCTATGAAATATTGTTTTTGGCCCAACCTGACAGGCACAAAGGGGACCTAGGTGTGTGGGAGAGGATTAAGGGTCCAGAAGTTATAAGAAATGCAAGATTATCTAAGAGCCGCATCAAACAGGGTTAAGGGTTCATTCCTGAACAAGGAGGTTACTACGTTGACTTTCAAACTAATAATTATAAAATATAACTTTTATTGCAAATAGCTAAAATAGGGAAGAACAGACCCACACATATACTATATAGGGTGGAGAGAGATCAGAAAGATATATTCGAATTTATGCCACTTTCATAGACAGATAAAGACCAATCAGGCTGAGTGAAAAAGTTGCACTCAACGATTGCGTATTGTTAGTCTTGAGATGACTAAATAGTCTTAAGGAATTCCACAATTTTAATGCGCAGGTGTCATTCTGATGGTAGAGAATTACAAATTACCTGAGCAATTTGCGTGACCCTACGCGTTTCCCCCACTCTGTGGGTTCTTCAGGGGTTCCAATACAGTCATTCCAGTAATAGATGATAAACTGGATAGTGGATTAGATACATGGAGCCTCAAATTATCCAAAAGTTCCTCAAAAGATAGTAGGGAATAGGGTACAGAGGAGTAAGATCAGAATCTGCTCTCCTAGAGAGAATAGGACCGACATGATGATTCTTGGTCAGAGTTAAGAGGTACGTGTGTCTCTCAAAGATATCCAAAATTCCACAGAGATAATTGGGAATAGGATAGAGAAAGATATTATTAAGAACAAATCTATTCTCCTAAATAAGATTAGACCAGAATTGTATCTCCCGGTCAAACTTGCGCCGTTAGATTTTGTTCCTTGAGTTGCTATCTAGAGCCCACAATGACTCCAAGATATAGTTGTTCAAACCAAAATCTTAGCGGAGCTTGGGCTAAATACAGAGATCCCTAGATGGTACTAAAGTCCTTAAATAAGAGCTTAGTGATAAAAAGGAAACAAAATAAATGAAAAAAAAATGAAAAAAACGGCGGCATGTCAGTCCTGGTGGTGGGCTGACAGCATAATGAACCTACAGATCTCATGAGCTTAAATAGGGGTTAGAGAGTTCCGCCTCTGATGGGCGTGTCACTAAGTTAACCAATCATTATCGTTTGAATCATGCATAATGCATTCCGTTGCCATGGAGATTAAGAAGCTTCCAGACCAAGAATACATGTCTGGTGATATAAGAAACACACCCACTGATAGTCATGGTACCTACCTATTAGGAATGCCAACCACTAGAATCGGATGGCATGATGATGTATCCGATTGCTATAAAACCTTTAAATGACATGTGAGGTAATCCTCGACGTCTCTATTGCTGTGACGCAGCGGCGCACGGAGGTGGCGTGATGTCATCCCGTAGTGGTCATTTAGTGTGTCTTCTTGGTTGCCATAGCAAAGCGGGCGTGTCCATTGCAGAAAAGGCTCTGTCATCTAAGCTGATTAGCCCAACAGAATTTGAATATATCATCCTACTGAATACTTAATCAGAAAGGCCACCAGTATCATGAACACAATCAATTCATCAAAGAACTACTTGGGTTTATTTTAACCCATAACTACTTCCTATTCCAGGGTACCTTCTTCCACCAGCTCAGGGGCACAGCGATGGGGACGCCATGCGCCCCATCGTACGCCAACTTGCTCCTGGGCTGGTGGGAGGAAAGACACGTTTTTTCGGAAGAGAATCATCTATTCACTAATAATATCATCATGTGGGCAAGATACATAGATGATATCTTCATCCTCTGGTCCGGCACGAAAAATAACTTTGTTGCCTTTGTCGAGAAACTAAATATTAACAATCTCAATTTGCGATTCATGCCCGAATGCGACGAAAAGACTATTACTTTCCTCGATTTGAGAATCTCTAAAGAACTAGATGGAACTCTGTCTACTACAACATTTCGCAAATCCACGGCAACCAATTCCCTCCTGACTTGGGGTAGTTATCACCCGTACCCACTTCGTAAAGGGATCCCGAAAGGTCAATTTTTGCGTATCTGCAGAAATTTTTCCTCAGATAGCGAATTTGTATCTGAAGGGAATAAACTATCCTCCAGATTCATACAAAGGGGGTTACCCAGAGACTATTGTCTCAGAGGCCTATAATTTCGCAGCCGGAAAAAATCGTGTCGAATTACTACAACCTTGCAAAAAAGAAGACAATAATATTACCAGAATCATCGGGATGTACGACACGGGTTCTTCTGCAGTTAAAAGGATTCTAAGTAACTTTTGGGACATCTTAAAAGACGACGAGGACATCAGTGACTTGCTACCATCGTCGCCATTAATCACTTTCAAGAGAGGCCGCGACTTACGAGACCGGCTCGTTAAAAGCTATCTTAAACCTGAGATTCCCGCAAGCATGTGGCTGGGAAGACACAACTTAAAGGGCACATTCCCGTGTTCTGGGTGTGCAGCATGCCCTTTTATCAAAAAAAAGTTCTGTCTTTCGGAGCGCTTCAACATCCACTGAGTTCTGTAATCGAGAATTCATAAACTGCCGCTCAAAGAACGTAGTATATTTAGCTACATGTTCGTGCCCACTCAACTATGTGGGTAAGACGGCCCAGCAATTTCGTCGCCGTATTCTTGCCCACATAGGCAACATCAGACGAAACAAGCCGACACCCGTATCTACGCACATCTGGGATGTGCATGGGGGTGATGAAACCCAGATTCATTTCCAGGGCATAGAATGCATTCGCCATGATGGACGACGTGGCGACACAAATAGACTCCTGTTACAAAAAGACGTTAGCTGGATTTTTCGAATCCAAGCAGTCGCTCCTACAGGACTCAACGAACAGCTATCTTTCAACTGTTTTATCTAATTGAGACGCCCCTGCCGGTTAGTGCTGTCAGTGTGATTTACATCTGGAGTAATTAACTATTGGAAGAACTAAATACTCCCAGATAAGGCTATCATTAGCCTTCTGTGTATCTATGACAGATTGAGTTACGCCATCTGATCATATATCTAATCTCCTTAAAGGGGTTGTCTCGCGCCGAAACGGGGTTTTTTTTTTTTCCATAGGCCAGGACAACCCCAAAGGATGTGTTAAAAAAAAAAAAAAATTTATTACTTACCCGAATCCCCGCTCTGCGACGTCTTCCTTCACCAAGATGGCCGCCGGGATCTTCACCCACGATGCACCGCGGGTCTTCTCCCATGGTGCACCGTGGGCTCTGTGCGGTCCATTGCCGATTCCAGCCTCCTGATTGGCTGGAATCGGCACACGTGACGGGGCGGAGCTACAAGGACCAGCTCTCCGGCACAAGTGGCCCCATTCACCAGGAAGAAGACCGCACAGCGCAAGCGCGTCTAAAAAAGCAACAAGACATCAGAATTAGACGGATCCATGGCGACAGGGATGCTAGCAACAGAGCAGGTAAGTGAATAACTTCTGTATGGCTCATATTTAATGCACGATGTAAATTACAAAGTGCATTAATATGGCCATACAGAAGTGTATAACCCCAGTTGCTGCCGCGAGACAACCCCTTTAAGCGACCCTTAGGGCCGTTTTGGTTATCCGAGATTTCTCGACTATTTTCATTAAATTTCATACAGATCTATATATTATGCGCATTATATCTCTCTAATATGTGGACACTTATTCAATACAATTTTCCATATCTGTCCAAACTGCGCAGAGAGCTCAACAACTAAAGCGATCATGATACTATCACTCTAAGAATTTATGGGACTCATGGTGTGATGCTTGACCCTGTGTACACTGATATACATTAATAATTTTACATCTTCGGCATTTTAGTAGCCTTCTCTTAATATTGAAATTGCCTGCAACAAAGGAGTCGATAGTGCATCAAATAGATATTTATTATTTATGTTATGTTACTATATCAACAGTAATGGCTTGTCATGATCCTGTTAATCGCTTTTGTTCAGGGAGCTGATGTCACTAGATGCCAGTTTTTATCTATGATGACAGTAAGTAACTAGCTGCCACGGCATCTCCGATACCGCCCCTTTGCATCAACCAATGGACAGCTGTTACTTCTTATACCGCCCCTTTCCAAACCTACCACATATTACACGCACGCAATGACGTCATCAGACGGGCCTTCTAGTTATCATAGCGCGCTCACGCCACCCTCCCGATGTCACGTGACGTGTTAATGACATGCGACGTCACGTGACCGGCCATGTAGTTACTACGGCGCGCTTATGCCGCCCTCTCAGTGTCACGTGACGCACTGATGACACACGGCGTCACGTGACGCGCTGATGACACACAGCGTCACGTGACGCGCTGATGACACACGCCGTCACGTGATGGAGCGGACGTGCCGACGACACGCCTGCTTTGCTATGGCAACCAAGACGACACACTAAATGACCACTACGGGATGATGTCACGCTACGTCCGTGCGCCGCTGCATCACAACAATAGAGACGTCGAGGATTATCTCGCATGTCATTTAAAGGTTTTATAGCAATCGGATACATCATCATGCCATCCGATTCTAGTGGTTGGCATTCCTAATAGGTAGGTACCATGACTATCAGTGGGTGTGTTTCTTATATCACCAGACATGTATTCTTGGTCTGGAAGCTTCTTAATCTCCATGGCAACGGAATGCATTATGCATGATTCAAACAATAATGATTGGTTAACTTAGTGACACGCCCATCAGAGGCGGAACTCTCTAACCCCTATTTAAGCTCATGAGATCTGTAGGTTCATTATGCTGTCAGCCCACCACCAGGACTGACATGCCGCCGTTTTTTTCATTTTTTTTTCATTTATTTTGTTTCCTTTTTATCACTAAGCTCTTATTTAAGGACTTTAGTACCATCTAGGGATCTCTGTATTTAGCCCAAGCTCCGCTAAGATTTTGGTTTGAACAACTATATCTTGGAGTCATTGTGGGCTCTAGATAGCAACTCAAGGAACAAAATCTAACGGCGCAAGTTTGACCGGGAGATACAATTCTGGTCTAATCTTATTTAGGAGAATAAATTTGTTCTTAATATCTTTCTCTATCCTATTCCCAATTATCTCTGTGGAATTTTGGATATCTTTGAGAGACACATGTACCTCTTAACTCTGACCAAGAATCATCATGTCGGTCCTATTCTCTCTAGGAGAGCAGATTCTGATCTTACTCCTCTGTACCCTATTCCCTACTATCTTTGAGGAACTTTTGGATAATTTGAGGCTCCATGTATCTAATCCACTATCCAGTTTATCATCTATTACTGGAATGACTGTATTGGAACCCCTGAAGAACCCACAGAGTGGGGGAAACGCGTAGGGTCACGCAAATTGCTCAGGTTTCTCGTAATTTGTCATTCTCTACCATCAGAATGACACCTGTGCATTAAAATTGTGGAATTACTTAGGACTATTTAGTCATCTCAAGACTAACAATACGCAATCGTTGAGTGCAACTTTTTCACTCAGCCTGATTGGTCCTTATCTGTCTATGAAAGTAGAATAAATTCGAATATATCTTTCTGATCTCTCTCCACCCTATATAGTATATGTGTGGGTCTATTCTTCCCTATTTTAGCTATTTGCAATAAAAGTTATATTTTATAATTATTAGTTTGAAAGTCCACATAGTAAACTTCGAGACTTATTCGTTGGACTAATTCTGCCTCTGTGAAACCCCATTCCTGAACAAGGGAAGAATAAAGGTAAGTATGGTAGTCTCTGCTCAGCGAGGTCGAGGGTCTCGCTGTGCCCCATGGCTCCCTCCCTACAGCCCCATCTAGTGGGGCACATGGTTGTGGGGTCCCAGGCGGGAGGGGAGTGGTCGATCGGGATTTCTCGTGAACTTGTAGGGGAAGAGAGGCCCCCTGGACAATGGCAGCCCCTCAGGTGTCAGAGCTGATGGTCTCCTCACGGGGCTTCTTTCTCTTCCCCTTGGGCGATTTTGTATTTCCTGCCAGTTGCCATTTCTGGGGTGGTTCTAAGGTCGTGAAGTTAGGCAAGTCTGGGATCGGATGCCAGCATGGGAGTTCAATCGGATTTAAGTCCAATATCTGCCAACATTTCTGCAGGTCATCTGGCATACGAATGTTTAGTTTGCGACCCTTATACGTTATGCCAAGCCCAAATGGAAATAGCCAGGAATATCAAATGTCCTTCTCCCTTAAAGCGTCTAGCAAGGGTCGCAGAAGGCGGCGTTTTGCCAGGGTTGATGGGGCCAAGTCCTGGAATATTTGTAAAGCTGCGCCTTCATATATGAGGTCACTGTGGTTCCTTGCAGCTTTTAGAATAGATGCCGCATCTGGGAAAGTAAGCAACTTGCAAATTATGTCCCTTGGTGGGTCAGATGCAGAAGGGGGCCTCAAGGCCCTGTGGATCCTCTTAATTGCAGTGGAGGAAGCTCTTTCTTCGCCCAGAAGTGAAATAAAGATCTTTTTTGCAACTTTATTAAGAACTTCGGCTGCCCATGATTCTGGGAGGCCCTTTATGCACACATTATTGCGCCTGCTCCTGTTCTCTATGTCTTCCTGCATTAAGAGAGTCCTGTTGATTTGTGCATGTTGTTCTATCAGGGCTTTCTCTACATCCAGTGCATGTGAGGAGATGGCTGCTGTAGAAGTTTCAAGTTCCTCTGTTCTCCTCCCCAGGTGTTTCATTTCATCTTTTATCTCGGTTAGTTCAGAGAGTATGGGTCTCATGGTGCGCATCAAAAGGTCTTTCATAAAACCCTTTGATATGCGCTCGTTCTCTTCCCCCTCTGATGAGACCTCATCCTCTTGTCTCTCCCTCCCGCTCCGCTCAGTTCGTGGGCGGGCGCCATCTTGGCCGCATCATGCAGGGACCGAGCGCTCCTGTCTTTCAGGTAGCGCTGCATATCTACCTGCCCCTTGTTCTTCCGAGGTGTTCCCCGAGGCTCACTACTTCTATCCCTGCTGACCTTTCACATAATAAGGTTGCTCAGAGGCTGCTGGAGGTCCCGGTATGTGCCGCTGTCACGGAGCTCCTCGCTCAGAACTCCATTCTGCTCAGAGGTTAGGCTCCGCTGCTGGAGAGGGATGTTTGAGGCAGTACATGTCCTGTCCACATGTCCATGGTTATATGCACCTTTCAGTAACCGCGTCGCTGAAAAATTGTCGCGACTGGGGACCTAGTAGCGCGGCCTCGCCACCATCATCTCTTTGGGAAGCCTCCGTTTCCACAACCCTGTAACATAGCAGTAGCAGCAGTATATCAGCAGAGCCCAGAATTAGTAACATTTCAGTGGTAACAGTATGGGGAGACCCCAGTAACATTTCATTGGCAGCAGTAGGGACAGACCCCAGTAACATTTCATTTGCAGCAGTATAGACAGACCCCAGTAACATTTCATTTGCAGCAGTATAGACAGACCCCAGTAACATTTCAGTAGTATCAGTAGAGACATGCCCCAGTAACATTTCAGTTCCAGCAGTGCGGACAGACCCCAGTAACATTTCAGTAGTAGTAACAGTATAGACAGACCCCTTTAACATTTCTGTAGCAGCAGTGTAGGCTGACCCCAGTAACATTTCATTTGCAGCAGTATTGACAGACTGCAGTAACTTTTCAGTTGTAGTAACAGTATAGACAGACCCCAGTAACATTTCCGTTGCAGCAGTATAGGCAGAGCCCAGTATTTGTAGCATTTCAGTACTTGCAGTATAGACAGACCCCAGTAACATTTACGTAGCAGTATGGGCAAAGCAGCAGATTCACATTTCCCTTGCAGCAGTATAGGGAGAGCACAGTATTTGTAACATTTCAGTAGTAGCAGTATAGACAGGCCCCAGTAACATTTACGTAGAAGCAGTATAGGGAGAGACCAGTATTAGTAACATTACAGTAGTAACAGTATACACAAACCAAGGTAACATTTCAGGAGCAGAAGTATCGGCAGACCGAAGTTACATTTCTATTGCAGAAGTATAGTCAGACCCCTCTAGCATTACTGTGGCAGAAGTATAGGTAGGCAGAACAGAGTTACATTTCTGTAGCAAAAGTGTAGGCCAACCCCAAACACAGTGGTGTACCATGAGTGCAGGCGAAGCCCATAAAAATTACTTGGATTACATTCTAGGCGAGCCCCCGAAAAATTGGTGTACCAACAGTACAAATGTACCCCAGAAAATTGCCCAGAGGGCAGGTGAAACCCATTAATCGCTCAGCTTACTGTGGCTTAATTTGTAACTAGGCCTGGAGGCAACCCAGTTAAAATAAAACTTGGTTCAGGTGGAAGTTTCAATGCTTTAATGAGAATTGAAAAGTATAAATATTGTTTAGAAAAGTTATATGAACCTTTTGGGCCACAGAAAAATTGCCCATTCGGGGTGATTACGTGAGGTTTCAGGAGGAGGACGAATATCATACACAGATTGACAAAGGTAAAGGTCCCCATTTTTTTAGGTGATAGAGAACAATGCTTGCATCCGCGGTTGCAGCGAAAATAATCTTTAGGTACCGCTGCTGTCCGCTGGTGGAGAAGAGAAGTCTGGGGAAATCCAGGCTTAGTTCATCTTTATGAGTGTAAGCCTGTCGGCACTGGCAGTTGACAGGCGGGTACGCTTATCCATGATTATTCCCCCAGCTGCACTAAACACCTTCTCTAACAAGACGCTAGCCGCAGGGCAAGCCAGCACCTCCAGGGCATACAGCGCGAGTTTGTGCCACGTGTCCAGCTTTGACACCCAGTAGTTGTACGGAGCAGAGGCGTCACGGAGGACAGTGGTACGATCGGCTATGTACTCCCTCACCATCTGCTTACAGTGCTCCTTCCGACTCAGCCTGGACTGGGGAGGTGTGACACAGTCTTGCTGGGGAGCCATAAAGCTGGCAAAGGCCGTGGAGAGTGTTCCCCTGCCTGCGCTGAACATGCTGCCTGATCTCCGCGCCTCCCCTTCTACTTGGCACTTGGTACTGTGCCTTCTGCCACTTGCGCTGTCGAATTGGAAGTTTACCATCAGTTTGTCCACCAGGGCCCTGTGGTATAGCATCACTCTCGAACCCCTTTCCTCTTCGGGAATGAGAGTGGAAAAGTTCTCCTTATACTGTGGGTCGAACAGTGTGTACACCCAGTAATCCGTAGTGGCTAGAATGCATCTAACGCAAGGGTCACGAGAAAGGCATTCTAACATGAAGTCAGTCATGTGTGCCAGGGTATCTCTACGCAATACATAGCTGTCCGCACTAGGAAGATCACTTTGAGGATCCTCCTCCTCCACCTCGTCCACAGGCGATACACGCTGAATTGATGAGAGGCAAGCAGCATGGGTACCCTCAACAGTGGGTCCAGCTGTCTCTTCCTCCTCATGCTCCTCCCCCTCCTCCTCAATGCGCTGAGATATAGACATGAGGGTGCTCTGACTATCCAGCGACGTACTGTCTTCCCCCGCCTCCGTTTCCGACTGCAAAGCGTCAGCCTTTATGCTTTGCAGGGAACTTCTCAACAGGCATAGCAGAGGAATGGTGATGCTAATGATTGCAGCATCGCCGCTCACCATCTGGGTAGACTCCTCAAAGTTTCCAAGGACCTGGCAGATATCTGCCATCCAGGCTCACTCCTCTGTAAGGAACTGAGGAGGCTGAATCCCACTACGACGCCCATGTTGGAGTTGGTATTCCACTATAGCTCTACGCTGCTCATACAGCCGGGCCAACATGTGGAGCATAGTGTTCCACCGTGTGGGCACGTCGCAAAGCAGTCGGTGCACTGGCAGATTAAACCGATGTTGCAGGGTCCGCAGGGTGGCAGCGTCCGTGTTGGACTTGCGGAAATGTGCGCTGACCCGGTGCACCTTGCTGAGGAGGTCTGACAAGCGTGGGTAGCCTTTCAGAAACCGCTGAACCACCAAATTAAAGACGTGGGCCAGGCATGGCATGTGCATGGAGCTGCCGAGCTGCAGAGCTGTCACCAGGTTACGGCCGTTGTCACACATGACCATGCCCGGTTAGAGGCTCAGCGGCGAAAGCCAGCGGTCGGTCTGCTCTGTCAGACCCTGCAGCAGTTCGTGGGCCGTGTGCCTCTTCTCTCCTAAACTCAGTAGTTTCAGGACGGCCTGCAGACGCTTGGCCACCGCTGTGTTCCCACGCCGCGCGACACCGACTGCTGGCGACGTGCTGCTGCTGACACATCTTGATTGCGAGACAGAGGTTGCGGAGGAGGAGGAGGGTGGTTTAGTGGAGGAAGCATACACTGCTGCAGATACCAGCACAGAGCTGGGGCCTGCAATTCTGGGGGTGGGTAGGACATGAGCGTTCCCAGGCTCTGACTCGGTCCCAGCCTCCACTAAATTCACCCAATGTGCCATCAGGGAGATGTAGTGGCCCTGCCCGCCTGTGCTTGTCCACATGTCCGTTAAGTGGACCTTGGCAGAAACCGCATTGGTGAGGGCGCGTACAATGTTGCCGGAGACGTGGTCGTGCAGGGCTGGGACGGCACACCGTGAAGAATAGTGGCGACTGGGGACAGAGTAGCGCGGGGCCGCCGCCGCTATCATGTTTTTGAAAGCCTCAGTTTCCACAAGCCTGTACGGGAGCATCTCCAGGCTGATCAATTTGGCTATGTGGACATTTAAAGCTTGAGCGTGCGGGCGTGTGGCGGCATATTCGCGCTATCGCTCCAACGATTCTCTTAGCGACAGCTGGACGCTGCGCTGAGAGACAATGCTGGATGGGGCCGAGGACAGCGAAGGGGAGGGTGTGGGTCTAGGCCAGGAGACGCTCGTACCTGTGTCGTGAGAGGTGGGTTGGATCTCAGTGGCAGCTTGGGGCCCAGGGGGAGAGGCAGTGGCGCAAGCCGGAGGAGGTGAACGGCCTTCGTCCCACCTTGTGGGGTGCTTGGCCATCATATGCCTGCGCATGCTGGTGGTGGTGGCTCCCCGGCTGATCTTGGCGCGACAAAGGTTGCACACCACTGTTTGTCGGTCGTCCGTGGTCTCAGTGAAAATCTGCCACACCTTTGAGCACCTTGGCCTCTGCACGGTGGCTTGGCGCGAGGGTGTGCTTTGGGAAAAAGCTGGTGGATTATTCTCTCTGGACCTGCCTCTAGCCCTGGCCACCCCACTGCCTCTTCCAACCTGTCCTGTGGCTGCAATTGCCTCCCCCTCTGAAGACCTGTCCTCAGTTGGCTTATCACACCGGTGGGGTCAGTCACCTCATCGTCCAGTGGCCCTTCCTCCGAATCCTCTGTGCGCTCCTCCCTCGGACTTACTGCCCTTACTACTGCCTCACTGATAGACAACTGTGTCTCATCGTTATCGTCCTGCTCACCCACTGAAAGCTCTTGAGACAGTTGCTGGAAGTCCCCAGCCTCATCCCCCGGACCTCGGGAACTTTCCAAAGGTTGGGCATCGGTCACGACAAACTCCTCCGGTGGGAGAGGAACCATTGTTGCCCAATCTGGGCAGGGGCCTGAGAACAGTTCCTGGGAGTCTGCCTGCTCCTCAGAATGTGTCATTTTCATGGAGTGAGGAGGCTGGGAGGAAGGAGGAGCAGCAGCCAGAGGATTCAGAGTTGCAGCAGTGGACGGTGTAGAAGACTGGGTGGTCGATAGATTGCTGGATGCACTTTCTGCCATCCACGACAGGACCTGCTAACACTGCTCGTTTTTTAATAAAGGTCTACGACGTGGACCCAAAATTTGTGATATGAATCTGGGGACCCCAGAAACTGTCCTCTCTCCTACTCCCACAGCAGCCGGCTGTGATTCGCTTGGACCAGGAACTCTGCCTGTGCCCACACCCTCACTTGGAACTCCGCGTCCGCATCCTCGTCCTTTACCCCTTCCCCTACCCCTACCCTTCAGCATGGTGGATTAAGAATCGAGCAGACACTGAGCGGTGTAAAAATGTTTGTGAATTATTGCCGCGCAGTTGGTGGCTGCCAGCGGTTATACAACGCAAAATGAAGCCAGAGATAAATTATAAGGAAGGCTGAACGCAGGCCTTGCTGTGGACTATGCAGTTGAGATGCACCTCAAGTGCCACAGGCCATGCAGTAATATGCACTGGGTTCCAAGCAGCCGAAAAAGGATTTTTAAAAAAAAAATTTTTTTCCAATGCAATGCAGGCAATGGAGCGTGTATTGGACCTTCCCTCTATGGCTGTCTGGCACAGTACACTGTGCCGGCAACTGACTGGTAACAGAGCGGTGAAAAAAATTAGTGCTTTCTTGGCGTGCACTTGCAGGCAGAGAGCGCTTACGTTACACTAACTGCACCCAGCAAAAAATGTAACTGAAGGCTGAACTCAGGCCTTGCGGTGCAATGCTGAGGTACTACAACTCCCAGCAACCATAGAGTTAAATGCACAGGTAGCCCTAAGAAGGAGCATTGGGATTGTTGTAGACAGGATTCCACACTACCACTGTCCCTGCCTCACCAATACTTCCCCTACACTACGTAGTACAGACTGCAGCCTGAGAACGCTATAGCTGTAATAGGGCTGCATGCCCGATATACAAAAAAAAAGTGCAAAACTGCTCCAAGCAGCCACAACAGTAGTGCACTAGGTGAGCTGTGTCCCTAAGAAGGACCGTTGGGGTTCTTGTAGAGGCTAACACTATCCCTATACCAGCAGCAGCAGCACTCTCCCTAATCTCTGCCAGCATGCGTCTGTGGCGAGCCACGGGCGGCGCCACTTTATATATTCACTTGATCTCTCCAGCCACTCACTGCAGGGGGGTGGGATAGGGCTGGAACGTCACAGAAGGAAGTTATAATGCCTTCCCTGCATGTCTATTGGTCAGAAAATGCCGCAAATTTTTCATGGAAGTAAATGGAACTGACTCGAACACCGTGTGGTGCTCGTTTTGAGTAACGAGCATCTCAAACACCCTAATACTCGAACGAGCATCAAGCTCGGACGAGTATGCTCGCTCATCTCTACTGCTCATCCAAGACACATTTATAAATCGACATGAGGGTGGTGTGGCTATCAACCCAGCATGTGGCATGAGGGCAGCTGAACGCTGCGCAGGGAAAATTTTGTGTGCACGATGGACGCAGGCTTGTGGGCGGGGTTGGACAGCAATGCCAGCATGTAACCCATGAGAAGAGGCAGTGGTGTCACCCGCAGGCAGTGATTGGCTTTGGTTGCAGCTAGTGTGGTGCTTCGCTAAGATGTGCCAGTGCGTGTGCCTTGCTAATGATGGTCTGTCCCAAGTAAATTGTTAGGGGGTAGACGACCAGGCTCTTGCCCCCAATTTGGCTTAATAGTGGGACCTGGGAGCCTCAGATGCAACCATGCATGCTGCCCCAGCCGTTCCCTATCTGTTTCTGTGGTGTTTCCATAACTTTCTGATGTTTTCTGGTGTTTCACACAACCTCCCCTTTGCAAAGCATCGGTCAGCTTGAAAAATGCTCGAGTCTCCCATTGACTTCAATGGGGTTCGTTACTCGAAACGAGCTCTCAAACATTACAAAACGTTCGACTCAAGTAACGAGCACCCAAGCATTTTGGTGCTCGCTCATCTCTAATAGCAACCCATTGGGACCTTGTGATTACATCGCTGGAGTCCGATGTGTGAAATGGAACCACCTCCCATGTCAGCATTTTACATTTCGCAGTCGGACTTACAGTACTTTTCAGTTATACAGAAAAATCAAAATTCATCCATAAGTCTGCCAGAACACAGAAGATGCTTTTGACACAATATGTACATCAACATCCTCAAATACTGATACTGAGTTTTAGAGTCTCCTGCTCACTGATGTGCCTGGCATTTGATAATTGCTTCAGCTTGAGGTCACTTCTTTCTCTAAATGATCTTGTTTCATTGCTTCACAGTTTTCGCACTAGGAGGTTAAGAACCCTATACCTTTTCACAAAAGCCTCAAAACATGTACTATTTCGTGACCATAGTTAGTCTTTCCCTCCACCACTTCACATGCTTTGATCAGGGCAACCAACTCTGCACTTTGCGTAAAATGTATGCTCACATCAAGGGTATCTGAATAGATCACAAAATTGGCTTTTGTTTTTGCCTATACTTCAGAGTAAAGGACCTTTCACATGCAAGGACTATCGCTAAAACGGCCATATGACTGAACGAATTGATGACATTTTTGTATAAAATTACAGGTACAGATAATTTCTTCATTAGCTAAAGTAAACTGAGTTCAAGTTGTTTGATCAGCTGGGCATATGTTTATGCATGGAATCTGGCCAGGAGAATTCCATTGTCTTCCCCCAGCAGAGTAAACAATGTACTCATTATGTATGCAAGGCAAACAAAATACACCCTAAAGCCACTCAAAAGACTGGACGAATTCCATTCAAATTGAACATCTTTTATGTGGCCAAATGAGGGTTTTCATGACAGCTAAAAACCTGCAGCCAAGACAAGTGAATGAATACTGCACAACTGCCCGTATTTACACTTAATAAATATCACTCACTTTCAGCCATTGGAACAAATTTTGAGCAAGAATCACTGCATGTAAAGGGGCCTTTAGTCTGTCATGACAGAACAAGTAGAATGGTTTGGTGTAGTAAGTATGGCATCCTTTAATCGATCTACAGCCTGTTTCTCTTCCTCAGACAGCTTGACTGGTCAGAACATACAGAGATGCAGCCATTTGAGACATGTTTGGTATCCACTGTCTACATCACACATATCAAACACAAGGCCCGCGGGCCGAATGCAGCCCACCACAACATTTTATGTGGCCCGCTAGCTGTGCAGCAAGTTCCTTCACCCTCGGTGCAGTTGTCAGTAAGGGATCTTCAATCATCTTCTTCTGTCTAGTAGAGCAGACAAAAATAGAGGAATGCCGATAGCGCACTGACAATGGCCGCAGAGGAGGGAAGAAGCCTGCAGAAGACATTACCTCTGGTGCAAGGAGCAACTGCAAGAGGAGAGTCACTCAGCACTAACCTCCTCTTACCAGCCCTTCCTGTGTTCATGGCAGCAGATATGGGGAGACAGGGGCCCAAGTATGCTGGAGGGTAGCAGCCAGTATACCTGCCATTGGGACCACATTGGATGCAGGTAATTATACAGATTGTTCTATCTGGTATATAAACATATTTGTTTGCCTTGTGTATAAAAATGCAAAAATGTCTGTGTGTATATGTATATATAATAGAAAAAGTATGCACCTGTGTGTATATATATGTATACTAGCTCATATACCCAGCTTTGCCCAAGTAAATTTGGTAATGGTGTTTATCTGATGTTCCCATGGAAAATCTTATGAAGTCGTGGTTACTTTAGAGATACTGAGGAAAAAATATGTTCACCATTTTGCATGGTTCTTTGCGTTACCCAGGAAACACCATGTTGAGGTAACCATGCAACGTTTCCTTTATATAAAATGGCATCAGGAAGTGAGAGAATTAGATTACGTATGTAAAATTTTGACGCTAATTCTTTTGCACTTAGAATTGAATAATCGAGTTGAGACCCATTTACTTTTTCTATTTTGGACGTAATCAATGCTTGTGCCAAATTTCAAGTGAGAATTAGATTACATATGTAAAATTTGGACGCTAATTCTTTTGCGCTTAGAATTCAATAATCAAGTTGGGACCCATTAGCTTTTCCTATTGATCACATAAAAATCAATGCTCGTGCCAAATTTCAAGTGGAAGAATTAGATTCCATACGTAAAATTTTGACGCCAATTCTTTTGTGCTTAGAATTGAATAATCGAGTTGGGACCCATTTACTTTTCCTATTTTGGACATAATCTATGCTCGTGCCAAATTTCATGTTTCTACGACATCAGGAAGTTGGAGAATTAGTGGCGAGTCAGTCAGTAAGGGCTTTCGAGATTATATATATATATATATATATATATATATATATATATATATATATATATATATATATATATATATATATATATATATATATATATATATATATACACACACATACATACATACATACATACATACACACACACACACACACACACACACACACACACACACACACACACGCACTAGCTGATATACCCGGCTTCGCCCGAGTTAATTTGGTACTGGTGTTTATCTGGTGTTCACACGGAAAATCTTATGAAGTCAGGGTTGCTTTAGAGATACCGGAAAAACATATGTTCACCATTTTGCATAGTTCTCTGCGTTACCCAGGAAACACCACGGGGAGGTAACCATTAACTTTTCCTATTTCTGACATAAATCAATGCCCGTTCCAAATTTAATGTTCCTATGACACCAAGAAGTGAGAGAATTAGATTCCGTACGCAAAATTTGGACGCTACTTCTTTTGCACTAGAATTGAATAATCGAGTTGGGACCCATTAACTTTTCCTATTTATGACATATTTAATGCTTATGGCAAATTTCATGTTTCTATGACTTTGGGAAGTGAGAGATTTAGATTATGTACGTAAAATTTCAACGCTAATTCTTTTGCACTTAGAATTGAATAATCGAGTTGGGACCCATTAGCTTTTCCTATTTATGACATAATCAATGCTCGTGCCAAATTTCACGTTTCTATGACACCGGAAAGGGAGAAAATTACATTCTGTGCGTAAAATTTGGACGCTAATTCTTTTGCGCATAGAATTGAATAATCAAGTTAGGACCTATTAACGTTTACTATTTATGACATATTCAATGCGCGTGCCAAATTTTAAGTTTCTATGACATTGGAAAGTGAGAGATTTAGATTATGTATGTTAAATTTCGACACTAATTATTTTGCGCTAGAATTGAATAATCGAGTTGGGACCCAGTTACTTTTCCTATTTTGGAGATAATCTATGCTTGTGCCAAAATTTATGTTTCTATGACATCGGGAAGTTGGAGAACTTTTGGCGAGTCAGTGAGTGAGTCAGTCAGTGAGTCAGTGAGTGAGGGCTTTCGTCTTTATATATATAGATAGATTATAGTGTGTGCATATATATGTATGTATGCCTGTGCATATATATGTATAATAGTGTATAAATAATATATGCAAATGCACATTACACACACACACACACACACACACACACACACACACAAATATAATGTGTACAATAGTGTGTGTATATATGTATGTGTATGTGTATAATATATCTCTATCTATTTTTCTATCAATCTATATTTTTTTTTGGGGGGGGGGGGCGAGTCACATTTTACTACTGCAGCCATTATAGGGGACACAATTACTGGACCCACCATGGGGCACTATTCCCACTGAGGCCACCAATATGGGGGACACTTACTAAAGAGGCCACTATGGGGGTTACGATTAATACTGGGGCCACTATGGGGGACCCTATTCCTACTGGGGCCACTATGGAGTTCACTATTACTACTTGGACCACTATGAGACAACTAGGACTTTTGGGACCATTATGGGGGTTACTATTACTAATGGGGCCACTATGGTAGCACTATGACTACAGAGGCTATTATGGGGGTCACTATTATTGGGTCACTATGGGGGTTACTTACTACTGGGGACACTATGGGTGACCCTATTAGCACTGGGGTCACTATGGGGACCTTATAACTACTGGGGCCACTATGGGGGACACTATTACCATTTGGGCCACTATGGGGTTCACTATTACAACTAGAATCGGCCCTTTGAAGGCAGCCATAAGGCTGATGTGGCCCTCTGTGAAAATGAGTTTTACACCCTAGGTCTACATTATGGAGTCGGGAAGGAATTTTTTTCTCGATCAACAAGGGGGGTGGAAACAGGCTGAACTAGATGAACATTGTTTCCCTTCAGCCTAACATACTATGTTACTATGTTACAGTAGCCAACCAGTCCCAAAAAAGCTCTGACTTGTTTGGTACACTGCAGACACTTGCATAACTTTAAGGGATGCAGGGGATGCAGTTGCACTCGGGCCCAGGAGCCTTAGGGGCCCATAAGGCCTATCTTCTCCATATAGGAAGCCCAGTACTATGAGTAAATCATCATAGTTCGGTGACCTGATTTTGCATTGGGACCCAGGAGCTCCAAGTTACACCTCTGCCTTAAGGGGTTAAGAGAAGTTGGGGGGCTCCAAGATAAACTTCTGCACCCGGGCCCCATGAGCCTTTTAGCCACGCCCCTGACTGCAGATATTGCTTTTTGCATCACAGAAATCCTATCAGTTGCCAGATGTTTACATTGCTATGAAATACAATGGCCTAAGAAATTAACCTTTTCCTGGCAAAACTGAAGCTCGTCAGGAGACACTTTGCATTCAGCAGCAGGGATCAGTGTTTTCCCTCATCCCCAATAGTGCAGTGAGAGGTTGGCAGTCAGTCACATCTGGTTACCACTGCATATGGCACGGGCTCAGCTCCTGAGCCTGCGCCACTTATAGGACGTAAGTTTCCATCCTGTAGCCTGCAAAACTGATATGTAAAACCATAGATGTCAAAGATTGTGTACTTTTTCTCCTGACCGTATTGTTTTATGTTTAACCCCTTAAAAGGGGTTCTGACACGAATAAGTTTTTTATTCATTAGCAGCCATTGTTCCCTCGTCTGCCTAATGGACACAGGAAACCCAGAATTAATGGCTGCTAAAGCATAAAAATCTTATACTTACCTTTTGTTCCAGATGTTGTGCATCGGGGTCATCTCCCAGCATTCTCCTCTTCTTCCTCAGATGAGCCGCCCCCCTCCGGGAATCCGTGCATGCGCAGAAGACAGGTGCTTGTCACGTGCTTGCTGTGGGCGGCCCATCCGTTCACCTTGGAAGTGGCTGATGGATGGAGCAGAGCAAGAAGCAGTCATTTTGACCACTCCTGCTCTGCTTCTAGAAGCCAACGAAGATGATGCCCGGCGGAGGGGACATGCCTGGCGATCGGTCCTGGCCAGGCAAGGTAAGTAATTTTTATTTTTTTTGTGTGTCAGAACTCCTTTAATGACCGCCGATACGTCTTTTAACCATAATAAAATCTATTGATATTTCAGTCAAAAAGCTTACTGGCAAATGGCATTTGACATATGCAAATTATAGGGAGTTATACATCTGGAAGGTGATCAGGTTACATAACAATGAGCATTAATACGTTCAAATGGGTTTTCTGACATAAACCTTACGATTGTTGTTTTGTATAAACCAAGTTATCTTATGCAAATTTTTTTCATATTATTAGCAAGGGATGGGAAAGGAGACAGAATAAAAAAAAAAAAAAAAAAGAAGAGAACTCTAACAAGGCATCATTCAGTTGTTATAACATAGAATATATTAATGCGACAGTTTCCACTTCTCCCAGGTCACTTCGAAATGTCTCAAGGAATTACTTTTGCATGCTAACCACCCTTCAAACAAGTGCTGTTCTGCCATTCGGTCCATGAACTCGTCCAGTGTAGGGGGGGATGGCTTACTCCAGTGCCTGGCGATAATTGTTTTCGCTGTCATTAGGGAGAGGCCAAGAAGGTATCTTATGTTAGGGAAGACCCATTAAAAGTAGGATTAGTTTGGCTTCTTTTGGAATATAGTGCTTCATTATTTTAGACAGTTCACCAGGTACTTCACTCCAGAATTTATTGAGTATTGGGCAGGACCAGAAGATGTGAGATAGGGTTCCTTTATGGCCGCACCCTCTCCAATACAGGCCTGTTCCTGTTTTGAATCTGTTTTCTAGCAACTAAGGGAAGAGATGCCATCTAAGATATAGTTTTGTTTGAGTTTCTAGTATTCCCAACCCTTTAGAGGATTTCAGTGAAGTTTTGTAGGCCTTTCCCCAGGAATCGGTAGATAAGGTTTCTCCTAGTTCTTTTTCCCAGTTTAACATATGGGATTTCTTCTTTAGGAATGTATTGTCTGTTAAGATATCATAGAACGATTTGGTGTCTGATTTATTTCCTATTTTTTCCCCTGCGGATATTTTCTGAATAATTGTAGTAGGGAGATGTATGTTGTGTATAGATGTTTTTTGAAGGAAGGAACTAATCCTAAAGTAAGCGAAGAACTCATTCTGCGGTAGATGGTACGTGGAGCTAAGTTCTGCAAATGTTTTTAAATTGTTTGTGGTCACAAGATCATCTATCAACTGGATACCCCTAACAGTCCATTCTTTTAGTGTAAGATTGGACAAGAAAAGATGCAAAATGCTGAGGGGCAGCGAGGATTTTTTCACAGTGTCCCATAGGATTAATTCCTGTGTAAGTTCGCTCCACGCCTCTTTTGCCACTTTAGCTTTTAACCTTAAGTCCGGTATCTTGGATAAACCAGACAATGATATTGCTAATAAAAGTGTTTGGCCCGAAACTTTGCTCAAGAGGCCCATTTCCATACCTGGCCATCCCAGAGGGCCGTCTCTAGTCAACCATCCTTTGATTTGATTCAATACGGTTGCCCGATGATACATTTTTAAATTGGGTATATCTGCCCCTCCACATTTGCGGTGTAGTGCGAGGATCGATAGGGCCAAGTGTGTTTCCCCCCCCCCCCCCCCAGATAAAGTTGGTTCTGTAGACTGGATAAGGAGGTATTTGTGATCGGTATCGGGAGGACTCTAAAGTAATATAAAATCCTAGGTAAAATTTTCATTTTGTATGACATGATTCTTCCGTACCAAGTCAGATTTAATTTTGACAGATGTTCAATTTCTTTTTTTATAGAGTCCAATAGTATGGGAAGGTTTGTGTTTTCCAAATCTCTGGGAGATGTTGTTAATTCGACTCCCAAATAGGGAATAGATTTCTTCCTCCACCCAAAAGGAAATTCAGATTGAATGGCCGCCTTTAGGTTTTGGGATATATGTATGCCTAAGATGAGCGTCTTATCGGCATTTAAGCTATATAGGGAGGCTTCACAAAAGTTTTTTAGGATATTTTGGGCTCCTCTTAAGGATTCCAGGGGAAGGGTCATGCTTAAAATAACATCGTCCGCAAACAGTCCAATTTTGTGTTGTCTTAAGTTTATTGGAATACCGTTAATTTCAGAAGATAGACGGATTGTTTCTGCCAAAGGTTCAATTGCAAGAATGTATCAGATAGGGAATAGTGGGCAGCCCTGTCTTGTCCCGTTTGAAATATATAAAGGATCTGATAAAGCCCTTTCCACCAACACCCTTGCAGAAGGGGATTAATACAACGCCTATACCGCGTGTATTATACCTTCTCCCAAGCCGTATCTTTTTAAGGTCTCAAAGGTGAAACCCCAGTGGACCCTATCAAAAGCCTTTTCGGCATCTAGGGCTAACAAGATTGCAGGCGTACGGGAGGAATCTATTGTGTGAAGTAGGTTTAAAATTCTCCATGTGCCGTCCGACGCTTGCCTATCTTTGACAAAGCCCAACTGGTCAGAGTGGATCAGAGACGAGAGCAATTTCAGCAGTCTATTAGCCAGTGTTTTTGCGTATATTTTTACATCAGTGTTGAGCAATGATATAGGCCAAAATTTGGCCGGGTCATTTGCTTCTTTACTAGAGATCAGCGAGCGTACTCGTCCGAGCTTGATGCTCGTTTGAGTATTAGGGTGTTTGAGATGCTCGTTACTCGAGACGAGCACCACGCGGTGCTCGACTCCATTACATTTCCTTCCCTGGGAAATTTGCACAATTTTCTGGCCTATAGAAACACAGGGAAGGCATTAGAACTTCCTCCTGTGACATTCCAGTCCTATCCCACCCCCCTGCAGTGAGTGGCTGGGGAGATCAGATGACACCCGAGTATTTAAATCTGCCCCGCCCGCGGCTCCCACAGATGCACGCTGACAGAGATCAGGGAAAGTGCTGTCTTGCTGTAGCTGCTATAGGGAGAGTGTTAGGTGTTATTTTAGTCTTCAAGAACCCCAATGGTCCTTCTTAGGGCCACATCTGACAGTGTGCAGTCCTGTTGAGGCTGCTTTTAGCAGTGTTGCACAATTTTATTTTTTTTTTTGTATATCGGGCGTGCAGACCATAGCGTCCTCAGTCTGCAGTCATTTTACAGAGTATAGGGGCAGTACTGGTGAGGCAGGGACAGTGGTACAGTGAAAGAGATATACTGGCTATATAGGCAGTGGGCTTTTTCCCAAAAAGTGGAAAAAAAATGCTATATTTGGCCTGCCTGTGACAGTTTACTGCGTGTCAGCTGGGGGTAGTAGTCACTGATTAATACCCAGCCTTGCGCATAATTGTTTCCTGGCTGCACTGTGCTTTCAGTAACCACAGTCATCCTCCAACAGGGAAATCCAAATACAGGGTATATCAGAGGCAGTGGGCTTCTTCCCAAAAAGTGGAAAAAAATACTATATTTGGCCTGCCTGTGACCGTCTTCAGTTTACGGCATGTGTGCTGGGGGTAGTAGTCGCTGATTAATACCCAGCCTTGCGCATAATTGTTTCCTGGCTCTGCTGTGTCCGTTACATCATCGCCGTCATCCCGCCTGTCTGTCTGATTTTTCACCTCACCATTTGAAAAAATTGAAGCAAAATACTTAAGGCCTACCACTGGCCTTTGGCCACTTGACTGGTTCTGCCCTGTGAATTCCAGTAGCTCAGTCATACGCACCTAGGTCTGACTACAGGCTTGCAGGTTAGGTGCTTAAAGATTTTAATGCATAAGCATCAGTTATAAACACCTCATAGCCATAAAAGACCCGTTTTGTATAGGGTCGAAACGTCACTATTTTTATGGCTATGAGGTGTTTATAACTGATGCTTATGCATTAAAATCTTTAAGCACCTAACCTCTGCTGCCTGACCCTGCTTCTTTTTGGACTTGACACATTGGGATTTCTGTGGATTCAATCCCTTTTTCAGGCGAGCAGCTATTTCCTTTGGAAGGGTCCCCCTATATGGTTGGTGAGTGCTGCTGTACCCCTCAGTCTTCACGTGACTACAGGCTTGGGCATAATTGTTTCCTGGCTCTGATGTGTGTTCCTTAAGCGAAGTCAGCCTCCAACCACAGCCCAATAAGTGGCACATTTAATTACAGCGTTCCGTTTCTGCTCTACTCGTAATACACCATGCTGAGAGGTAGGGGTAGGCCTAGAGGACGGGGGCGAGGACGCGGAGGCCCAAGTCACGGTGTGGGCACAGGCCGAGCTCCTGTTCCAGGTGTATCGCAGCCAACTGCTGCAGGATTAGGAGAGAGGCAAGTTTCTGGGGTACCCAGATTCATCTCACAATTAATGGGTCCACGCGGTAGACCTTTATTAGAAACTGAGCAGTTTGAGCAGGTCCTGTCGTGGATGGCAGAAAGTGCATCCAGCAATCTATCGACCACCCAGTCTTCTACGCCGTCCACAGCTGCAACTCTGAATCCTCTGGCTGCTGCTCCTCCTTCCGCCCAGCCTCCTCACTCCATTACAATGACACATTCTGAGGAGCAGGCAGACTCCCAGGAACTGTTCTCGGGCCCCTGCCCAGAATGGGCAGCAGTGGTTCCTCTCCCATCAGAGAAGTTTGTCGTGACCGATGCCCAACCTTTGGAAAGTTCCCGAGGTCCGGGGGATGAGGCTGGGGACTTCCGGCAACTGTCTCAAGAGCTTTCAGTGGGTGAGGACGACGATAACGATGAGACACAGTTGTCTATCAGTGAGGTAGTAGTAATTTCAGTAAGTCCGAGGGAGGAGCGCACCGAGGATTCAGAGGAAGAGCAGCTGGACGATAAGGTGACTGACCCCACCTGGTTTGCTAAGCCTACTGAGGACAGGTCTTCAGAGGGGGAGGCAAGTTCAGCAGCAGGGCAGGTTGGAAGAGGCAGTGCGGTGGCCAGGGGTAGAGGCAGGGCCAGACCAAATAATCCACCAACTGTTTCCCAAAGCGCCCCCCTCACGCCATGCCACCCTGCAGAGGCCGAGGTGCTCAAAGGTGTGGCAGTTTTTCACTGAGTGCAGACGACCGACGAACAGTGGTGTGCAAGGTTTGTCGCGCCAAGATAAGCCGGGGAGCCACCACCACCAGCCTCACCACCACCAGCATGCGCAGGCATATGATGGCCAAGCACCCCACAAGGTGGGACGAAGGTTTGCACCACTGCCTCTCCCCCTGTGCCCCAACCTGCCACTGAGATCCAACCCCACTCTCAGGACACAGGCACGGCCGTTTCCTGGCCTGCACCCACACGCTCACCTCCGCTGTCCTCGGCCCCATCCAGCAATGTCTCTCAGCGCAGCGTCCAGCCATCGCTAGCGCAACTGTTTGAACGCTAGCACAAGTACGCCGCCACGCACCCGCACGCTCAAGCGTTAAACGTGCACATAGCCAAGTTGATCAGCCTGGAGATTCTGCCGTATAGGCTTGTGGAAACAGAGGCTTTCAAAAACATGATGGCGGCGGCGGCTCCACGCTACTCAGTTCCCCGTCGCCACTACTTTTCCCGATGTGCCATCCCAGCCCTGCACGACCACGTCTCCGGCAACATTGTATACGCCCTCACCAATGCGGTTTCTGCCAAGGTCCACTTAACGGACATGTGGACAAGCACAGGCGGGCAGGGCCACTACATCTCCCTGACGGCACATTGGGTGAATTTAGTGGAGGCTGGGACCGAGTCAGAGCCTGGGAACGCTTATGTCCTACCCACCCCCAGAATTGCAGACCCCAGCTCTGTGCTGGTATCTGCGGCGGTGTATGCTTCCTCCACTAAACCACC
Organism: Eleutherodactylus coqui; assembly: GCF_035609145.1. NCBI lineage: Eukaryota > Metazoa > Chordata > Amphibia > Anura > Eleutherodactylidae > Eleutherodactylus > Eleutherodactylus coqui. The sequence goes on from NC_089840.1 coordinate 160,910,973, forward strand.
CTCCTCCGCAACCTCTGTCTCGCAATCAAGATATCCAGCAGCAGCACGTCGCCAGCAGTCGGTGTCGCGTGGCGTGGGAACACAGCGGTGGCCAAGCGTCAGCAGGCCGTCCTGAAACTACTCAGTTTAGGAGAGAAGAGGCACACGGCCCACGAACTGCTGCAGGGTCTGACAGAGCAGACTGACCGCTGGCTTTCGCCGCTGAGCCTCCAACCGGGCATGGTCGTGTGTGACAACGGCCTTAACCTGGTGGCGGCTCTGCAGCTCGGCAGCCTCACGCATGTGCCTTGCCTGGCCCACATCTTTAATTTGGTGTTTCAGCGGTTTCTGAAAAGCTATCCACGCTTGTCAGACCTGCTCGGAAAGGTGCGCCGGCTCAGCGCACATTTCCGCAAGTCCAACAGGGACGCTGCCACCCTGCGGACCCTGCAACATCGGTTTAATCTGCCAGTGCACCGACTGCTGTGCGACGTGCCCACACGGTGGAACTCTACGCTCCACATGTTGGCTAGGCTCTATGAGCAGTGTAGAGCTATAGTGGAATACCAACTCCAACATGGGCGGCGTAGTGGGGGTCAGCCTCCTCAATTCTTTACAGAAGAGTGGGCCTGGTTGGCAGACATCTGCCAGGTCCTTGGAAACTTTGAGGAGTCTACCCAGATGGTGAGCGGCGATGCTGCAATCAATAGCGTCACCATTCCTCTGCTATGCCTCTTGAGAAGTTCCCTGCAAAGCATAAAGGCAGACGCTTTGCAATCGGAAACGGAGGCGGGGGAAGACAGTATGTCGCTGGATAGTCAGAGCACACTCATGTCTATATCTCAGCGCATTTTGGAGGAGGAAGAGGGGGAGGAGCATGAGGAGGAGGGGGAAGAGACAGCCGGGCCCACTGCTGAGGGTACCCATGCTGCTTGCCTGTCATCCTTTCAGCGTGTATGGCCTGAGGAGGAGGAGGATCCTGAAAGTGATCTTCCTTGTGAGGATAGCCATGTGTTGCGTACAGGTTAGAGATGAGCGAGCACCAAAATGCTCGGGTGCTCGTTACTCGAGACGAACTTTTCGCGATGCTCGAGGGTTCGTTTCGAATAACGAACCCCATTGAAGTCAATGGGCGACCGAGCATTTTTGTATATCGCCGATGCTCGCTAAGGTTTTCGTTTGTGAAAATCTGGGCAATTCAAGAAAGTGATGGGAACGACACAGCAACAGATAGGGCAGGCGAGGGGCTACATGTTGGGCTGCATCTCAAGTTCCCAGGTCCCACTATTAAGCCACAATAGCGGCAAGAGTGGGCCCCCCCCTCCCAACAATTTTTACTTCTGAAAAGCCCTCATTAGCAATGCATACCTTAGCTAAGCACCACACTACCTCCAACAAAGCACAATCACTGCCTGCATGACACTCCGCTGCCACTTCTCCTGGGTTACATGCTGACCAACCCCCCCCCCCCATGACCCAGTGTCCACAGCGCACACCAAACTGTCCCTGCCCAGCCTTCAGCTGCCCTCATGCCACGCCACCCTCACGTCTATTTATAAGTGCGTCTGCCAGAGGAACCGCAGGCACACACTGCAGAGGGTTGGCACGGCTAGGCAGCGACCCTCTTTAAAAGGGGCGGGGCGATAGTCCACAATGCTGTACATAAGCAATGAGAAATCCAATCCTGTGCCACCTCCATCTGGAGCTGCACACGTGGGCATAGCAATGAGGAACCTATGTGCCACACACTATTCATTCTGTCAAGGTGTCTGCATGCCCAAGTCAGACCGCGTTTTTTTATAAATAGTCACAGGCAGGTACAACTCCGCAATGGGAATTCCGTGTGCACCCACAGCATGGGTGGCTCCCTGGAACCCACCGGCTGTACATAAATGTATCCCATTGCAGTGCCCTGGACAGCAGAGCTAACGTCAGATTAAATGCAGGTGGGCTTCGGCCCACACTGCATGCCCCAGTCAGACTGGGGTTCTTTAGAAGTGGACACATGCAGTTACAACTCCCTGTGGACCCACAGCATGGGTGGGTGCCAGGAAGCCACCGGCGGTACATAAAAATATCCCATTGCAGTGCCCAACACAGCTGATGTAACGTCAGCTGTAATGCAGGTGGGCTAAAAATTAATTGGATTACACTGTAGGCGAGGGCCCCCAAAAATTGGTGTACCAACAGTACTAATGTACCTGAGAAAAATTGCCCATGCCCAACCAAGAGGGCAGGTAAAACCCATTAATCGCTTTGGTTAATGTGGCTTAATTGGTAACTACGCCTGGAGGCAGCCCAGTAAAAATAAAAATTGGTTGAGGTGAAAGTTTCAACGCTTTAATGAGAATTGAAACGTATAAAAATTGTTTAGAAAAATTATATGACTGAGCCTTGTGGGCCTAAGAAAAATTGCCCGTTCGGCGTGATTACGTGAGGTTTCAGGAGGAGGAGCAGGAGGAGGAGGAGGAATATTATACACAGATTGATGAAGCAAAAAGGTCCCCGTTTTGGATGGTGATAGAGAACGATGCTTCCATCCGCGGGTGCAGCCTACGCATTGTTTAGGTATCGCTGCTGTCCGCTGGTGGAGAAGAGAAGTCTGGGGAAATCCAGGCTTTGTTCATCTTGATGAGTGTAAGCCTGTCGGCACTGTCGGTTGACAGGTGGGTACGCTTATCTGTGATGATTCCCCCAGCCGCACTAAACACCCTCTCTGACAAGACGCTAGCCGCAGGACAAGCAAGCACCTCCAGGGCATACAGCGCGAGTTCAGGCCACGTGTCCAGCTTCGACACCCAGTAGTTGTAGGGGGCAGAGGCGTCACCAAGGACGTTCGTGCGATCGGCTACGTACTCCCTCACCATCCTTTTACAGTGCTCCCGCCAACTCAGCCTTGACTGGGGACCAGTGACAGTCTTGCCGGGGAGCCATAAAGCTGGCAAAGGCCTTGGATAATGTTCCCCTGCCTACTCTGTACATTCTGCCTGATCTCTGCGCCTCCGCTACTACCTGGGCCGCGGAAATGCGCCTTCGGCCACTAGCGCTGTCGGATGGGAAGTTTACCATCACTTTGTCCACCAGCGCCCTGTGGTATAGCATCATTCTCGAACCCCTTTCCTCTTCGGGAATGAGAGTGGAAAGGCTCTCCTTATACCGTGGGTCGAGCAGTGTGTACACCCAGTAATCCGTAGTGGCCAGAATGCATGTAACACGACGGTCACGAGAAAGGTATCCTAACATGAAGTCAGCCATGTGTGCCAGGGTACCTGTACGCAACACATGGCTGTCCTCACTAGGAAGATCACTTTCAGGATCCTCCTCCTCCTCCTCCGACATGAGGGTGCTCTGACTATGCAGCGACATACTGTCTTCCCCCGCCTCCGTTTCCGATTGCAAAGCGTCTGCCTTTATGCTTTGCAGGGAACTTCTCAAGAGGCATAGCAGAGGAATGGTGACGCTAATGATTGCAGAATCCCCGCTCACCATCTGGGTCGACTCCTCAAAGTTTCCAAGGACCTGGCAGATGGCTGCCAACCAGGCCCACTCTTCTGTAAATAATTGAGGATGCTGACTCCCACTACGCCGCCCATGTTGGAGTTAGTATTCTGCAATAGCTGTACGCTGCTCATAGAGCCTGGCCAACATGTAGAGCGTAGAGTTCCACTGTGTGGGCACCTCCCACAGCAATCGGTGCACTGGCAAATGAAACCGATGTTGCAGGGTCCGCAGGGTGGCAGCATCAGTCTTGGAGTTGCGGAAATGTGCGCAGAGCTGGCGCACCTTTCCGAGCAGGTATGACAAGTGTGGGTAGCTTTTCAGAAAGCGCTGAACCACCAAATTAAAGACATGGGCCAGGCATGGCACGTGCGTGAGGCTGCCGAGCTGCAGAGCCGCCACCAGGTTACGGCCTTTGTCACACACGACCATGCCTGGTTGAAGGCTCAGTGGCGCAAGCCAGCGGTCGGTCTGTTCTGTCAGACCCTGCAGCAGTTCGTGGGCCGTGTGCCTCTTCTCTCCTAAGCTGAGTAGTTTCAGCACGGCCTGCTGACCCTTGCCCACCTCTGTGCTGCCATGCCGCGCGACACCGACTGCTGGCGACGTGCTGCTGCTGACACATCTTGATTGCGAGACAGAGGTTGCGTAGGAGGAGGAGGAGGGTGGTTTAGTGGAGGAAGCATACACCGCCGCAGATGCCACCACCGAGCTGGGGCACGCAATTCGGGGGGTGGGTAGGACGTGAGCGGTCCCAGGCTCTGACTCTGTCCCAGCCTGCACTAAATTCACCCAATGTGCCGTCAGGGAGATATAGTGGCCCTGCCCGCCTGTGCTTGTCCACGTGTCTGTTGTTAAGTGGACCTTGGCAGTAACCGCGTTGGTGAGGGCGCGTACAATGTTGCGGGAGACGTGGTCGTGCAGGGCTTGGACGGCACATCGAGAAAAGTAGTGGCCGCCGCCATCATGCTTTTGAAAGCCTCCGTTTCCACAAGCCTATACGGCAGCATCTCAAGGCTGATCAATTTGGCTATGTGCACGTTTAATGCTTTAGCGTGCGGGTGCGTGGCGGCGTAATTGCGCTCGCGCTCAAACAGTGGCGCTAGCGACGTCTGGACGCTGCGCTGAGAGACATTGCTGGATGGGGCCGAGGACAGCGGAAGTGAGGGTGTGGGTGCAGGCCAGGAGACGGTAGTGCCTGTGTCCTCAGAGGGGGGGTTGGATCTCAGTGGCAGGTTGGGGCACAGGGGGAGAGGCTGTGGTGCAAACCGGAGGCGGTGAACGGCCTTCGTCCCACCTTGTGGGGTGCTTGGCCATCATATGCCTGCGCATGCTGGTGGTGGTGCCTCCCCAGCTGATCTTGGCACGACAAAGGTTGCACACCACTGTTCGTCGGTCGTCAGGCGTCTCTGTGAAAAACTGCCACACCGTAGAGCACCTTGACCTATGCAGGGTGGCATGGCGCGAGGGGGCGGTTTGGGAAACAGTTGGTGGATTATTCGGTCTGGCCCTGCCTCTACCCCTGGCCACCGCACTGGCTCGGCCTGTGCCCACACCCTGACTTGGGCCTCTGCGTCCTCGCCCGCGTCCACATCCTCTAGGCCTACCCCTACCCCTCAGCATGCTGTATTACTAGTAGTGCAGAAACAGAACGCTGTAATTAAATGTGCCGCTTATTGGCCTGTGGTTGGAGGCTGACTTCGCTTACGGAACGCCAGGAAATAATTTTGCGCAAGCCTGCTGTAACACTTAGCTGGCTGCGTATGAATTTGGAGAACTACTACACCCAGCACAGACCCAGAACACTGAGGACACTCACAGGCAGCCCAAATAGATTTTTTTCCACAATTTTTTTTGCAAATGCCCACTGCCTATATTCAATTAATAATATGTCTTCTGTCCCTGCCTAAGCACTTCTGGCCCTGGAGTATTACTGCAGGGCGCAATGCTCTGCACGGCCGATATACCAAAAAAAAAAAAAAATGTGCAACACTGCAAAAAGCAGCCTCCACAGTACTGCACACGGTTAGATGTGGCCCTAAGAAGGACCGTTGGGGTTCTTGAAGCCTAAAATACTCCTAACGCTCTCCCTATAGCAGCTCCAACAAGATAGCACTTTCCCTCCTCTATGTCAGAACGCATCTGTGGCGAGCCGCGGGAGGGGCCGATTTTTATACTCGGGTGACACCTGATCTCGCCAGCCACTCACTGCAGGGGGGTGGTATAGGGCTTGAATGTCGCAGGGGGAAGTTGTAATGCCTTCTCTGTCTTTCAATTGGCCAGAAAAGCGCGCTAACGTCTCAGAGATGAAAGTGAAAGTAACCCGAACATCGCGTGGTACTCGTTACGAGTAACGAGCATCTCGAACACGCTAATACTCGAACGAGTATCAAGCTCGGACGAGTACGTTCGCTCATCTCTAGTACAGGTATCCTGGCACACATGCCTGACTTCATGTTAGGATGCCTTTCTCATGACCCTCACGTTACACGCATTCTGGCCACTACGGATTACTGGGTGTACACACTGCTCGACCCACGGTATAAAGAGAACCTTTCCACTCTCATACCCGAAGAGGAAAGGGGTTCGAGAGTGATGCTATACCACAGTACCCTGGCGGACAAACTGATGGTAAAATTCCCATCCGACAGCGCTAGGCCCACAAGGCTCAGTCATATTACTTTTGTAAACAATGTTTATACGTTTCAATTCTCATTAAAGCGTTGAAACTTGCACCTGAACCAATTTTTATTTTAACTGGGCTGCCTCCAGGCCTAGTTACAAATTAAGCCACATTAACCAAAGCGATTAATGGGTTTCACCTGCCCTCTTGGTTGGGCATGGGCAATTTTTCTGAGGTACATTAGTAATGTTGGTAAACCAATTTTTTGGGGCCCTAGCCTACAGTGTAATCCTAGTAATTTTTTATGGGCTTCACCTGCACTCATGGTACAGCAAGGTGTGTGGGGTTGACCTACACTTTTGCTACATAAATGTAACTGGGGCCTTGTCTATACTGCAGCTACTGAAATGTGAAAGAGACTGTTATCTCCCTAAACTGCTGCAACGGGAATGTTACTGTGGCCTGTCTTGACTGCTACTACTACTGAAATGGAACTAATACTGTGCTTTCCCTATACTGCTGCTAGTGATATGTTACTGGGGCCTGTCTAGACTGCAACTACTACTGAAATGGAACTAATACTGTGCTCTCCCTATACTGCTGCTTCGGAATTGTTACTGGGGCCTGTCTTGACTGCTACTGTTACTGAAATGGGCGGTTGGGCAGCATGTTACCCAGGAGAAGTGGCAGCGGAGTGTCATGCAGGCAGTGATTGTGCTTCGCTAAGGTATGCATTGCTAATGAGGATTTTTCAGAAGTAAAAATGGTTGAGGGGGGGGGGGGGGCACTCTTGCCGCTATTGTGGCTTAATAGTAGGACCTGGGAACCTGAGATGCAGCCCAACATGTAGCCCCTCGCCTGCCCTATCCGTTTCTTTGTCGTTCCCATCACTTTCTTGAATTTCCCAGATTTTCACAAATGAAAACCTTAGCGAGCATCGGCGATATACAAAAATGCTCGAGTCGCCCATTGACTTCAATGGGGTTCGTTACTCGAAACGAACCCTCGAGCATCGCGGGAAGTTCGACTCGAGTAACGAGCACCCAAGCATTTCGGTGCTCGCTCATCTCTATTCTTTACCCGTTTTGGGGAGAACTATTATTGTTGCCCGGAGCATTTCTTCTGGAAAATTACCTTTCTGCATGGCGGTGTTAAATGTATTTTTGATATATGGAGAGAGTATGTTCCAGTATGTTTGGTAATATTCTGCTGAATAGCCGTCGGGGCCAGGTGCTTTGTGTTTAAGGGATGTGACTGTTGTGAGCAGTTCAGAGATGTTAAATTGTTGATCTAATAAAGATGCCTGCATTGCATTTACCGAAGGTAGATTGACACCTTTTAATAAATTGTCAATTGTAACACTGTTAGGTTGACTGATCTGAGGGTTGTCTTTTAGGTTGTAAATAGAGATGAGCGAGCACCAAAATGCTCGGGTGCTCGTTACTCGAGTCGAACTTTTCGCGATGCTCGAGGGTTCGTTTCGAGTAACGAACCCCATTGAAGTCAATGGGTGACCCGAGCATTTTTGTATATCGCCGATGCTCGCTAAGGTTTTCATTTGTGAAAATCTGCAATACCCAAGAAAGTGCTGGAAACGACACAGAAATGGATAGGGCAGGCGAGGGGCAACATGCTGGGCTGCGTTTCAGGTTCCCAGGTCCCACTATTCAGCCACAATAACGGCAAGAGTGGGACCCCCCCCCCTACCAATTTTTACTTCCGACAAACCCTCATTAGCAAGGCACACCTTAGCTAAGCACCACACTACCTCCAACAAAGCACAAGCACTGCCTGCGGGACACACCCCTGCCTCTTCTCAGGTTATATGCTGCCCAACCCCCCCCGCACGACCAAGTGTCCACAGCGCACACCAAAGTGTCCCTGCGCAGCCTTCAGCTGCCCTCATGCCACACGCTGGCCTCACAGCCACACCACCCTCATGTCTATTTATAAGTGCGTCTGCCATGAGGAGGAACCGCAGGCACACACTGCAGAGGGTTGGCAGGGCCAGGCAGCGTCCCTCTTTAAAAGGGGTGGGGCGATAGCCCACAATGCTGTACAGAAGCAATGAGAACTCCAATCCTGTGCCACCTCCATCAGGAGCTGCAAACGTGGACATAGCAATGGGGAATCCGTGTGCCACACAGTATTCATTCTGTCAAGGTGTTGCACAGCTCAATCCACACTGCAAGGGGAAAGCCGTCAGGGCTCTGCCCTCTACCTAAGTCAGTCAGTGCCTTTGTGCCAGACAGGTCAAACACCGCGATGGGAACTAAGTTTGCACCAACAGCATAGGGGGGTCCTAGGAAGCCCAAGACATGAACCAAAAATTGATCTGAGCGGCCAAACATGGCAGACTTGCACCGCGCCCACGACATAGGCCTCGGCCCACAGCTTCAGCAATCATAGGAAGGAAGCGGACTTTCACTGCACCAAGGACATAGGCCTCTGCACAAACCCTCAGCAATCGCGTGCCTACAGCGGACTCCTATGCTAGCGTAGCTGTGCAGTCTCATTAGCGCTGTATTGCTCCTGTAGTTTGTCCCAATGCAGTGCCCCGGATAGTAGAGCTAACGTCAGATTAAATACAGGTGGGCTTCGGCCCACACGACATGCCCCAGTCAGACTGGGGTTTTTTATAAGTAGACACAGGCAGGTACAACTCCGTGTGGACCGACAGCATGGGTGGGTCCCAGGAAGCCACCGGCGGTACATAAATAAATTTCATTGCAGTGCCCAGCACAGCTGAGGTAACGTGAGGTTTAATGCAGGTGGGCTTCGGCCCACACTGCATGCCCCAGTCTGACCAGGGTTTTTAATACATAGACACTGGCAGGTACAAATCCCTAATGTGAAGTCCCTGTGGACCCACAGCATGGGTGGCTCCCTGGAACCCACCGGCGGTACATAAATAAATCCCATTGCAGTGCCCTGCTCAGCAGAGTTAATGTCACATACAATACAGATGTGCTTTGGCCCACAGTGCATGCCCCAGTCAGACTGGTAATAAGTACCTTAACAGTAACCGCGTTGGTGGGAATGTGGTGGCGACTGCGGACCTAGTAGCGCGGTATTATTTAGTTGGTTTTCGGAATGTGGCCAGGATTAAGTGGGCCGTGGCGGGGGGGGGGGGGGGGGGATGGTGATGGGGGGCTCTCTTGTTGTGTCGGTAAAGATGAAATTCTTGGACTGCCACCAGACGGACCAATGCAAAGGTATTTGCCAAGAATGTTTTCATTGTTGGAGGAGGAGGGGGATGTTTTTGAGGCACTACGTGTCCTCTCCACGTGTCCGTGGTTATATGCACCTTAACAGTAACCGCGTTGGTGGGAAATGGCCTCGCCACCATCATGTCTTTGGGAAGCTTCCGTTTCCACACCCCAGAGACATAGCATTAGCAGCGGTATAGCCAGAGCCCAGAATTAGTAACATTTCAGTAGTAGCATTAGGAACAGGCCCCAGTAACATAACTAGCAGCATTATAGGGGGAGCACAGTATTAGTTCCATTTCAGTAGTAGTAGCAGCAGTCCAGACAGGCCCCAGTAACAATTCCAAAGCAGCAGTATAGGGGGAGCACAGTATTAGTTCCATTTCAGTAGTAGTAGCAGTCAAGACAGGCCACAGTAACATTCCCATTGCAGCAGTTTAGGGAGATAACAGTCTTTCACATTTCAGTAGTTGCAGTATAGAAAAGGCCCCAGTTACATTTATGTAGCAAAAGTGTGGGCCAACCCCACACACCTTGCTGTAGCATGAGTGCAGGCGAAGCCCATAAAAATTACTAGGATTACACTGTAGGCGAGGGCCCCAAAAAATTGGTGTACCAACAGTACTAATGTACCTCAAAAAAATTGCCCATGCCCAACCAAGAGTGCAGGTGAAACCCATTAATCGCTTTGGTTAATGTGGCTTAATTTGTAACTAGGCCTGGAGGCAGCCCAGTTAAAATAAAAATTGGTTCAGGTGCAAGTTTCATCGCTTTAATGAGAATTGAAACGTATAAACATTGTTTACAAAAGTAATATGACTGAGCCTTGTGGGCCTAAGAAAAATTGCCCGTTCGGCGTGATTACGTGAGGTTTCAGGAGGAGGAGCAGGAGGAGGATGAATATAATACACAGATTGATGAAGCTAAAAGGTCCCCGTTTTTAATGGTGATAGAGAACGATGCTTCCATCCGCAGGTGCAGCCTACGTATTGTTTAGGTACAGCTGCTGTCCGCTGGTGGAGAAGAGAAGTCTGGGGAAATCCAGGCTTTGTTCATCTTTATAGTGTAAGTGTAAGCCTGTCGGCACTGTCAGTTGACAGGCGGGTACGCTTATCCGTGATGATTCCCCCAGCCGCACTAAACACCCTCTCTGACAAGTTGCTAGCCGCAGGACAAGCAAGCACCTCCAGGGCATACAGCGCGAGTTCAGGCCATGTGTCCAGCTTCGACACCCAGTAGTCGTAGGGAGCAGAGGCGTCACGGAGGACGGTGGTGCGATCGGCTACGTACTCCCTCACCATCCTTTTACAGTGCTCCCGCCGACTCAGCCTTGACTGTGGAGCGGTGACACAGTCTTGCTGGGGAGCCATAAAGCTGGCAAAGGCCTTAGAGAGTGTTCCCCTGCCTGCGCTGTACATGCTGCCTGATCTCCGCGCCTCCCCTGCTACCTGGCCCTCGGAACTGCGCCTTCTGCCACTAGCACTGTTGGATGGGAATTTTACCATCAGTTTGTCCGCCAGGGTCCTGTGGTATAGCATCTCTCTCGAACCCCTTTCCTCTTCGGGTATGAGAGTGGAAAGGTTCTCCTTATACCGTGGGTCGAGCAGTGTGTACACCCAGTAATCCGTAGTGGCCAGAATGCGTGCAACGCGAGGGTCACGAGAAAGGCATCCTAACATGAAGTCAGCCATGTGTGCCAGGGTACCTGTACGCAACACATGGCTATCCTCACTAGGAAGATCACTTTCAGGATCCTCCTCCTCCTCCTCAGGCCATACACGCTGAAAGGATGACAGGCAAGCAGCATGGGTACCCTCAGCAGTGGGCCAAGCTGTCTCTTCCCCCTCCTCCTCATGCTCCTCCCCCTCAACGCGCTGAGATATAGACATGAGGGTGCTCTGACTATCCAGCGACATACTGTCTTCCCCCGCCTCCGTTTCCGAGCGCAAAGCGTCTGCCTTTATGCTTTGCAGGGAACTTCTCAAGAGGCATAGCAGAGGAATGGTGACGCTAATGATTGCAGCATCGCCGCTCACCATCTGGGTAGACTCCTCAAAGTTTCCAAGGACCTGGCAGATGTCCGCCAACCAGGCCCACTCTTCTGTAAAGAATTGAGGAGGCTTACTCCCACTGCGCCGCCCATGTTGGAGTTGGTATTCCACTATAGCTCTACACTGCTCATAGAGCCTGGCCAACATGTGGAGCGTAGAGTTCCACCGAGTGGGCACGTCGCACAGCAGTCGGTGCACTGGCAGATTAACCGATGTTGCAGGGTCCGCAGGGTGGCAGCGTCCGTCTTGGACTTGCGGAAATGTGCGCTGAGCCGGCGCACCTTTCCGAGCAGGTCTGACAAGCGTGGATAGCTTTTCAGAAAGTGCTGAACCACCAAATTAAAGACGTGGGCCAGGCATGGCATGTGCGTGAGGCTGCCGAGCTGCAGAGCCGCCACCAGGTTACGGCCGTTGTCACACACGACCATGCCTGGTTGTAGGCTCAGCGGCAAAAGCCAGCAGTCGGTCTGCTCTGTCAGACCCTGCAGCAGTTCGTGGGCCATGTGCCTCTTCTCTCCTAAGCTGAGTAGTTGCAGCACGACCTGCTGACGCTTGCCCACCGCTGTGCTGCCACCCCGCGCGACACCGACTGGTGGCGACGTGCTGCTGCTGACACATCTTGATTGCGAGACAGAGATTGCGTAGGAGGAGGAGGGTGGTTTAGTGGAGGAAGCATACACCGCCCCGCCGCAGATACCACCACCGAGCTGGGGCCCGCAATTCTGGGGGTGGGTAGGACGTGAGCGTTCCCAGGCTCTGACCCGGTTCCAGCCTCCAGTAAATTCACCCAATGTGCCGTCAAGGAGATATAGTGGCCCTGCCCGCCTGTGCTTGTCCACGTGTCTGTTAAGTGGACCTTGGCAGTAACCGCGTTGGTGAGGGCGTGTACAATGTTGCAGGAGACGTGGTCGTGCAGGGCTGGGATGGCACATCGGGAAAAGTAGTGGCGACTGGGAACCGAGTAGCGCGGGGCCGCCGCCGCCATCATGTTTTTGAAAGCCTCTGTTTCCACAAGCCTATACGGCAGAATCTCCAGGCTGATCAATTTGGCTATGTGCACGCTTAACGCTTGAGCGTGCGGGTGCGTGGCGGCGTACTTGCGCTCAAACAGTTGCGCTAGCGATGGCTGGACGCTGCGCTGAGAGACATTGCTGGATGGGGCCGAGGACAGCAGAGGTGAGCGTGTGGGTGCAGGCCAGGAGACGGTCGTGCTTATGTCCTGAGAGGGGGGTTGGATCTCAGTGGCAGGTTGGGGCACAGGAGGCGGTGAACGGCCTTCGTCCCACTTTGGGGGTGCTTGGCCATCATATGCCTGCGCATGCTGGTGGCGGTGAGGCTGGTGGTGGTGGCTCCCCGGCTTATCTTGGCACGACAAACCTTGCACACCACTGTTCGTTGGTCATCTACACTCAGTGAAAAACTGCCAGACCTTTGAGTACCTCGGCCTCTGCAGGGTGGCATGGCGCGAGGGGGCGCTTTGGGAAACAGTTGGTGGATTATTCGGTCTGGCCCTGCCTCTAGCCCTGGCCACTCCACTGCCTCTTCCAACCTGTGCTGCGGCTACAATTGCCTCCCCCTCTGAAGACCGGTTCTCAGTTGGCTTATCACACCAGGTGGGGTCAGTCACCTCATCGTCCAGCGGCTCTTCCTCCGAATCCTCTGTGCGCTCCTCCCTGGGACTTACTACCCTTACTACTACCTCACTGATAGACAACTTTGTCTCATCGTTATTGTCCTCCTCACCCACTGAAAGCTCTTGAGACAGTTGCCGAAAGTCCCCAGCCTCATCCCCCGGACCCTGGGAACTTTCTAAAGGTTGGGCATCGGTTGGGCTCAGCAGCAGGAGACATTTTCTGCCTCTGCTTTTCTGGGTTGCCTGTGGGTGAAGTAGATGAGCTGCTCAGCGGTAGCGTGGCCGGCGCCATCTTAGGGGGTGAGAGCTCCGCTCCCTCTTCCGCCTCCATCACTAACCTCCTCTCCTTAGGTGTTTCCCTCTGGTTTGGAACGTTTTTCTCCACTGTGAGAAGCTTCTTAGCTGCTGCATGGACTCCCTCACTCCCCGGTATATGTGCTGAGCGATCGCTCTGCTCCTCTTCTCAAGCGCCAGAGGTAGAAGTTTCTTCTGCAGCAGTCACCTTAGCAGTCCCGCGCACCGAGAAGAAGGTCTCCAGCCTGGTCGGGACCGACCTTGCAGTCCTTCTCCTGGACACGCCCCTGCCAATACGTCTTTTGACGGCCTGTATCAGCAGCCTATGTATGAAGAGATCGCGGGGCAACCTCTCTTCATACAGCGTGGGCAATTGGGCATCAGCTGCTTATTACAGCAGACACCCACGGGCAATAGCTGCAACCGAACATGGCTATTAACCCCTTAAGTGTCGTTGTCAATTCTGACAGCAGCATTTAAATCCCCCGAACGATGTTCAAGGGGTCCCGTATGGCCCCCCCCCCCCCACGTGAGATTGCAGGGAGCCCTTTCAGGTGTCATGGCAGCCGGGGTCCTTCTGAAAGACCCAAAACCTGCCTTAGAAGACTGCCTATCAAGCCGTCCTTGTGGGGATGGCTTGATAGTCTGCCTGTCAGATTGCAGTATGATGTAATGCTATGGCATTACATCCTACTGCAGGAGTGATCAAAGCATTGCTAGTTGTGGTCCCCAGGGGGCCTTAAAAAAAAAAAAAAAAAAAAAAGTGAAAAAGATCAATAAAGTTTTATTAATATATATAAAAGTTTAAAATCACCCCCGTTTTGCCATATCTATAATAAAAATATCTAAACCATAAATCAAAAATACATATTTGGTATCGCCGCATCCGTAAAAGTCCGATCTATCAAAGTAGCACATTATTTACCCCGCACATTGAAAGTCATCCAAAAAAAAAAAAAAAGAATGCCAGAAATGCACTTTCACTCACCCTGTCCTGCCTAAAGTAGATTGTATAAATTGAGGCCCCGAATCTCCCTGCTAAAAGAGTCTTTTAAAAATATATGTCTACCCCAATTAAAACCTGCCAGTTGATGAGTCCCTGATGAGCTTCAAGGGCAGCTCTCTTTCTGGCAGTTTATTCCATCGTAATGTGCCAGCTATGGCATAAAGTTATATATGGTTTACGAGTCCCTGATGAGTCGTTTTTACATAAGGGGTACCATGTATACACGGACAATTACTACACCAGTGTCCCACTATACAAATCTCTCCATGCCACAAATACAGGGGCATGTGGGACAATAAGAAAAAAACTGGAATTCCCACAACCCCTGGGGTCCAGGCATATGGAAAGAGTAGCGTTAAACACGCTTGCAAGTAACGCAATGCCTGCAGTCAAGTGGCACGACAAAAAGTACATTTACATGCTTTTGACTGCATGCAGACACCTCAGTAGCAGTAAGGGAGAGAGGGGCTACCACAGGCAAAAGAAAACCTCGCTGCGTCACAGACTGTAATAAATTTATGGGATGTGTAGACCTGTCCCACCAAGTGCTTCAGCCATACCTGGTGAAGTGAAAGATCTACCTTATTCTGATCACTACCTCTAATGCCTACGTAATTTACAAGAAGCCCAAGGGAGCGCTCACTTTCCTGCAGTTCCAGGAGCATCTTCTTGAGCACCTTCTGTTTGAGACGACCACACCTCAGCAAGCTTACGAGTCTGAGGATGTGTGTAAGCAAACGGAGTGACACTTTTTACACCCCATCCCTGCCACTAGGGTCAAGAAATATCCACAAGAAGTATCAGGTTAGCATCAAGGGAGGAGGAGGGATACACAGCTTTATTGCTCCATGTGCCAATTCCAGCCAGGTCTCTGTAATTGCCCCTGTTTTGATGTTACCATGTGTAGAGCTGAAAACAGGGTCTGGTGGTGGAATGTAACCAGGTGCAGAGCTGCCAACAGCATCTGGGGGAGGGATGTCACAGGGTTTAGAGCTGACAATGGGGTCTGGTGGGGGGATGTCACCAACCAATTAGTATGGGGCATCGCAGCTTCTGGTCCTTCCAGAGTCCACTGTTGGCTATGCTATTAGGAGATGGAAAACATCTGGTGTGTGCGGTGCAGCCATGTTTAGGGAGACTTCATAAACTGACAGTAGGTGGAGAACAAAGCCTTGTACGAGCTGTGAAAGCATCGTTCACCTAGATTGCCGAAACAGTTGCTCTCACAGGCTATTGGAACATCCATTGGCACAAGGACCATCCATAGGGAACTGCATATGCAGGGTTACCATGGACGGGTGGCTGCCCACAAGCTCAACCTCACTGCTAAATTTCTACTTTGTATCTGTTTTCTCTCAGAGAGTAGACGGAACATCAACTGATCTTCCCTGTGCTCTTGGCGGAATAAACGAATGCAGACTATCTATAAGCAGAGAGATGGTGAGAGAACACTTAACTAATTTAAATGAATTCAAGTCTCAAGATCCAGATGAATTGCATCCTAGGATACTAAAGGAAGCAGAGGAGGTAATTGCTGAACCATTTGCCATAATCTTTGAAAATTCTGGGAGAACAGGAGATGTTCCAGTAGATTGGAAAAGGGCAAATGTTGTCCCTATCTTCAAAAAAATAGAAGAAGGTGGATCCAGGAAACTACAGGCCTGTGAGCCTGACTTCTATACCAGGAAAGATATTTAAACAAATTATTAAACAGCATGTATGTAAGTACTTGGATACAAAATGGAGTAATTACCCAGAGTGGGCTTGGTTTTGTAACAAACAAGTCATGCCAGACAAATCTAATTTCTTTCCATCAGAGAATTACTAACTGGGTTGATCAGGGAAAAGTGGTAGATATTGTAGTATAAAGAGACAAATAGTGTCCCCCCAGGCTGTCCAGCATCAATCAGCTGCTGTTCAGAACACTAGTAAGGTTTAGTTGACCTCCTTCCCCTTTGAATTTGCCCTTACTAGATGAGGTGATAGGCAAGTAGATAGATAGAGAGAGACATATATATGAGATTGATTGATGTATCAATAGATAAGAGTAAGATGCTTTTCACCATCTAGGAAAGCTGAGTAGACTTCGGCAAAGGCTGTTGCACAACCTCAGGGGGTCTATGATGTCCCACAGCCCCTCTGAAGCCAGGGCAGAAACTGTTTATATTAGTTGATAAGGGGGGAAGGTGAACTTCTCCCTCATTTCCTGAAGGCCAAAAGCCAGACGTGATAACTGTTGGAGGCAAAGTAAACAAAAGGACGAGCCTTCAGGACAACGAAAAAAAATGTAATTTAGAAATTATGAAAGATCTGCATGTTGCAGCCGGCTAATAAGGATTTTTGTGAAATGTTGCATTACCGCGAATAAGATGCAGGGACTCCCATATTTGCACGATGCTCAGGAACCGAGAATTGCGTATCTCGGACCAGATACATCCAAAACTACTTATTTGTGGGCTCAAAACGCACATAAAATCATGAGAAGGAACACTGTCGTCATATTTTCACAGTGGGTCACACCTACAGGGAATTGAGAAAATATATCTTTTTGGGATTATGTGTTCCCAGATAAGCCAGCCCCCATGGGGCTTGAAGGCACTAATTGAGAGTTACCTCTGTGAGAGTTCAAAAATTGCACATGGACATGTGCTCGGTGTCAGCCACTTGGAGGTCACTATACGTGATGACTGATTCATAGCAACTCACGAGACTCCATGCATAAGAATGGTAACGCTCTTATTTTAATCCCTGTTATTTTACAGTTTGTGATATCGTATGTAATATCTTGCCGATTATCTTGTAACATCATTTTTATATTTTTTCTGTAAATAAGCACTGCTCTTTTCTTTGAGAATTAAACTTTAAATGAATTAGTGAACCTCATCTGTGTTAACTCGAAACCATATTCTCTGAAAATTGTATTCATAAATCGGGTTCCAATTTACTGTTCCGAAATTGGTGGTGGCAGCATTTTGTATGCATATTGTAGAGCTCTGGAATGCGTTTAGAACGCATGCAGAAACCTGTGGGAAAACTGTACAAATCAGCCTGTATTCTAACGACTGCCAGCTTGCAATACTGCAGAGCGTTTGAGGACGGAGGCGGGATCGACAGGTATTGTCCCTTCCCCTCTCGCCTCTTGTCTAGCGAAGGACAAATTTGCAGACAACACAAAGCTAGGAGGGATAGCTAACACTAGAGAAGAGAGAGTGTATTCAAAAAGATGTAGAAAAGCTTGAACAGTGGTCAGAGACTAACAGAATGGTATTTAACAAGAAGAAATGCAAAGTCCTACATCTTGGCAAGAAAAACAAAAAAAGCACATACAGAATGGGAGGAATTGGGCTAAGCAGCACATGTGAAAAATACTTGGATATACTAATAGATCATAGACTGAACATGAGTCAACAATTTGATGCAGCAGCCAAAAAGGCAAACACAATTCTGGGATGTATTAAGAGAAGCATAGAGTCTAGATCACGTGAGGTAATTCTCCCCCT
The DNA here is from genome assembly GCF_035609145.1 of Eleutherodactylus coqui. NCBI lineage: Eukaryota > Metazoa > Chordata > Amphibia > Anura > Eleutherodactylidae > Eleutherodactylus > Eleutherodactylus coqui. The sequence continues at coordinate 160,928,763 of NC_089840.1, forward strand.
CTACTCTTTCTTAGTCAGACCTCACCTGGAATACTGTGCCCAGTTCTGGGCACCCCACTTTAAAAATAGACAGACAAACTTGAGCAAGTTCAGAGAAGAGTTACCAAGATGGTAAGTGGTCTGCAAATCATGTCCCATGAGGAACGGTTAAAGGATCTGGGAATGTTTAGCTTGCAAAAAAGAAGGCTGAGAAAAGAATTAATAGCTGTCTACAAATATCTGAAGGGCTGTCACAGTGCAGAGGGATCAGCTCTATTCTCATGTGCACCAGAAGCAATGGGATCAGCCCTATTCTCATGTGCACTAGAAGCAATGGGATGAAAATGAAAGGGAGGAGACACAAATTAGATATTAGAAAAAACTTTGACAGTGAGGGTGATCAATAAGTGGAACAGATTTTCGTAAAATTCGAGAGCTCTACTCGAGTAACGGACCCCATTGACTATAATGGGGGACTCAAGCATTTTTGTATGTGGAACTCATGGTCCCGAGCTTTTTTTGTTTTCTTGGTTAGTCTCTCTCTTCCCTCCCCCTCTCTTCTTCCCCCCCTCCTCTTCTTCTTCCCCCCCTCTCCCTGCCAGGCCAAAAAATTTCCAATGACAAGTGCTGCGTAGCGACGGGGAGGAGCCAAAACAGGCACGTCACAGCGGGGAGGAGCCAAAAGCTGGGCAGGGTCGAACGCGATTTGATGCTCAGTATCAAGCATCATCGAGTACGCTAATGCTCAAACGAGCATCAAGCTCGCCAGAGATAACGTTTGCTCAACTCTAAATATTACGCAACAGCATTGCCGAATATGTTGTCCCTGAATTCTGCACCAAAATCCACACTGCTAACTGTGGGTTTTGATGCAAAATTGCTGGCAAGATTCTGCTATTTTTAATTCTGCAGCAAAATCGTCACAATAGCAGTGTGGATTTTGGTGCTGAATATTCCACAAGAGAAGATATTCCGCAAGCTGTTCTGAAATATTCCATCCTATATGAGAGTTTTAGCAAGTGTTGTGGACAGATGAATCACAGTACACCATCTTCCAATTGGATGGTCGCACTTGTGGTGTGGTGGTTGGCTGGAGAGCAGTTTCTGTGTGACTGCATCATCCCAATAGGGAACTTTGGAGGAGGTTCTGTTATGGTGTAGGTTTGTTTCTGTTGGGAAGGACTAGGGCCATTGGTCATAGTGTTTCTGTTGGGAAGGACTATATTTGACCTAAGGCAATATGGTGATAGATTTTTCCTTAAAATGATTCATTCACAAAAATGTTTTACATTGTTACGTTCATGCAGGCTTGTGTGAACAGCAACCTACATGAATGCAATCTATATTGAAGACTGAATGGAAAACAGAAAGGGGTGCGCACTCGAATAGATACTAACATACATAAACAAAACGTGCATACAAACAACCACAAAAACAACAGACCCCAAAATACTAGCCAATGTACTACAACTCAAATAGATGGGAATATGAATAAGTACATATGAAGTATTGGTTTGTATTGTGGCTAGAATACGTAAACTCACAAACCCACATCAAAGGTCCTCATTGTCATGTAAAGTCCCTAATCTCACAAGACAACTAAAACCACAAAAAGGGAACCCTATCTACAAGCAGAGCAATTGTGCCAATAGGTACGTCCACATGCTGGAACCTGGAAGCCAACTATCTTGCACTAGATGGTAACAGGCAGGAACATCAGACAAGAAAAATGCAACAAAACATACACTGAACAAGACAGTTCATACCTAGTGTAGTCTACATGTACAGATATACACAGAATTCAACCCTGTTCACACCAAGTGACTGCAACTGAATGGGAACACCACACAGAATATGACATTGTTCACACCAAGTGTGGTCCACACCTTCAGGCATACACTGAACAGGACCTTGTTCACTTCTAGTGTAATCCACATCTTGAGACAAGCACAGAACAAGTTATTATTTAAACCTGAAGTCTGCTCACCTCACAGATGGAAGGAAATCCTACTCAGAACCTCATGAATGCATAAATAAAACAAAACTAGTTCAAGTGAAGTGCTGCATCCTTACCGGACATGCAATATCCAAAAACAAAAGAATAGGCACAACTGTGCAACATAAATACAAAACTTAAGGAAAGACTTTCCAAGCAAACCCCTAACCCGGAAGGGGGCCCTGTCTACTCGGCGGGCCGATCGCTTCCGACAGGTGCAGACCCACATCCGTGCCTGGGCCACTAAATATTCCCTACCAGGGAGCCCTAATACAAAAAAGGAAACAGAACACCATAAACTCAAAGGTACTTAACTTAAACGTGGAGGAGCTCCAGTGCTGGCTGTGCTCCTCAGCAACTGAAAATTGACCAGCACTGAGGTCAATTCTTGCATGGCTTATATAGGAGCAGAGCTACTCAGAAACAAGTGAGGACTGACATCACTCATTCAATTACCACACCCCTTAACTCCAGGAAAGGTAGAGACACTGCTAAACCCTGGTCTGGCCTGAAAGCAAGGTGAAGACTTCAGAACAGCTGTAACATGAAGTGTCCACACAACGAGAAAGAGGCAAGAGCGTCAGACAACAATCTAACATACAATGAAATGCAAAGGTCCTTTTATGTACCGGAAGTTATGGCAGGTACCAGAAGTACCTGTGATATATCAAAGGTGATGTCTCAGTCTGGGACAGCCTAGCTATGTAAAGAACTGTCTCGGAGATATAAAGCAGAGGGTGGTAATAAATGGTTTGTATTCTGATTGCTCCATGGTCACTTGGGTTCATTATTGAGCTTCATTCATTCTGTTCAATATATTTATCAATAACCTGATAGAGGGACTGTGCAGTAAAATATTGACATTTGCAGACAATACAAAATTATACAAGGTAATTAATACAACGGAGGACAATGTATGGCTGCAAATGGACCTAGATAAGTTGTGGCCTTGGGTAGAAAAATGGCAAATGAAGTTCAATATTGATAAATGTAAGGTTATGCACATGGGCAGGAGAAACAGACGTCACCAATATACACTAAATAGGGTATTGCTAGGGTAAAGGGATATGGGAGAAGACCTGGTAGTACTAGTTGACTGTAGACTTAGGCTGGATTCACACGAACGTATATCTGCTCGGTTTTCACGCCGAGCCGATATACGTCGTCTCTCTCTGCAGGGGGGGAGGCTGGAAGAGCCAGGAGCAGTGCTCTGAGGTCCCATCCCCTCTCTGCCTCCTCTCCGCCCCTCTGCACTATTTGCAATGGGGAGAGGCGGGGCGGGGGTGGGGCTAATTCTTGCCACTTAGTCCCGCCCCATCCCACCTCCTTTCATTGCAAATAGTGCAGAGGGGCGGAGAGGAGGCAGAGAGGGGGCGGGAGCTCAGTTCCTGCTCCTGGCTCTTCCATCCTCCCCCCCCTGCAGATGAGGACGACGCATATCGGCTCGGCGTGAAAACCGAGCCGATATACGTTCGTGTGAATCCAGCCTTAACTGGAGCAATAAATGCCAGTCAGCTGCTGTAAAAGCAAATTAAGTCTTGGGGAGCATTAAAACAGGTATCGGGGCAAGGCATGAGAACATAATATTCCATGTGAGGCCTGACAAGTGCCTTATACAGTGGAAGAATAGTGTACAGTTCTGGATACCGGTGCTCAGGAAAGACATGCAGTGCTTGAGGGGTTCAAAGAAGGGGAATTAAATTAATAAACAGAATGAAAGGACTGGGATACCCAGAGATTGGTATTGGTATTATTCACCCAGGAAAAAAACAGCTAAGGGCTGACCGAACAACTATGTATAAATACATTAGGGAACAATACAAGGATCTCTCCCATGATTTGTTTACACACATGACTGTGATTGTAACAAGAGGGTATTCTCTATGGTTAGAGGAAAGAAGGTTTCATCAGAAACATAGAATGGGGTTCTTTACTGTAAGAGCGGGTATCACCGAGGCAAATAAGTTCCCATAGGGTAAGTATATTTCACCGTGGGGAACCACAGAGATAATAAAACGTAACTTTTATTATTGGTAAAAATAAAAGAAAAAATAAAAGCTTTTATTGTGTGTATGTGCGTGATACTGTGATAGATACTACTATGCTAACACACAAAGGAGAGGATCCGTTAATCTGGCTATTAGTAACTCCTCGAGCCTATATATTGTTGATCAAGAAGATCTTATACGAAAATGTGTATTTATGATTTAAGATACACAAGGTCACTAGGACACAATTTCCTTGTTCTCTCCCGTGGTAGGATGATGCTTTGGCTTATGGAGAGAGTCGAATGAGATCTTCGTTTTTTTTTAAATAGAACACGCTCAGAGATACGCGTTATCCCAGATTGTATATGCGTTATCTTTTGTAAAGTTGTGGGTGCGTTTATTTTATTTTGTTTATTCTCTCTCTCTCATACTTAGATGATAATTTACTAGTAGAGTGAGTAAAACAAAATCTTCATTTGATATGGAGAAGGCCCATCAACATATATGCGCGTTGTATTAGATAATATACGCGTTATCCTCCTTTAGGTTATGGGTGCACATAACAGTGTATAATTCATCCCTTTATATTCATGAGGTGTACTAATAGGTTCGAAGGTGTCACTATACTCAGAAGTTTAATATTGACGGATTTCCGTCAATTGTACTTATGGATATAGTAGTGTTTTTTTTACTACCGAAATGGAAAGAATACAAGAATGACAGATATTGTTAAGGTTCAATTAATCTGTCATTGACTTGGATGGTTTATAAATGACAGATTCCCATCTGATGCTGTAATGAGAGGGGGATCATGTCTAATATTAACCATCCATAGAGAGAGCAATTAGATTTATTAAGAGAGTGATACAACTCTCTAATCTAAAACGGAACTCCCTTTGGATAATTGATCTATGTAGATCAAATAAAACTTATGTCAATTTCTGTCTGTAAAAAGAAAAATTTTGAGCGCATTCAATGTTGTAATTCCCTCAGAGGCTAGTCTACCAAAGTAAGCTGCTTAGCTGCAGACTAAACCTGATACTGATCACATTAGGAGACAGTTATCAAACTATTTTTCCTGAGTGAATTGTTTGGCTGCACACTAAAGCTGGTACTAATCACATTTAGGAGATAGCTAAGGGGTCCATCAACGCGTTTCTACTGCTATATAGTCAATAGGCTTGTGAAAGCGTCGCACACCCTCCATTGAAGTCTCGCAAATTTTCGCGCGTTCGCGCATGCGCAATGGGGCATGGACGTTGAAGTGCCAATCATTCGCCAACCAGGTGGCCGGAGCCGTCCGATGACGTGGCTATAGTTCATTGCTATGGCAACTACATAGCGCGAAGTTGCAGGGCAGCGATATATGGAGGATCTGGTACATTCGCCCCCTGTTTATGGGCGTTTTTTAGAAGTAAAAGCGCTGTAGTGCAGAATAATTGAAACCTCCAGTATAATAATGCAGATATAGATAGATAAGGTATTGCATTATAGTCCAATAGAATGTAATATTGGACAGCATGGGAGGACATAATTGATGTTATTAACAAAGTGATACATTAAGGGCATATCTCATCAATTAGTATATATATATATATCATACTCTTCTGTTTTATAAAGTTTGATCCCCTCATCATGGAGTCAATACTTGTTGCGTTATTACAATTATACATAGTGGGCTGATGTTATTGAGAGATATTATTATCCGGAAATGGCCCCACTGATCTTTATTCATGTGAGTATTGAAATGGATTTCTCTATAAGGGAGAGTTGCTAATGCAGTCGTTTAAGCAAGTATTGATAGAGATAACATGTGTATCATTAGTAAATAACTAGTCCTCATTCTCATATCTATAATCCCAGTATATTAATAATTTCGGAGGGGTTTCAAATAAATGAAGAAAAGGACTGGCATTCATTCAGGCCTCTAGGGGTACAGGAGTCCAGCCGATAAATCCATTGGCTCTCTTTTTGCAGCAATCGTCGATCCCGATTGCCGCGTCTCCCATTATCTCTTAGAATTTCAAGACCTTGAAACTTAAGGACATTTGGATCATTGCCATGATGTTCTTTTATGTGTGTTGATAAACTCGTGTGTTCCTCTCGATCTACATTACCGATGTGTGCCAACAGCCGTCGGCGTAGCTATTGGGTAGTTTTTCCCACGTAGTCGAGGGGACATGGACATGTTTTCTTATACACCATGTACTGGGATATGCAATTGATGAACGTGCGGATAGAATATTCTTTCCTGGTTGAAGAACTTCTAAAGGTGCTCCCTCTCTGAATAAATTTGCAAGCTTTACATCCTGCGCATGGGTAGCAACCTTTAGGTAAATCAGACGCTAACCAGGTTTTTCGTTGTGAATTTTGACTAAGGTGACTGTGTACCAAACGGTCACCCAAATTTCTTCCTCTCTTAAAGGTGATAAGAGGTCTCTCAGGTAAATATTCTATCAAGTCAGTATCGCGGCGCAGTATATGCCAATATTTCTCTAGGATCGTTCGTACCTCCTTGGCACAATCATCGTAGGTGCCTACAATTCGAACCATGTTGTCCCCAGCTTTGCATGGTATTTTTCTGGAGAAATTCTTCTCTTTGCTTATTTTTCACAAAGTCATTTGCTTGTGTTATCGCAGAGGTAGGATAACCTCTATCCCTAAAGCGTTGTGACATGTCTCTTGCTTTGGCCTGGAACTCTCCATCAGACGAGCAGTTCCTCCTAACTCGGATGATTTGACCTTTAGGTATTCCACGTTTCAACGCTATCGGGTGATGACTTTCCCAATGAAGCAACGTGTTAGTAGCAGTACTTTTGTGAAAGACTGTGGTTTCAAGGGAGCCATATTCATTCTTGGTGATTTGCAAATCCAAAAAAGTGATTGTCGTCGGATTGATTTCTGCTGTTAAGTATAGATTTAGCTTATTCTGATTCAAATTCCTGATGAAGCTGTGGAAGCCCTCCATTGAGCCAGTCCATAAAATCAGGATGTCGTCAATATAACAAATCCATAATTCTATAGATGGTAACCATTCTTCGTTTGCCTCACAGAAAACGAGGGTTTCCTCCCACCAGCCCAGGTATAAGTTGGCATAAGTGGGGGCACAGGGGCTCCCCATGGCCGTACCCCGGAGCTGGTGGAAGTACCGCCCCTCGAAAAGAAAATAATTTTTGGTGAGGACAAACGAAAGAAGGTCCAGGAGCAGAGTGTCGTGGGCTCTGAACTGAGTTCCCCTCTGTTTGAGAAAGAAGCTTACTGCTTCCAAACCCCCTTCATGGGGTATACAACTGTACAATGATTCGACATCCAAACTAGCAAGTTTGGTGTCAGGGGATAGAGTAAGACCATCTAGTTTTTTTAGGACATCCGTCGTGTCCTGGACATAGGCCGGGAGGGCTTCCACGAAAGGTCTCAGAATGATATCAATGTATTTGCTAATCCCTTGGGTCACATTATCAATTCCCGAGACAATCGGGCGTCCCTTAAGAGGGCTCAACCCCTTATGAATTTTTGGCAATCCATAAAAGGTTGCGATTTGAGGGGTTGCTGAATACAGAAATTTGTATTCATTATCACTAATTAGTGATTCTTCTTTCGCTTTCAAGAGAATTTCCTTAAGTTCACTATTAAATTTGTCCATAAGGTCAGTTGGGAGTATTTCATAGTTGTTTTTGTCAAGTAAGATTCTTAGGCACATGTCACGGTACTGATCACGATCCAAAATGGTGATGTTCCTGCCCTTGTCTGAAGGTTTGATGATTATATTTACATCATTTTCAATAGTCAGTAGGGCTTGTTTTTCAGCTACAGTTAGATTCTGGTATTTGAATCTCTTAGTTTTCGATAATTTATTGACTTGATCATTCACCATTGTTTCAAAAATTTCAAGATATGCTGAATTGACTGATGGAGGATAGGCTGTATTTTTTGGTTTAAGTCCCGTGAAGGGGCCTTTTGCCGGATCCTTCTCCCCTTCAAGTTCAAGTTCCTCAAGCACCGTGACTATATCCAAATCTTGAGAATCCAAGCCTAATTTGGCACATTTTTTCTTTCCTTGAGCAATGAAATACTTCTTCCAACGAAGTTTCCTAAGAAATAGCTTGACATCTTTGACCCATCCGAAAGAATCGTATTTATTTGTAGGAATAAAGGAAAGGCCTTTCTTCAGTACTCTTTCTTCATTGTGAGTTAATTTCCTAGATGATAAATTAATGATTTGTAGTTGGTTTTCTTGCAAAGATGAAGTCCCAGAATTCAAGGTTAGGCCGTTCGAGTTTCCATCAACAGAGTTTGTGTCTAATAGTGTGGGGGTGCAGATTGTCCCATCCGATTTCTGGTCATGTACTGGTATATCCGTGGGCCTAAAAAATGGGTTTCATTTGGGTTTGAGGTGGCTCTTCCCCTACCGCGAGCTTTGGTACGGTTTTGGGGTTTTGTTCTCCGTCTGTCCCCATATCTCCCTCTTCTTGTTGGTTCAGCATTTATGTATTCACCATCAGAGGAGCTAATTTCAGATTCCGTAAGAGATCTATTTTCATATACCTTGTTCTCAACAAAGTCTTTGAGGTCTCTTGTATATTGATAGTGTTTTCGCTCTTTTAGAAATCCTGTATATCTTTCAATGGTTAATTTGAGCGTATTTTCTTTTTTCTCAAATTCCTTCTCAGCTGAGAATTTCTGTGTCTCCTTTATTAGCTCCTCAAGGTTCTTGCTATGTTTCTCTAAATTGCTTTTCTCCTCTTCCAACAAGAGATTCATGAGACGGAGGGAGCTATACAATTTTGTTGGTCAATTAATCAGGCCTTCAGAAATATTACCAAGATGTATAAAGAGTTTGTTAAATCGTGGTGGGAGGAGCAGGGTCTCACCAATTACTTGACCAACAAAATTGTACCTCGGGGTCTTAGAATCCAGGTTCTACCCCCTGAAAAACTACGAACACCGGAGTTTATGAAAAAGTGGGAGAGAGAAGCTATAGATAGCTCCCTCCGTCTCATGAATCTAATACGCTCAAATTAACCATTGAAAGATATACAGGATTTCTAAAAGAGCGAAAACACTATCAATATACAAGAGACCTCAAAGACTTTGTTGAGAACAAGGTATATGAAAAAAAGATCTCTTACGGAATCTGAAATTAGCTCCTCTGATGGTGAATACATAAATGCTGAACCAACAAGAAGAGGGAGATATGGGGACAGACGGAGAACAAAACCCCAAAACCGTACCAAAGCTCGCGGTAGGGGAAGAGCCACCTCAAACCCAAATGAAACCCATTTTTTAGGCCCACGGATATACCAGTACATGACCAGAAATCGGATGGGACAATCTGCACCCCCATACTATTAGACACAAACTCTGTTGATGGAAACTCGAACGGCCTAACCTTGAATTCTGGGACTTCATCTTTGCAAGAAAACCAACTACAAATCATTAATTTATCATCTAGGAAATTAACTCACAATGAAGAAAGAGTACTGAAGAAAGGCCTTTCCTTTATTCCTACAAATAAATACGATTCTTTCGGATGGGTCAAAGATGTCAAGCTATTTCTTAGGAAACTTCGTTGGAAGAAGTATTTCATTGCTCAAGGAAAGAAAAAATGTGCCAAATTAGGCTTGGATTCTCAAGATTTGGATATAGTCACGGTGCTTGAGGAACTTGAACTTGAAGGGGAGAAGGATCCGGCAAAAGGCCCCTTCACGGGACTTAAACCAAAAAATACAGCCAATCCTCCATCAGTCAATTCAGCATATCTTGAAATTTTTGAAACAATGGTGAATGATCAACTCAATAAATTATCGAAAACGGGGGGCGTGGCCTGGACGGCTCTAATGGCGGACGCAACTTACTGAGCTCCGTTCAAGAGTATCACCCCAAGCGACACAGAAGCGTCTGAGAAGAACCTAGAGAGGCGAAAACACATCCGCAAGGCACCAGGGAGGCAGCGGCAAGTAAAAATGAACAGAAGAAGGCAAACCAAAACGGGACCGAGACGCCTGACCGACTACTACCGGGCGCGCGGCAAGGAGGGGGAGCCGGCAATGGAGGACGGAGCGGCCTGCGCAGTTAGCGGTGAGGAGACTGGGGTGGCAAGAGGGGGGGACCCCGCTTGAGGAGGAGAGGGAGAGCGGGCTTCCTCCAGCCCCTCGCCCCCACAGTTACCCATGGAGGTCCCAGAAAATCAGGGCTAGCACACACTGCCACAAAGTCAAGCAGCCCTAACACAACACACAGAGGGAACTGACAACCCAGCGCTACCAAGCACAGGGGAGAGGGAGGGGGGGCCAGACAGCCCAGCGCCATCTTTCTCTCACTTCCCACAACCTCTGCAATATCAGCAATCAACTCGGGGGGACCTGGCAGGGGGAAGCAATGATATATACTCCCCTAGCACCAGCCCTGAAAAAAGGAGACCAAGGAGGGAAGTGCCTGGGCAAAATGAGCTCACAACCCACAAGAACACCGGAGACGCCATACTCGACCCTATATTAAACATTGCCTGCTCCGGCCGAGCCGCCTCTGAATACTTCATCAGAGATATGGTGCTGGCGTTGAGGGGATCTCTCAAAAATGAACTCTCAACGCTCAATACCCAAGTAAGCACTGCCTTAAACAGTTTGGGGGAAAGAGTCGAAAAATTAGAATGCAAAACAGGCGAAATAACAAGCTCGCACAATGAACTTATTGACGCCCACTACGGATTAGAAGAGGAGGTGGAAGCCCTTAAAAATAAATTGGCCGATATAGAAGACCGTACTGGGCGCAATAATATTAAGATTAGAGGGATACCCGAAGAAGTAAGACCCGAAAAACTAAATAGCTTCGCACAAGACCTCATCAAAATACTAATACCAAACTCTAAGCCTGAAGAGAATATCCTCGACAGAATACACAGGCTTCCCAAGCCCGAGAACCTACCAGATAACATTCCCAGACATGTGATAGCGAGGGTGCACTTTTATCACATTAAAGAAGAGCTAATGCGGGTCTCAAGAAACATGAAAGAACTCCCTCAACCATACAACAATATCAAGCTGTTCTCAGATTTTTCGCAAATCACTATGCTGGCACGAAAGAAACTTTCCCCCATAACGGCAATATTGAGAGACAACAAAATCCCATACAGATGGGGTTTTCCAACTAAACTATACATAAACATGGAAGGTACCCCAAATAACATCACTTCATATGAAGCAGGAATAACCTTCCTGGAAAAATGGAACCTCCCGACGCCAAAAGACAGTGCGCCCCCCTCCCGGGTCTCCAAAGACTGGTCCCAAAAACAAACGTCAAAACTCAAGAGACAGCCTCCCATCCACCGCTGAACCCAGCAAAAACAACCTCAACAAAGGTGCACAGTTGCAGAAAGGGTGTTACCTGTCCAGAGGCCGAAACATACAAAACCCCACCTAATAATGGCCTTTATTCGCAGGGTCATGATGGTCTCTATGCCTTGCAAAGGTCCTTTTTTGTTACTCACGCATAACCAAGCAAAACAAACACCGATAACCAAATGTTTATTCCCTCAAACCAACCCTAAACTTCACCACAACCCTCTCCCACTCAAGACAGAATCACAGGAACACCGTTCTGCCAATCCACTACCTGACGTATCCGAATCCCAACCAAGAAGTATATCTGAAAAGAGTACCAAGCCACTACAAGCTCACCACCATATGTACAAATGGAGTTGAACCTACTCTCACTGAACGCCAAAGGCCTCAACTCACCCAATAAAAGATCTCAACTATGGAAAGAGGCCTTGTCCTCTAAGACGGACATACTCTGTGTCCAGGAGACCCATTTCGTAAAGGATGGAGCCCCCAGTATGTCCCACCACAAATATCCAAAGATTTTTTTCGCTAATGCTACTAGGAAGAGGGCGGGAGTCCTAGTCGCAGTCAAGGACTCAGTGGACTTCCATCTTTTGGAGGAAATAGCAGATGAGGCGGGAAGGTTCCTAATATTGATATGCAGGATAGGGGAACTTCTCGTTACCCTAGTTAATATATACGCACCAAATTCAAGACAACTGAATTTCCTGAGGAAAATGATGAGAAAGATTAAGAAAATCCAGAAAGGAAGCCTAATCATTTGCGGTGACTTTAACCTCATTGCGGACAGAAATATGGACACTAGCTCTCCTGACAGACGAAGAGGCCCGACCTTGTCCTCCTGGATGCAGAAGACAGATATGTATGACTCCTTCAGATGTTTGAATGCTGGCTCGAGGGAATATACTTTTTATTCACCATGTCATATGTCTTTTTCCAGAATCGACATGTTCCTGGTGGACCTACAAATTTTAAAAAGAGTACAGAAAGCGAATATAGGAGTGACCTCTTTGTCGGACCACGCTCCGATCACCTTAAAAATCAAATTGAATTCCCAGATTCCTTTGTACGGAAACTGCAGAAACAATACATTTCTAATGAAAACACCAAATTTTCAAAAGAAAATAAAAGAGGTGCTGGAGGAATATTTCAAGCTAAACGAATCCCCAGGAGCATGTCGGTTCATTCTCTGGAATGCACACAAGGCGGTGATCAGAGGAGCAATGATTCAGCAAGGGTCTATATATAAAAAAGAGAAAAAAAAATACTCAAACACACCTTATTAGAGTTAGCCTCCATAGAAAAAGAAATACAGGAATCACTATCTGTCAGCTCACATAGCAACTTAATAGATTTAAGATTAAAGGTAAGAAACTTACTCATAGATAGCTACGAAAAAAACCTGAGACACCTAAAGTCTTCATACTATATGAGCAATAATAAATTCACAAGAATAATGGCCAATAGGGTCAAACAAAAAAGGGTAAAAACAAAAATCCCGTACATAGTAGACCCATCCTCGGGTAACAAAATAGCCAACCTGCTAGAGATAGCAGAAATCATCAGGAAATATTATGAATCACTGTATAATATCAGCAAGGAGACCCACACTACACATCCATCTGAGGAAGAAATAAACCATTTTCTGTCTTCCATCCAACTTCCAACATTAAATAAGACCCAACTAGAGAAGTTAAACACACCTATATCCCTCCAGGAGGTTTCACAAGTCATTAATAATTCCAAAAAAGACAAAGCCCCAGGACCGGATGGTTTTACCTCCGAGTACTATAAAATATTTCAAAAACAACTAGTGCCCCACATGCATAACTTATTCAATCAAGCTATGCTGGAGGGCCGCCTTCCCCAGGAAATGCTACAAGCAAATATAGTGACACTTCCAAAACCCGGAAAAGACACCTCTTCTACTATCAACTATAGACCAATATCACTACTCAATAACAACACTAAATTTTATGCGAAGATATTGGCGTTGCGCCTCCTAGAGGTAATCCCAAATTTAATTCACAGCAACCAATCTGGGTTTGTGAAAGGCAGGCAAACATCGGATGCCACTAGAAGACTGATGGATGTGCTGGGGGAAGTGGAGGCCTGTCGGACGCCTTGTCTCTTCCTAACTTTGGATGCTGAGAAGGCGTTCAACAGGATCCCCTGGGGTTATGCCTTCTCAGTGCTGAGGAAACTGGGCTTCGAAGGAACGATCTTAGGAGCAATTCAAGCTTTATACGGAGCACCCTCGGCAAAAATCCTAATAAATGGAGTTATATCAAACGCATTCACAATTACAAATGGAATCAGGCAGGGGTGTCCCCTCTCCCCGGCCCTATTTATACTAACTATGGAGCCCCTGGCAGAGGCGATCCGTATGGAGGTCAACATTCAAGGTGTCCCGCTATCCTCTAGGCAACACAAAGTTGGATTGTTTGCCGATGATGTTGTTTTAATGCTGACCTCCCCAATAGAATCCCCTAGAACAGCATACGAACTTTTACAAAAATTTGGAAAAATTTCATACTATAAAATTAACCCATCAAAATCCAAAATATTAGCAATCAACACCCACAAAGAGCTGCTATCCCAACTAAAAAGAGAATTTCCTTTTGCATTAGAATCTAAAGAAATACACTATCTGGGCATAACAATCACAGCACCAATGGGGGATTCGATGGAATCAAACATTATGTCCTTGATAAAAGAAATCCAGAAGAACTTATACGAATACAACAAAGTGGAGTTCTCCTGGGTTGGGAGAATTGTACTGTACAAGATGATGGTTCTACCGAAGATTTTGTACATATTTCGTACAATAGCAACCAACTGTCACGGTAAACTTCTTAAAAATCTACAAAAACAGATGATGACATTCATCTGGGGGAGGGAGAAGAGGCCAAGGGTGGCGGCATCCATCATGTACAGTCCGAGAAAACAAGGCGGCATGGGTGTCCCCAATCTAACCGCATACTATAAAGCGAACATAATCTCCCAGCTGAGAACATGGTGTATCCCACATCCAGGGGTAAGCTGGCCTAATATCGAGCAGGATATTATGGGGAAAAGATCCCTTAAAAATTTACTTTTAGCAACAAGTCTAAACCCAGACATAAAACCCATGAAAAATCATATGATTAACACAGCAATAGCCATGTGGAAGCTCCTAATACAAATGTCAAGGAACCATGTCCCTAGAAAACTAGTTCCCCTCCCAATCGGAATTCTGGAATATTGGTCAGACAATCTTCATGTACAAACATGGTCAAACAAAGGTATCAAATTAATCTCAGATATCATGAATGGGGACGGAGTAGCTATGAAAACATTTAAATCTCTTCAATTAGAATTCGGCCTGACAGATGGGGATTTTTTAACGTATTCCCAAATCCGTGGCATACTGGCATCTTCCACCTCCTGGAAATTATATCTACCATCTTACTTCTATGGCTTTCTATTCGATCCCCCACCATATAAACTAAAACTTAGAAAAATCTACGAAATTTTTTGTGGAAACGGAACTTATGACCCAAATCCACAGAAAAAAATACATCTTTTAAATTGGGAGAGGGAGCTGGGCAAGTCCTTTCCAATAGAACAATGGAACACAGCACATCATTGGGCTATCAAAGCATCTTCCAGCGCTTCCCTCCTGGAGGTCCATAACAAAATCGTCACAAGATGGTATAGAACCCCGGTTAGACTTTCTGACTTCTTCGCGGAAGTTTCCGACAAATGCTGGAGGAATTGCGAAAACCGGGGTTCACTTCTCCATATCTTTTGGGGATGCCCCATCATTCAGGTTCTATGGAGGGAATTCTTCGCCTTATTCGAAAACATCACAGGAACGAGCATTCCACCCACACCTGAATTAGCAATGCTACTGCTAGGTATAAATGTCATCCCGGGGGAAGTAAGGAAACTGGTGGCACACGGTATCCTCACTATCAAGCTGCTGACAGCTAGGAACTGGAAAACAAACCGTGTTCCCTCTTTTGCCGATTTGACACAGCTCCTTTCTGAACACTGCATTTACGAAAAAATATTCGCGTTTAGGAACGACAGGGTCAACCTATTCATAGAAATGTGGAAACCATGGCTAGAATACTCCCAACTAGACAATTTCACTCCTCATTAAGTAAACATAAATAGCATAGAGGAACAAGAATAAAAATGCAAGAGGTAGCTCCAAGAAAACTTTGGTACAAAATATATACTGGCTTGGTCTAGAACTCTGGATTAAATCCTATCATTGTATTCCTTGTTCCTCCCCCCCCTTCCGCCCCCCCACCCCCACCACCACCACCCCAAGTTCTACCATTTTTACATGCGTTAGCTCATAAGCAGTTTCAAGAAGAAAACGATTAAGCTGTAACTCTATACTTATACAAATTTGATTAATAGTTCATGATATTGTATATGTTGTTTGTAAGTAAACATGTGAGGAAAAGTTTACTAACTGCATGTAACATAATAATATGCAAAATGTTAATAAAAACTCATTGAATATAATAAATTATCGAAAACTAAGAGATTCAAATACCAGAATCTAACTGTAGCTGAAAAACAAGCCCTACTGACTATTGAAAATGATGTAAATATAATCATCAAACCTTCAGACAAGGGCGGGAACATCACCATTCTGGATCGTGATCAGTACCGTGACATGTGCCTAAGAATCTTACTTGACAAAAACAACTATGAAATACTTCCAACTGAACCTACGGACAAATTCAATAGTGAACTTAAGGAAATTCTCTTGAAAGCAAAAGAAGAATCACTAATTAGTGATAATGAATACAAATTTCTGTATTCAGCAACCCCTCAAATCGCAACCTTTTATGGATTGCCAAAAATTCATAAGGGGTTGAGCCCTCTTAAGGGACGCCCGATTGTCTCGGGAATTGATAATGTGACCCAAGGGATTAGCAAATACATTGATATCATTCTGAGACCTTTCGTGGAAGCCCTCCCGGCCTATGTCCAGGACACGACGGATGTCCTAAAAAAACTAGATGGTCTTACTCTATCCCCTGACACCAAACTTGCTAGTTTGGATGTCGAATCATTGTACAGTTGGGGGTTTGGTAGCAGTAAGCTTCTTTCTCAAACAGAGGGGAACTCAGTTCAGAGCCCACAACACTCTGCTCCTGGACCTTCTTTCGTTTGTCCTCACCAAAAATTATTTTCTTTTCGAGGGGCGGTACTTCCACCAGCTCAGGGGTACGGCCATGGGGAGCCCCTGTGCCCCCCACTTATGCCAACTTATACCTGGGCTGGTGGGAGGAAACCCTCATTTTCTGTGAGGCAAACGAAGAATGGTTACCATCTATAGAATTATGGATTCGTTATATTGACGACATCCTGATTTTATGGACTGGCTCAATGGAGGGCTTCCACAGCTTCGTCAGGAATTTGAATCAGAATAAGCTAAATCTATACTTAACAGCAGAAATCAATCCGACGACAATCACTTTCTTGGATTTGCAAATCACCAAGAATGAATATGGCTCCCTTGAAACCACAGTCTTTCGCAAAAGTACTGCTACTAACACGTTGCTTCATTGGGAAAGTCATCACCCGATAGCATTGAAACGTGGAATACCTAAAGGTCAAATCATCCGAGTTAGGAGGAACTGCTCGTCTGATGGAGAGTTCCAGGCCAAAGCAAGAGACATGTCACAACGCTTTAGGGATAGAGGTTATCCTACCTCTGCGATAACACAAGCAAATGACTTTGTGAAAAATAAGCAAAGAGAAGAATTTCTCCAGAAAAAAACCATGCAAAGCTGGGGACAACAAGGTTTGAATTGTAGGCACCTACGATGATAGTGCCAAGGAGGTACGAACGATCCTAGAGAAATATTGGCATATACTGCGCCGCGATACTGACTTGGTAGAATATTTACCTGAGAGACCTCTTATCACCTTTAAGAGAGGAAGAAATTTGGGTGACCGTTTGGTACACAGTCACCTTAGTCAAAATTCACAACGAAAAACCTGGTTAGCGTCTGATTTACCTAAAGGTTGCTACCCATGTGCAGGATGTAAAGCTTGCAAATTTATTCAGAGAGGGAGCACCTTTAGAAGTTCTTCAACCGGGAAAGAATATTCTATCCGCGAGTTCATCAATTGCAGATCCCAGTACGTGGTGTATAAGGCAACATGTCCATGTCCCCTCGACTATGTGGGAAAAACTACCAAACAGCTACGCCGACGGCTGTTGGCACACATCAGTAATGTAGATCGAGGGGAACACACGAGTTTATCAACACACGTAAAAGAACATCATGGCAATGATCCAAATGTCCTTAAGTTTCAAGGTCTTGAAATTCTAAGAGATAATGGGAGACGCGGCAATCGGGATCGACGATTGCTGCAAAAAGAGAGCCAATGGCTGGACTCCTGTACCCCTAGAGGCCTGAATGAATGCCAGTCCTTTTCTTCATTTATTTGAAACCCGTCCGAAATTATTAATATACTGGGATTATAGATATGAGAATGAGGACTAGTTATTTACTAATGATACACATGTTATCTCTATCAATACTTGCTTAAACGACTGCATTAGCAACTCTCCCTTATAGAGAAATCCATTTCAATACTCATGTGAATAAAGATCAGTGGGGCCATTTCCGGATAATAATATCTCTCAATAACATCAGCCCACTATGTATAATTGTAATAACGCAACAAGTATTGACTCCATGATGAGGGGATCAAACTTTATAAAACAGAAGAGTATGATATATATATATATACTAATTGATGAGATATGCCCTTAATGTATCGCTTTGTTAATAACATCACTTATGTCCTCCCATGCTGTCCAATATTACATTCTATTGGACCATAATGCAATACCTTATCTATCTATATCTGCATTATTATACTGGAGGTTTCAATTATTCTGCACTACAGCGCTTTTACTTCTAAAAAACGCCCATAATCAGGGGGCGAATGTACCAGATCCTCCATATATCACTGCCCTGCAACTTCGCGCTATGTAGTTGCCATAGCAATGAACTATAGCCACGTCATCGGACGGCTCCAGCCGCCTGGTTGGCGAATGATTGGCACTTCAACGTCTATGCCCCATTGCGCATGCGCGAACGCGCGAAAATTCGTGAGACTTCAATGGAGGGTGTGCGACGCTTTCGCAAGCTTATTGGAGGCACGGCAACCTATGCCCCTGTCCGGGAGGCGTGGTACCTGCAATATAAACCCCTATATCGGGTTTACTGACCATCTATGCTCATTTATCTGACAGCCACCGTGCTGCATAGCTCTCTAACTTTGTCTGTATGTCAGTATCCATCCTGATGACACTGCTATTGACTATATAGCAGTAGAAACGCGTTGATGGACCCCTTAGCTATCTCCTAAATGTGATTAGTACCAGCTTTAGTGTGCAGCCAAACAATTCACTTAGGAAGAATAGTTTGATAACTGTCTCCTAATGTGATCAGTATCAGGTTTAGTCTGCAGCTAAGCAGCTTACTTTGGTAGACTAGCCTCTGAGGGAATTACAACATTGAATGCGCTCAAAATTTTTCTTTTTACAGACAGAAATTGACATAAGTTTTATTTGATCTACATAGATCAATTATCCAAAGGGAGTTCCGTTTTAGATTAGAGAGTTGTATCACTCTCTTAATAAATCTAATTGCTCTCTCTATGGATGGTTAATATTAGACATGATCCCCCTCTCATTACAGCATCAGATGGGAATCTGTCATTTATAAACCATCCAAGTCAATGACAGATTAATTGAACCTTAACAATATCTGTCATTCTTGTATTCTTTCTATTTCGGTAGTAAAAAAAACACTACTATATCCATAAGTACAATTGACGGAAATCCGTCAATATTAAACTACCGAGTATAGTGACACCTTCGAACCTATTAGTACACCTCATGAATATAAAGGGATGCATTATAGACTGTTATGTGCACCCATAACCTAAAGGAGGATAACGCGTATATTATCTAATACAACGCGCATATATGTTGATGGGCCTTCTCCATATCAAATGAAGATTTTGTTTTACTCACTCTACTAGTAAATTATCATCTAAGTATGAGAGAGAGAGAATAAACAAAATAAAATAAACGCACCCACAACTTTACAAAAGATAACGCATATACAATCTGGGATAACGCGTATCTCTGAGCGTGTTCTATTTTAAAAAAAACTAAGATCTCATTCGACTCTCTCCATAAGCCAAAGCATCATCCTACTACGGGAGAGAACAAGGAAATTGTGTCCTAGTGACCTTGTGTATCTTAAATCATAAATACACATTTTCGTATAAGATCTTCTTGATCAACAATATATAGGCTCGAGGAGTTACTAACAGCCAGATTAACGGATCCTCTCCTTTGTGTGTTAGCATAGTAGTATCTATCACAGTATCACGCACATACACACAATAAAAGATTTTGTTTTTTATTTTATTTTTACCAATAATAAAAGTTGCGTTTTATTATCTTTACTGTAAGAGCAGTGAGACTGTGGAACTCTCTGTTTGAGGACATGGTGATGGCAAAACCGATAGAGAAGTTTAAGAGGGGACTAGATGCATTTTTAGGGCACTGTGATATTACAGGATATAAACATTAAATAACTAGAGGGTTGTTGATCCAGGTCCTGGAGTCAGGTAGGATCTATCAAAATGTTTATCCAGGGATTATTCTGACTGCCATTATGGAGTTGGGAAGGGATTTTTTTCCCTAAATGAGCTAATTGGCTTCTGCATCATTGTTTTTTTTTTTTTTTTGCCATCCTCTGGATCAACAAGGGGCTGTGGAAATAGGCTGAACTAGATGGACATTGTATCCTTTCCACCTAACATACTATGTTACTATATGTAACGTAAAAGTAACATGTTGTTAGATATCACCAACCTGACAATGTACAGGACATCACATATTTGTAGGCAGCAGCTGGTAAAAGGGAGAGGGGGTTTGCAAAACATGCAGGCAGGGAGAAGTGCTGAAATGTTAATAGTTTTTGGTCAATTAACAAAATACTAAGTGGATTAAGAAAAGAGAAATCTAAAACACATCAATATATACTGTGACCACCCTTTGTCTCCCAAATTGCATCTATTCTTCTACATATACATGCACGTAATTTTTGGAAGCAGTTGGCAGGGGGGGGGGGGGGTTCAAAAAGCTTGGACAACTGAGCACAGATCTTTTGTGGATGTCAGCTTGCTCAAATCCTTCTGTCTCTTCATGTAATCTCAGACAGACTGGATGATGTGAGATCAGGGCTCTGTCATGTTATCTTTTCTAGGACTCCTTGTTCTTCTTTACACTGAAGATTGTTCTTAGTGACATTGGCTGGATGCTTCGTGTCATTGTCCTGCTGCAGAATACATTTAGGGCTCAGTCAGATGGGCATTTTATGTGCGCATGTTACTTGCGTTTGCGATCTGCATCCATTAAGAACCAATGCTTTTCAATGGCAGCGGTCATATGCCCGATATTTACCTGTGCACAAAAATGTGTAGCGGTAAATATAGGGCAGCGGATTTTAAAACGCAAGTAAATGCGACATTTATCTTTTTTGGATGTGAAACCCCTGGATACTGTCACAGCCTGCTGAAAGCACTTCAGAGCAGTACAGGGAGAAGATACGGCTGGATGCGCCTGAGCCCCGCCAGCTGCAGAGAGATGAGTATGTATTTTTTTTACACATTTTAAGGTTAATTTTTAGGGAAGGCATATATTTAAAGCCCTTCCCTGAAAATCACTGCAGGTCTTGCTGGCAGCCCATTGCTTTCAATGGAGCCAGCTGCAGCGTCGGCTCCATTGAGTTTAATGGGATAGCATAGCAGTCCTCTGCCACAGCTGTGGGGTCTCCTTGTCACTGGACACTGTGACAATGCTGTCACAGCGTTTAGTGAGAAGGGGACTCCTCGCGAAAATGAAGAAATCCTCTGTCACAGCGATCTTCTCTGTATTTCAATGGGGCTGCCGCTGCTGCCGCCGGCCCCATTGACCAAAGGTAAAACCCCTGGATGTGACAGCATCCAAGGTTTCACGTTCAAGGAATCCCCTGCTGCAGTTGTCACAGCCGCAGCAGGGGATAGCGGGAAGCGCATTTTATGTGCGCATAAATACAGCCAAGTGCTTTTTTTTGCAACGTGACACCCGCCTTGGTCACGCAAATTTTGGTGTGTTTGCGTTCTGCGCATATAAATTCGCACAAAAAAATTCCTGTCTGACTGACCACTTAGAGCCAATCCAACATCAGCCTTTTATTTTTGAAGAACTTTTTTATTTTATAGCATTTTTTTTGCATCTGCCGAAAACTTTTATGCAGTACATACATATTTATATACACCAATATGACTATTTATATGTAGATACATATACAAATTATTTTTGTTTGTAATAGAAAACAATCAAACTTCTTTAAAGCTGCTTGAATACTAGTTATCCTTAAAGGGTATCATTCATAACTTTTGAGACCCATAAACTATGTTATGGAGCTCAAAGGTGTGGGGATAGTGGTCCGGGGAGCTGTTTTAATCCTTACCAGGTCCCCTGTTCCTGCTCTGAGCCCCCTGAGAAATCAGAGCGTTCACACAGTGTGATTCTTTTCAGATGGCTGTATGCACGCTCTCTCATTCATCTTTAGTTTATTGGGCTCAAGAGTAATTACAGAGACCCTGTAAAGTAATTTCATTATCCAATTATCAGCAAAGTAATGTGATACATCTGTGTAAAGCCTATCTATTTACAAAAACAAAAGAGAACATAGTCTGCTGCATGACCAAAAACTAAAGCAAGATATACACCATATAAAAGTCTTTATCAATGTACCAAAAATGCAGACAAAGCAGTTAAACAATTGGGCAAGAAAAATGAAGAAAGCACATACAGAATGGGAGGAATTGAGCTAAGCAGCAGCACATGTGAAAAAGACTTGGGTATACTAATAGATCATAGACTGAACATGAGTCAACAATGTGATGCAGCAGCCAAAAAGGCAAACACAATTCCGGGATGTATTAAGAGAAGCATAGTCTAGATCACGTGAGGTCATTATCCCCCTCTACTCTTTCTTAGTCAGACCTCATCTGGAATACTGTGTCCTGTTCTGGGCACACCACTTTAAAAAAGATATAGATAAACTGGAGCAAGTTCAGAGAAGAGTTACCAAGATGGTAAGTGGTCTGCAAATCATGTCCTATGAAGAACGGTTAAAGGATCTGGGAATGTTTAGCTTGCAGAAAAGAAGGCTGAGAGGAGACTTAATAGCGGTCCTGAAATATCTGAAGGGTTGTCACACGGGATCAGCCCTATTCTCATTTACACAAGGAAAGACTAGAAGCAATGGGATTAGAGATGAGCGAACACACTCGTCCAAGCTTAATACTCGTTCGAGTATTAGGCTACTTGAGATGCTCGGTACTCGAGTTGAGCAACACATGGTACTCCAAAAAATTTAATTTCCCTTCCCCGCATGTTTAGCGCCATTTTTTAGCCAATAGTCATGCGGGGAAGGCATTACCACTTTCTGCTGTGACGTGCCAGCCCTTTGCCCGCCAACAGCAGTGAGTGGCTGGCACGATCAGGTGACCGCCAAGCACTAAAACTGGTCCCGCCCGCGGCTCGCCTCAGACACAAGCTGGCAGAGTTTAGGGAAAGTGCTGCTGCTGATATAGGGAAAGTGTTAGAGTAGGATCCTCTATTCAAGAACCCCAACAGTCCTTCTTAGGGCTAATCCTCATTGTGTGCATTACTGTTGTGCCTGGCTGGCAGCAGTAGTGCACCATTGCTTCTTAAAGCATCTAGGCCTGTGCAGAGCATTTCAGCTATACCATTCACAGTGTGCAGTGCATTAGGCAGATTTCTCACTGCTAAGCAGTACACTAATTTTTCCTGGGCCTCTGCAGACCATTCCAGTTATACTGTTCTATGTGTGCAGTGCATTAACCAGAGGTCTCATCACTAAACAGTACTCTAATTTTTAATGGGCGACTGCAGACCATCTCAGCTATACTGTTCTATGTGTGCAGTGCATTAGGCAGAGCTCTCATCGCTAAACAGTACTCTAATATTTCCTTGGCCACTGTAGACCATTTCAGCTATACCGTTCTGTGTGTGCCGTGTATTAGGCAGAGGTCTCATCGTTAAACAGTACTCTAATATTTCCTGGGCCGCTGCAGACCATTTCAGCTATACTGTTCTACAAGTGCAGTGCATTAGGTAGAGGTCTCATCGCTAAACAGTACTCTAATATTTCCTGGGCCCCTGCAGAGCATTTCACAGATACCCTTCTCTGTGTTGGGTGAAGTAGCCGCAGTTATCAGCACTATCCACTGGCTTTATAGTTTTCTGCCCCTCTGCAGAGCGTCTCATAATACCCTTTCCTTGGGTGCGGTGAAGTAGCTACAGTTATTTGCACTATCCACTGGCTTTATAGCTTTCTGCCACTGTGCAGAGCATCTCACAATACCCTTTCCTTGGGGGGATTGAGGTAGCCGCAGTTATCAGCACTATCCACTGGCTTTATAGTTTTCTGCCACTCCATACAGCCTCTCTTATCTACAAGTATTTGTGCGCGGTAAATGACCTTTAGCTATCAGCGCAAGACAGCGGTTTAATTTTTTCGGGTCACAGCATAGAGCCTTTGGTATCTACAAGTCTCTGTGTGCGGTGAATTAGCCACAGTTGTCAGCGCTGTACAGTTGGGTAATTTATTTGGGCCCTGCTCTATCCTTAATCTGACATGATGAGGAGTAGGGGTAAGGGTCGAGGACATGGACGCAAACACAGACGCGGACGTCCAAGTGAGGGTGTGGGCACAAGCCGAGCTCCTGGGCAGGGTGAATCATAGCAGGCTGCAGAGGGAATAGGAGAGCGCCGCGACTCTCGCTTCCCAGCTTCATATCACAATTTGCGACTCCAAGTGGTAGACCTTTATTACAAGCAGAGCAGTGCGAGCAGGTCCTGTTGTGGACTGCAGATACCACGTCTAGCAATGTGTCGAACCCCCAGTCTTCCACGCAGTCCACTACTCCCGGACCGAGGGACTGCACCTCTGAATGCTCTGGCTGCTCCTTCTTCCTCCTAGCCTCCTCACTCCATGAAAATGACACATTCTGAGCAGGCAGACTCCAAGGAACTGTTCTCAGGTCCCTGCCCTGAGTGGGAAAAAACGGGTCTTCTCTCACCTGAGGAGTTTGTCGTGACCGATGCCCAACATTTGGAAAGTTCCCAGAGTCCGGTTGATGAGGCAACTGTCTCAAGAGCTTTTTGTGGATGAGGATAATAAGACACAGTTGTCTGCAAGATAAGTATCCAGCAGCACAAAAATATAAGAAAGCCCACACCTGTGGTCGGATCCTTTAAAGTTGATGCACCAGTCACACGTGGATCAGACTAGTTTCCACAGCAAATATCAGGTAAACAGATGAAGTATGGCAGCATCCAGGTGTATAATCACCAACAGAATTTTATTCTCCCATGATTAAAACCGCGACGTTTCGGTCGGATCCAGGACCTTTGTCAACCTTACCCATACTGAATACATGCACCATTTAAATAGGACATACAATAATTGACCACACCTCTAGAGACATAATACAACCAATCACAAACATATAAAGTGCTTTGTGCAATATACATATAAAGGAAAAAAAAATACCTGTAGAGAGAAGGGTGCCTGTCATCACAGCTGTAATGGCCTCCATCGTCATTTCCAAATGGCTACTGTGCATGCTCGAGATCTCCATGTTCACACGGGATCTCCTATCCCTATTAGAAGTATGGCTGTGGTTCTGCAAACTCAACTTAGTATAGCCACAATTGTGTGTATAAATGTATATACACACGCAGGGAGACAGCAAGCAGCATAAATGTCAGTCGCCATAGAGAACCTACAATAGCGATCCCCATATCCGATTGCGCATGCGCGGGACTCCCGGAATCCCGTGAGACTTGCGGTATTGTATTAAATATATGTAGAGTGGTCATTGCCCACAGTAAAGATGGCACAGAGCATCTCAGCTCACAGAAAAGACATGACAACGGGAAACTAATATTTAAACTGTACCAAGAGGTTGTGTATATACTGCATTTTTAATTGAATCTCCACTATAGACACAGATTACTGCGTGTACACCCTTCTCGACCCGCGGTATAAGGAGAACTTTTCCACTCTTATTTCTGAAGAGGAAAGGGGTACGAGAGTGATGCAATACCAGAGGGCCCTGGTAGAAAAACTTATGCAAAGTTCCCACCTGACAGCGCTAGAAGAGGTAGTTCAGAGGGCCAACTTGCAGCAAAAGCGCGGGGATCAGGCAGCATGTTCCGCGCAGGCAGAGAAACACTCTCCAAGGCCTTTGGCAGTTTTATGGCTCCCCAGCCTGACTGTGTCACCACTCCCCAGTCAAGGCTGAGTCGGAGGGAGCACTGTAAAAAGATGGTGAGCGAGTACATAGCCGATCGTACCACCATTCTCCGTGATGCCTCTGCTCCATACAACTACTGGGTGTTAAAGCTGGACATGTGCCACAAACTTGCGCTGTACGCCCTGGAGGTGCTGGCCTGCCCTGTCGCTAGCATCTTGTCAGAGAGGGTGTTTAGTGCAAATTTTTCATGGTGTTCGCCTATACTCTTGGCAAACCAATGTTTGAGGGGTTCACCTATACTTTTGCTAAAGAAATGTTTGAGGGTTCCTCCTATACACTTGCTACTGAAAGGTTTGAGGGGTCCGCTTATACTCTTGCTACAGAAAAGTTTCAGGGGTCCACCTATACACTTGCTACTGAAAGGTTTGAGGGGTCCACCTATACTCTTGCTACAGAAAACTTTGAGGGGTCCGCCTTTACACTTGCTACTGAAAGGTTTGAGGGGTTCGCCTATACTCTTGCTACAGAAATGTTTCAGGGGTCCGCCTATACTCTTGCTACTGAAAGGTTTGAGGGGTTCGCCTATGCACTTGCTACAGAAATGTTTCAGGGATACGCCCATACTCTTGCTACTGAAAGGTTTGAAGGGTTCGCCTATACTTTTGCTACCTAAAAGTTTCAGAGGTTCGCCTATACTTTTGCTACTGAAAGGTTTGAGGGGTTCGCCTATACTCTTGCTAAAGAAATGTTAGAGGGGTTCGCCTATGCACTTGCTACAGAAATGTTTCAGGGGTCCGCCTATACACTTGCTACTGAGAGTTTAGAGGGGTCCGCCTATATTCTTGCTACAGAAAAGTTTCAGGAGTTTGGCTATACTCTTGCTACACAAATGTTTGAGGGGTCTGCCTATACACTTGCTACTGAAAGGTTTGAGGGGTCCGCATATACTCTTGCTACAGAAATGTTTCAGGGGTCCACCTATACACTTGCTACAGAAATGTTTCAGGGGTCCGCCTATACACTTGCTGCTGAATGTTTTGAGGGGTCCGCCTATACACTTGCTACTGAAAAGTTTGAGGCGCTCGCCTATACTCTTGCTACAGAAAAGTTTTACGGGTTCGCCTATACTCTTACTACAGAAATGTTTGAGGGGTGTGCCTATACACTTACTACTGAAAGGTTTGAGTGGTCCGCCTATACTCTTGCTACAGAATTGTTTCAGGAGCCTGCCTATAAACTTGCTACTGAAAGGTTTGAGGGGTTCACCTATACTTTTGCTACAGAAACGTTTCACGGGTTCACCTATACTCTTGCTACAGAAAAGTTTGAGGGGTTTGCCTATACTCTTGCTGCAGAAATGTTTCAGGGATCTGCCTATACACTTGCTACTGAAAGGTTTGAGGGGTTCGCCTATACTCTTACTTCAGAAATGTTTGAGGGGTTCGCCTATTCTCTTGCTACAGAAATGTTTGAGGGGTCCGCCCATACTCTTGCTACTGAAAGGTTTGACTGGTTAGCCTATTCTCTTGCTACAGAAATATTTCAGGGGTTCTCCTATACTCTTGCTACAGAAATGTTTGAGCAGTCCGCTTATACTCTTGCTACAGAATATCCGTTGAGCAATATGTTACCAGGTGCTGACTCAATTGTAAACCTCAGCACTGTGAAAGCCCTTGAGATATTTGTAGACAGCTATTAAGTCTCCTCTCAGCGTTCTTTTTTGCAAGCTAAACATTCCCACATCCATTAGCCATTCCTTTATAGGGCATGATTTCCAGACTGTTCACCATCTTGGTAACTATTCTCTGAACTTGCTCCAGTTTGTCGATGTCTTTTTTAAAGTGGGGTACCCAGAACTGGACACAGTATTTCAGATGAGGTCTGACCAAGGAAGAGTAGAGGGGGGTAATATGTACCTAATGACATATCCCCCAAAACCTTTTTTATTGCTTTTGGCCTCTATTGCAAGCCTCAATTCATTATTAGCTTTAGCTTTTCTGACACTTGCTCTATAGTTCCTGCAGACTGCATTACATTCTTCTTTAGATATCCCCCCTCTTTCCATTTGATAAACATATTTTCCTTCCTTTTTAACATGTGTGCAAGTTCTGTGTTCATCCATCCTGGTCTCTTTAAATGCTTCCCATTCTTCCTTGTTTTAGGGATTGTTAATGATTATGCTTTGAGAATCTCATTTTGCAATATTTTTCGACCTTCTTAGACATTTCTGTCTTTAAGAACATTCAGCCATTGGATTCTTCCTACCCTCTTTCTGAGTTCATTAAAATCTGCCCATCTGAAACGCAACCCTGAGGTCTGAGTTTGCTCAGGTCATCCTCCCCTTTTTAACCCAAATTCAAGGATAGCATGTTCACTGCCTCCTAAGGTCCCAGCCACTTTTACTTCCTCAACCATTCCCTCCCTGTTGGTAAGAATTATGTCCAAGGTAGCAGATCCACTTGTTACAAATTTACAATCTGTAACCATGGGAACTGCACAAATTATGGTTAAATGCTGGTTCATTAAGAGCGTAATACCACTAATGCCGTTTGGGTTTTATTCAATTTCTGCTTGTATCACTGCAAGTATGTCTGCCCTAATAAATTGACTGAGCAAGTCTCTGACATCATAAATCTACCCACATTGGAAGTTTGATACCCTTTAAGTAAATTTTTCTTCTTCATTTGTTGTGGTTTGTAATGCACTCATCAGGTTTGTCAAGCACATAATTATCTCATTTTAGCATCATACTCCAATAGTATTCAAATAAGTAGAACCCAGTATTTTGAATACACCATGTATTTGTGTTGTACGTTTCAAGAACGTATACACACTTTTGCTGAATTGGTCTATATTGAGGAGGGGCAAAACCATTACATAGTTTTTTTCCCTCCCTTTCCTTACATCATCTAGCTCCACCTATTGTTTTCTAGCTATCTGTTAAAGGCTCTCTCTCACACTCCAGGTCAAATACTCTGACAGTACACATATAAAAGTGAAAGCCCTTACTTACTGACTCACTCACTCACTGACTCGCCACTAGAGATGAGCGAGCACACTCGTCCGAGCTTGATGCTCGTTCGAGCATTAGGGGACTCGAGAAGTGGACACATGCAGTTACAACTCCGTGTGAACCGACAGCATGGGTGGGTGCCAGGAAGCCACCGGCGGTACATAAATATATCCCATTGCATTGCCCATCACAGCTGAGGTAATGTCATGTTTAATGCAGGTGGGCTTTGGCCCAAACTGCATGCCCCAGTCAGACTGGGGTTCTTTAGAAGTAGACACATGCAGTTACAACTCGGTGTGGACCGACAGCATGGGTGGGTGCCAGGAAGCCACCGGCGGTACATAAATATATCCCATTGCATTGCCCATCACAGCTGAGGTAACGCCTGATTAAATGCAGATGCTTGTTACTCGAAATGATCACCACGCGGTACTCGAGTCAATTCCATTTCCTTCCCCGCATGTTTAGCGCCATTTTCTAGCCAATAGACATGCGGGGAAGGCATTACCACTTCCTCCTGTGACGTGCCAGCCCTATCACACCCCCCAGCAGTGAGTGGCTGGCGAGATCAAGTGACCGCCGAGTACTTAAAGCGGTCCAGGCCGCGGCTTGCCTGAGACACACGCTGGCAGAGGTTAGGGTAAGTGCTGCTGCTTATACAGGGATAGTGTTAGTGTAGGATCCTGTCTTCAAGAACCCCAATGGTCCTTTTTAGTGCTACATCTGACCGTGTGCATTAGTGTTGCGGCTGGCTGGGAACAGAAGTGCATCGTATTTTTTTTTTTATTCTCGGGCTGTGCAGGCCATTACATCTATAGCGTTCTCAGTCTGCAGTGTACTATAGAGAGTATAGGGAAAGTGCTGCGGAGATAGGGAAAGTAGGATCCTGTCTTGAAGAACCCCAACGGCCCTTCTTAGGGCTACATCTGACCGTGTGCATTAGTGTTGTGGCTGGCTGGGAGCAGTAGTGCATCATATTTTTTTTTTATTCTTGGGCTTTGCAGGCCATTACATCTATAGCGTTCTCAGTCTGCAGTGTATTATACAGAGTATAGGGAAAGTGCTGCGGAGATAGGAAAAGTGTTAGAGTAGGATCCTATCTTCAAGAACCCCAACGGCCCTTCTTAGAGCTACATCTGACCGGGTGCATTCTAGTTATGGCCTGCTGGGAGTTGTAGTGCATTCATTTTTGTATTACGCATCTAGGCCTGTTAGCAGCCATTCAGTAATAGTCTTTTCAGGCTGCAGTGCTGTACAATCCCGCTCTCACCGTGAAACGGTACTCAAATATTCCTAGCCATCTGCAAACGACTTCGTTTATACCGTTCTCTGTCTGCAGTGAATTACACAGAGCCACTTCTATAGGGAAAGTTATATGCACTATACCGTCCGTATCCTCCATGCGAAAACCCTAAAGCTCCTTCGTTTTAGCTACATCTGACTGTGAGCATTTTAGTTGGTGCCTGCTGGGAGTTGTAGTGCATCCATTTTTGTAGTACTCATCTAGGCCTGTTAGCAGCCTGTCAGTAATAGCTTTCTCAGGCTGCTGTGCCGTACAACCAGCTCTCACCGTGAAACAGCACACAAATATTTCCTAGCCATCTGCGAACGACTTCATTTATACCGTTCTGTGTCTGCAGTGAATTACACAGAGTGTTGGGGACAGCCACTTCTATAGGGAAGGTTATATACACTACTAGCAAATATACCCGGCTTCGCCCGAGTTAATTTGGTACTGGTGTTTATCTGATGTTCACACGGAAAATCTTATGAAGTTGTTACTTTAGAGATACCGAGGAAAAAACTATGTTCAGCATTTTGCATGGTTCTTTGCGTTACCCAGGAAACACCTCGTGGAGGTAACCATGCGACGTTTCCTTTATATAAAATAAAAAAAAAAATTAAAAAGATTTGTGAAAAACAAATAAGAAAATAATTGAATTTTAAAAGGAAATAATTCCTCGTTAAAACTAAAAAGGTAGTTTTTGTGTTGTAAATAGAGATGAGCGAGCACCAAAATGCTCGGGTGCTCGTTACTCGAGATGAACTTTTCGTGATGCTCGAGGGTTCGTCTCGAGTAACGAACCCCATTGAAGTCAATGGGCGACCCGAGCATTTTTGTATATCGCCGATGCTCGCTAAGGTTTTCATTTGTGAAAATCTGGGCAATTCAAGAAAGTGATGGGAACGACACAGAAACGGATAGGGCAGGTGAGGGGCTACATGTTGGGTTGCATCTCAAGTTCCCAGGTCCCACTATTAAGCCACAATAGCGGCAAGAGTGCCCCCCCCCCTCCCAACAATTTTTACTTCTGAAAAACCCTCATTAGCAAGGCATACCTTAGCAAAGCACCACACTACCTCCAACAAAGCACAATCACTGCCTGCATGACACTCCGCTGCCACTTCTCCTGGGTTACATGCTGCCCAACCCCCCCGCACGACCCAGTGTCCACAGCGAACACCAAACTGTCCCTGCCCAGCCTTCAGCTGCCCTCATGCCACGCCACCCTCATGTCTATTTATAAGTGCGTCTGCCACAGGAAAAGCAGGCACACACTGCAGAGGGTTGGCACGGCTAGGCAGCGACCCTCTTTAAAAGGGGCGGGGCGATAGCCCACAATGCTGTACAGAAGCAATGAGAAATCCAATCCTGTGCCACCTCCATCAGGAGCTGCACACATGGGCATAGCAATGGGGAACCTATGTGCCACACACTATTCATTCTGTCAAGGTGTCTGCATGCCCCCGTCAGACTGTTTTTTTTTATAAATAGTCACAGGCAGGTACAACTCCGCAATGGGAATTCCGTGTGCACCCACAGCACTGGAACCCACCGGCGGTACATAAATATATCCCATTGCATTGCCCATCACAGCTGAGGTAACGTCAGGTTTAATGCAGGTGGGCCTCGGCCCACACTGCATGCCCCAGTCTGACCGCGGTTTTTAATACATAGACACTGGCAGGTACAACTCCCTAATGTGAAGTCCCTGTGGACCCACAGCATGGGTGGCTCCCTGGAACCCACCGGCGGTACATAAATATATCCCATTGCATTGCCCATCACAGCTGAGGTAATGCCTGATTAAATGCAGGTGGGCTTCGGCCCACACTGCATGCTCCAGTCAGACTGGGGTTTTTAATACATAGACACTGGCAGGTACAACTCCCTAATGTGAAGTCCCTGTGGACCCACGGCATGGGTGGCTCCCTGGAACCCACCGGCGGTACATAAATATATCCCATTGCATTGCCCATCACAGCTGAGGTAACGTCAGGTTTAAGGCAGGTGGGCTTCGGCACACACTGCATGCCCCAGTCAGACTGGGGTTCTTTATAAGTAGACACAGGCAGTCACAACTCCGTGTGGACCGATAGCATGGGTGGGTCCCAGGAAGCCACCGGCGGTACATAAATATATCCCATTGCAGTGCCCTGGACAGCAAAGCTAACGTCAGATTAAATGCAGGTGGGCTTCGGCGGTACATTAATGTATCCCATTGCAGTGCCCTGCTCAGCAGAGCCAACGTCACATACAATACAGGTGTACTTCGGCCCACAGTGCATGCCCCAGTCAGAGTGGTAATATGTACCTTAACAGTAACCGCGTTGGTGGGAATGTGTTGGCGACTGCGGACCTAGTAGCGCGGTTTTATTTAGTTGGTTTTCGGAATGCGGCCAGGATTAAGTGGGCCGTGGCGGGGGATGGTGGTGGTGCTCTCTTGTTGTGTCGTTAAAGGTGAAATTCTTGGACTGCCACCAGACGGACCAATGCAAAGGTATTTGCCAAGAATGTTTTCATTGTTGGAGGAGGGGGATGTTTTTGAGGCACTACGTGTCCTCTCCACGTGTCTGTGGTTATATGCACCTTAACAGTAGCCGCGTTGGTGGGAAATGGCCTCGCCACCATCATGTCTTTGGGAAGCCTCCGTTTCCACACCGCAGTGACATAGCATTAGCAGCGATATAGGTAGAGCCCAGAATTAGTAACATTTCAGCGGTAGCATTAGGGACAGGCCCCAGTAACATATCACTAGCAGCAGTATAGGGGGAGCACAGTATTAGTTCCATTTCAGTAGTAGTAGCAGTCAAGACAGGCCACAGTAACATTCCCGTTGCAGCAGTTTAAGGAGATAACAGTCTCTTGCACATTTCAGTAGTTGCAGTATAGACAAGGCCCCAGTTACATTTATGTAGCAAAAGTGTAGGCCAACCCCACACACCTTGCTGTACCATGAATGCAGGCGAAGCCCATAAAAATTACTAGGATTACACTGTAGGTGAGGGCCCAAAAAATTGGTGTACCAACAGTACTAATGTACCTCAGAAAAATTGCCCATGCCCAACCAAGAGGGCAGGTGAAACCCATTAATCGCTTTAGTTAATGTGGCTTAACCCCTTAGTGACCAGGCTTTTTTGCTTTTTTCCATTTTTGTTTTTTCCTACTCCCTTTTAAAAAATCGTAGCTCCTTTATTTATCCATCAAAGTCGCTGTATTAGGGCTTGTTTTTTGCGGGACGAGTTGTATTTTTCAATGGCCCTATTTATTGTACCATATAATGTACTGAAAAACTTTTTAAAAATTCTTAGCGGAGAGAAATGGAAAAAAAAACGGCATTCCACCATCTTTCGGTGCGTTCTGTTTCTACGACGCACAAACTGCAACAAAAACGACCTGATATTTTTATTCTATGGGTCAGTATGATTACTACGATACCAAACTTATATAGTATTGTTTTTGCTGTAGTACTTGTATTTTTTTTTTAAGATATTAAATTTTTTTCAATTATTTTCTGCGGTCATTTTGTGCGCACGATAACTTTTTTATTTTTCCGTCGACGTAGTTGAGCAAGGGCTCATTTTTGCAGGATGTCCTGTAGTTTCCGATAGTATCAATTTGGAATACATACAACTTTTTGATCGCTTTTATTGCGTTTTTTCTGGGAGACAGGGTAACTCAAAGAATGCATTTCTGGCGTTCTTTATTTATTTTTTTGGACGACGTTCACCGTGCAGAAAAAATAATGCACTACTTTGATAGATCGGACTTTTACGGACACGGCGATATCAAATACATATTTTTATTTTATGATTTAGATTTTTTAATAATAGATATGGCAAAAGGGGGGTGATTTAAACTTTTATAACTTTTTTTTTTTTTTTACAACTTTGAAGTCCCCCTGGGGGACTTTAACATGCGATGCTTTGATCGCTCCTGCAGTATGACGTAATGCTATAGCATTACGTCATACTGCTTTTTTACAGGCAGTCTATGAAGCCACCCTGTGTGGATGGCTTGATAGGCAGTCTGCTAAGGCAGCCCTGGGGCCATTCATTAGGCCCCTGGCTGCCATAACACCTGCACGGATCCCCCGATCTCATCGCGGGGGGGCCGTACGGGACCCCCAAACAGCGTTCGGGGGATTTAAATGCCGCTGTCAGAATTGACAGCGGCATTTAAAGGGTTAGTAGCCGCGATCAGCCGAACAGCCGAGCACGGCTATTGCCCGCGGGTGTCAGCTGTAATAAACAGCTGATGCCCGCGCTGTATGGAGGGAGATAGCGGCGCTACCTCCCTCCATACACGTCCTGCAGCTGCAGGACGTTAAAACACTATGGCCCGGTCGTTAAGGGGTTAATTTGTACCCAGGCCTGGAGGCAGCCCAGTTAAAATAAAAATTGGTTCAGGTGCAAGTTTCAACGCTTTAATGAGAATTATAATGTATAAGCATTGTTTACTAAAGTAATATGACTGAGCCTTGTGGGCCTAAGAAAAATTGCCCGTTCGGCGTGATTACGTGAGGTTTCAGGAGGAGGAGCAGGAGGAGGAGGAGGATGAATATAATACACAGATTGATTAAGCTAAAAGAGAGAGAGAGAACGATGCTTCCATCCGCGGGTGCAGCCTACGTATTGTTTAGGCACCGCAGCTGTCCGCTGGTGGAGAAGAGAAGTCTGGGGAAATCCAGGCTTTGTTCATCTTTATGAGTGTAAGCCTGTCGGCACTGTCGGTTGACAGGCGGGTACGCTTATCCGTGATGATTCCCCCAGCCGCACTAAACACCCTCTCTGACAAGACGCTAGCCGCAGGACAAGCAAGCACCTCCAGGGCATACAGCGCGAGTTCAGGCCACGTGTCCAGCTTCGAAACCCAGTAGTTGTAGGGGGCAGAAGCGTCACGGAGGACGGTCGTGCGATTGGCTACGTACTCCCTCACCATCCTTTTACAGTGCTCCCGCCAACTCAGCCTTGACTGGGCAGCGGTGACACAGTCTTGCTGGGGAGCCAGAAAGCTGTCAAAGGCCTTAGAAAGTGTTCCCCTGCCTGTGCTGTACATGCTGCCTGATCTCCGCGCCTCCCCTCCTACCTGGCCCTCGGAACTGCGCCTTCGGCCACTAGCGCTGTCGGATGGGAATTTTACCATCAGTTTGTCCACCAGGGTCCTGTTGTATAGCATCACTCTTGAACCCCTTTCCTCTTTGGGTATGAGAGTGGAAAGGTTCTCCTTATACCGTGGGTCGAGCAGTGTGTACACCCAGTAATCCGTAGTGGCCAAAATGCGTGTAACGCGAGGGTCATGAGAAAGGCATCCTAACATGAAGTCAGCCATGTGTGCCAAGGTACCTGTACGCAACACATGGCTGTCCTCACTAGGAAGATCACTTTCAGGATCCTCCTCCTTCTCCTCCTCAGGCCATACACGCTAAAAGGATGACAGGCAAGCAGCATGGGTACCGTCAGCAGTGGGCCAAGCTGTCTCTTCCCCCTCCTCCTCATCCTCCTCTCCCTCCTCCTCCTCCTCAACGCGCTGAGATATAGACAGGAGGGTGCTCTGACTATCCAGCCACATACTGTCTTCCCCCGCCTCTGTTTCCGAGCGCAAAGCATCTGCCTTTATGCTTTGCAGGGAACTTCTCAAGAGGCATAGCAGAGGAATGGTGACGCTAATGATTGCAGCATCGCCGCTCACCATCTGGGTAGACTGCTCAAAGTTTCCAAGGACCTGGCAGATGTCTGCCAACCAGGCCCACTCTTCTGTAAAGAATTGAGGAGGCTGACTCCCACTGCACCGCCCATGTTGGAGTTGGTATTCCACTATAGCTCTACGCTGCTCATAGAGCCTGGCCAACATGTGGAGCGTAGAGTTCCACTGTGTGGGCACGTCGCACAGCAGTTGGTGCACTGGCAGATGAAACCGATGTTGCAGGGTGCGCAGGGTGGCAGCGTCCGTGTGGGACTTGCGGAAATGTGCGCAGATTCGGCGCACCTTTACGAGCAGGTCTGGCAAGCGTGGGTAGCTTTTCAGAAAGCGCTGAACCACCAAATTAAAGACGTGGGCCAGGCATGGCACGTGTGTGAGGCTGCCGAGCTGCAGAGCCGCCACCAGGTTACGGCCGTTGTCACACACGACCATGCCCGGGTGGTGGCTCAGCGGCGCAAGCCAGCGGTCGGTCTGCTCTGTCAGACCCTGCAGCAGTTCGTGGGCCGTGTGCGTCTTCTCTCTTAAGCTGAGTAGTTTCAGCACGGCCTGCTGACGCTTGCCCACCGCTGTGCTGCCGTGCCGCGCGACACCGACTGCTGGTGACGTGCTGCTGCTGACACATCTTGATTGCGAGACAGAGGTTGCGTAGGAGGAGGAGGAGGGTGGTTTAGTGGAGGAAGCATACACCGCCGCAGATACCACCACCGAGCTGGGGCCCGCAATTCTGGGGGTGGGTAGGACGTGAGCGGTCCCAGGCTCTGACTCGGTCCCAGCCTCCACTAAATTCACCCAATGTGCCGTCAGGGAGATATAGTGGCCCTGCCCACCTGTGCTTGTCCACGTGTCCGTTGTTAAGTGGACCTTGGCAGTAACCGCGTTGGTGAGGGCGCGTACAATGTTGCGGGAGACGTGGTCGTGCAGGGCTGGGACGGCACATCGGGAAAAGTAGTGGCGACTGGGAACTGAGTAGCACGGGGCCGTGGCCGCCATCATTTCTTTGAAAGCCTCCGTTTCCACAACCCTATACGGCAGCATCTCCAGGCTGATAAATTTGGCTATGTGCACGTTTAACACTTGAGTGTGCGGGTGCGTGGCGGCGTACTTGCGCTTGCGCTCAAACACTTGCGCTAGCGATGGCTGGACGGTGCGCTGAGAGACATTGGTGGATTGGGCCGAGGACAGCGGAGGTGAGGGTGTGGGTGCAGGCCAGGAGACGGTAGTGCCTGTGTCCTGAGAGGGGGGTTGGATCTCAGTGGCAGGTTGGGGCACAGGGGGAGAGGCAGCGGTGCAAACCGGAGGTGGTGAACGGCCTTCGTCCCACCTTGTGGGGTGCTTGGCCATCATATGTCTGCGCATGCTGCTCGTGGTGAGGCTGGTGGTGATGGCTCCCCGGCTGATCTTGGCGCGACAAAGGTTGCACACCACTGTTCGTCGGTCGTCTGCACTCTCAGTTAAAAACTGCCAGACCTTTGAGCACCTCGGCCTCTGCAGGGTGGCATGGCGCGAGGGGGCGCTTTGGGAAACAGTTGGTGGATTATTCGGTCTGGCCCTGCCTCTACCGCTGGCCACCGCACTGCCTCTTCCAACCTGCCCTGCTGCTGCACTTGCCTCCCCCTCTGAAGACCTGTCCTCAGTAGGCGTAGCAAACCAGGTGGGGTAAGTCACCTCATCATCTTGCTGCTCTTCCTCCGAATCCTCTGTGCGCTCCTCCCTCAGACTTACTCCAATTACTACTACCTGAGTGATAGACAACTGTGTCTCATCGTCATCGTCCTCCTCACCCACTGAAAGCTCTTGAGACAGTTGCCCGAAGTCCCCAGCCTC
Organism: Eleutherodactylus coqui; assembly: GCF_035609145.1. Taxonomy (NCBI): domain Eukaryota; kingdom Metazoa; phylum Chordata; class Amphibia; order Anura; family Eleutherodactylidae; genus Eleutherodactylus; species Eleutherodactylus coqui. Next base: position 160,966,270 of record NC_089840.1, read on the forward strand.
ATCCCCCGGACCCCGGGAACTTTCCAAAGGTTGGGCATCGGTCCCGACAAACTCCTGCGGTGGGAGAGGAACCATTGCTGGCCATTCTGGGCAGGGGCCCGGGAACAGTTCCTGGAAGTCTACCTGCTCCTCAGAATGTGTCATTGTAATAGAGTGAGGAGGCTGGGAGGAAGGAGGAGCAGCAGCCAGAGGATTCAGAGTTGCAGCAGTGAACGGCGCAGAATTCTGGGTGGTCGATAGATTGCTGGATGCACTTTCTGCCATCCACGACAGGACCTGCTCACACTGCTCATTTTCTAATAAAGGTCTACCGCGTGGACCCATTAATTGTGAGATGAATCTGGGGACCCCTGAAATTTGCCTCTCTCCTAAGCCCGCAGCAGTCGGCTGCGATACACCTGGATCAGGAGCTCGGCCTGTGCCCACACCCTGACTTGGGCCTCCGCGTCCTCGCCCGCGTCCACGTCCTCTAGGCCTACCCATACCCCTCAGCATGCTCTATTACCAGTAGTGCAGAAACAGAATGCTGTAATTAAATGTGCCGCTTATTGGCCTGTGGTTGGAGGCTGACTTCCCTTACGGAACGCACAGCAGAGCCAGGAAACAATTTTGCGCACGCCTGTAGTGAGACGTAGGTGCGTATGACTGAGCTAGTGGAATTCACAGCGCAGAAGCAGTCAAGTGGCCAAAGGCCAGTAGTAGGCCTTAAGTATTTTGCTTCTATTTTTTTTAAATGCTGAGCTGATACAGCAGACAGATACAGTAGGCAGCGTATAATATTTTGTATACTGTTTCCCTCTAGCGGGATGACGGCGGTGATGTAACGGAGACAGCAGAGCCAGGAAACAATTTTGTGCAAGCCTGCTGTAACGCTTAGCTGCGTATTAATTAGGACTACTACCCGCAGCAGATAGATACTGTAGGCAGCGTATAATATTATGTATACGGTTTCCCTCTGGCGGGATGACGGCGGTGATGTAACGGAGACAGCAGAGCCAGGAAACAATTTTGCGCAAGCCTGCTGAAACGCTTAGCTGCGTATTAATTAGGACTACTACCCCCAGCAGACAGATACTGTAGGCAGCGTATAATATTATGTATACTGTTTCCCTCTGGCGGGATGAGGGCGGTGATGTAACAGAGACAGCAGAGCCAGGAAACAATTTTGCGCAATCCTGCTGTAATGCTTAGCTGCGTATTAATTAGGACTGCTACCCCCAGCAGACAGATACTGTAGGCAGCGTATAATATTATGTATACTGTTTTCCTCTGGCGGGATGACGGCGGTGATGTAACGGAGACAGCAGAGCCAGGAAACAATTTTGTGCAAGCCTGCTGTAACGCTTAGCTGCGTATTAATTAGGACTACTACCCCCAGCAGACATGCAGTAAACTGAAGATGGTCAAAGGCAGCCCAAATATAGTATTTTTCCCCAATTTTTTTGAAAAAGCCCACTGCCTATATAGCCTGTATATCTCTTTCCCTGCCTCACCAGTACTGGCCCTATACTCTGTACAATGACTGCAGACTGAGGACGCAATGTTTTGCACGCCCAACAGTACTGCACACGGTCAGATGTGGCCCTAAGAAGGACCGCTGGGGTTCTTGAAGCCTAATATCACTCCTAACGCTCTCCCTATAGCAGCTCCGGCATCAGCAGCACTTTCCCTGATCTCTGTCTGAATGCATCTGTGGCAAGCCGCGGGAGGGGCCGATTTATATACTCGGGTGACACCTGATCTCGCCAGCCACTCACTGCAGGGGAGTGGTATAGGGCTTGAACGTCGCAGGGGGAAGTTGTAATGCCTTCCCTGTCTTTCTATTGGCCAGAAAAGCGAGCTAACGTCTCAGAGATGAAAGTGAAAGTAACTCGAACATCGCGTGGTGCTCGCCTCTAGTAACGAGCATCTCAAACGCTAATACTCGAACGAGTATCAAGCTCGGACGAGTACGTTCGCTAATCTCTAGTAAACACGTATTAAGGAAATAACAGAATCGCTGAAGAATGAAAAATTTTAGGTATTACGAATAGACTTTGATCGATCATGTGGCAAATTGCTGAATGATGTAAACACCTATGTAATGTTTAGCTCAGAATCAACGTAACTTTAATTATATATGTTTATAAAAAGGGCTCATATCCGCAATAAAGTTCGGAGATGAATTGTACACTAAATGCAGCTGTACACATTTTCATTCTCTCTGCCGATCGGTATTACTTAAACAATGATGAGTACTCATTTCAATTTGGACGCCGGATGACATACTAACGTGAGTTTTTCCCTAACAAACTTGGTGCCGAAAACCCTTATCAAGGTAGGAGATCTTTCCCCTTGGACCCCAGACCTAGCAGTGGAGGAGCGAGGATACCAGGAAACCACAGATTTAAAAACAGCGCTGTACAAGATTTTTATCTTACCATAAAATCTGTGCTTTTCTGAAATTCTCCTCTTTCCGTCCGGAGCTAAGTGGGTAAGTGTTTTTATCTCCTTTAAAAGCCTGATTTTCAAAAGAACCTGTAAAAGGGATCTGGTATGTCCATTTTGGCGGGTGAGAATGTTGCGTCCCATGTTTTATGTTTTATAAGGATTCCCTTCAGCATATACTAGAGCGCTGCAAAGCTTACTACTGTACTTTGTCCTCTTAATTTGGGTGTGTATGATTAAGGAATCCTGTAGACAGGAAGACTTTTATAGCCCTTTTGTTACAAAGATCCCCTTTAAACTGCGCCTTGGGAAATAAAATAGCAAAAAGGCTATTTTATATAGACATATATATATATATATATATATATATATATATATATATATATATATATACATACATACAAATATATATACATACACACACACACACATTATATATATATATATATATATATATATATATATATATATATATATATATATATATATATCTTGGTCGGGGGAAACACCCTTCTTAGATAAAGGGTAGGTATTAAGGCCAGAGGAATAGAAAGCGGGAGGAAGTACAGGCAAAAATAAAACGGAAAACACACACCCAAATAGCGGTAATCAATGGAAAACCGCTAGGAAAATAGAAAAAGGACAAAGGGCAGTAGGAAAATGTAGATGTCTTCAGTTGCTAAGAGCAGCAGGTTTAGGAGAAGCTGGAATTCCTGAATCTTTCTTTTGGGAAGAATTCAGGAATTGCCAGGGGGGGGGGGGGGGGGATAGATTGCAGCTAAAAACATGTATGGGATAATAAACAGCAGGATAAAGATAAGTAAAACAAGCGAACATATAAGTTATCAATAAAAAGAGTACAAAGGTATAATGTATTACGCTCTTAAAATACAAAATCCACCAGCCTATGATTCCAATAAAAAGTTACTCACGGAAGAAAAGGGTCCTTATTGGACTGGCAGACAGCTCTCTCAAAAATACAGCAATAACTTTTTTTTTTCTCAGCGCGTCTGTAAGCAGGAAGTAGCAGGTGAAGAACCTTTGGCCCCTATGCCTAAAGGACTTTACCCTGTGATTACTAATAAAATATAGCAGAATCAAATCTAAGGTAAGCTGCTATGGAAAATATCATTAATGAAGCAGTGGATTTAAATGGTACAGTCTATGGAGATAGAAAAAGTATACAGTCCGGGAAAAAATACTGTGAGGGTCTCCAAAAGTGGGCTAGTGATAGGCTACGGGAATCTTCCCTTTCCCTGTCCACTGTGATGCAGGGAAAGGGTGAGAGTGTGGAGACCTATGCGGCAAAACTACATAATAGGTGGGCGGACCTTGGGTATAGCGGCATAACTGATGGTAACATTGGGACTTCTGTGTTAGCATTATCTTTTGTGGAAGGTCTTAAACCCTCCATTCGCAAGAAATTACAGGAATGCAAGCCTAAATGGCGGCAGACTGAATATAAGAATCTGTTGCAGGCAGAAAAAGGAATAGAATTAAATGAAAGATCTGAATGGGTTACAAACCCTAGAGCTGTCATGATAATGAAGAGACAGGGGTTTTAAAGGAAAAGCCTCAAGGCGCAAGTACCCGCTAGTGCCACCTATTTTACAGTGATTAACCTTAGCAATTTATGTCAGCCTTTATGTCAGTTGTATTGCACCCTGATTCACAATATCTCTTTGCATTCACTTTCAGGGGAAAACAGTACACTTGGACAGTTCTGCCACAAGGAGCGCAGAATTCTCCAAATATGTACACACAGGCCCTACAAACTTTTCTGTAGGCCTGGCCCTGGCAACAAGGGGTGGTCTTGCTACAATATGTGGATGATTTGTTACTATGTGCTGACAATCTCTAAATTTGCCAGCAGGCATCAATCTCACTGCTCCATTTGCTAGCAGATAATAGATGTAAAGCTTTAAAAGACAAGCTTTAGTTCTGTGAGTAGAAGGTAATCTTTCTTGGTCACTGCCTGTTACAAGGAACCAGGCATTTGATGGAAGAAAGGAAAAAGGCTATTCAAAATTTGCCTCTCTCAAATTTTGCTGCAAAGCTTCGAACCTTTTCTAGGCTCTTACTACCACTCCCTTCATTTTTTTTCTGAAGAAGCAATCACTAACTTTCATTTGCTAAAACAGGCTATCACTTCTTCTCCTGCACTGGGTCTACCCAACTACCAACTTCCTTTCCGACTTTACTGTACAGAACTGTCTGGACATGCTACAGCAGTACTTTGCCAACAACATGGTGGCAGGCCACGGCCTGTGGCCTACTATTCAGCCAGACAGATCTGCTTGCAATGTGCACTCCTCATGCCTCCTAACATTGAATCTGGCTACTCTATTGCCAGTGGATTATCCAGATTCCAAAAGGAGGGAGGGAGGAGGGGAAGGAGGGGAAAAACATGATGAAAATTCAGAAATTGATGATGACACACACGAGCACAATTGCACAATTGAAAATGTTGTTGAAAAACCATTAGATAATCCTGATTTTGAACTTTTTGTAGACGTTCTCGTTATCAGGGTGAAGATGGCTAACACAACATGACACGGTAAAAGCAGAATCTCTGCCTCCGCATGTCTCAGCACAAGAAGCGGAATTAAAAGCATTCACAGAGGCGTGTAGAGTGGCCACAGGTAAGACAGCCAATGTGTACACTGACTCCAGGTATGGTTTCGGCATTGCTCATGATTACAGCCCCATATGGAAGGCCAGACAATTTTTAACTTTTGCTGGACAACCTATTAAGAATGGTGCTTCAGTGAAAGAATTAATGGAGGCCCTGCTATTACCAGATAAGATAGCAGTACTAAAGATTAGAGATGAGCGAACGTACTCATCCGAGCTTGATGCTCGGGCGAATATTAGCGTGTTCGGGATGCTCGTTACTCGTAACGAGTACCACGCGATGTTCGGGTTACTTTAACTTTCATCTCTGAGACGTTAGCTCGCTTTTCTGGCCAATTGAAAGACAGGGAAGGCATTACAACTTCCCCCTGTGATGTTCCAGCCCAATACCACCCCCCTGCAGTGAGTGGCTGGGGAGATCAGATGTCACCTGAGTATAAAAGTCGGCCCCTCCTGCGGCTCGCCACAGATGCCTTGTGAGATAGCTGAGGGACAGTGCTGTTGGTGCCGGAGCTGCTATAGGGAGAGCGTTAGGAGTTAGTGTAGGCTTCAAGAACCCCAACGGTCCTTCTTAGGGCCACATCTAACAGTGTGCAGTACTGTGGAGGCTGCTGTTAGCAGTGTTGCACATTTTTTTTTTCCAAATCGGCCGTGCAGAGCATTGCGCCCTGCAGTAATATTCCAGGGACAGAATTGTGTAGGCAGGGCCAGAAGACATATTTTATTGATTGAATATACGCAGTGGGCCTTTCCTTTAAAAAAAAAGGGCAAAAATTCTATTTGGCCTGCAGGCTTGCGCCAATTTATTTCCTGCCTGGGAAATCACCGCTCTGCTGTAGTTAATAACTCTGCAACACTGCAGTTCTGTGACACATTGCAGGGCCACAACACATTTATTATTGATTGAATATAGTCAGTGGGCCTTTCCTTTAAAAAAAAGGGAAAAAAATTCTATTTGGCCTGCCTCTGACAGTCCTCAGCGTTCTGGGTACGTGTGTTCTGGGTGGAGAACATAAAAAAAATCATACGCAGCCAGCTAAGTTTAACAGCAGGCTTGCGCCAATTTATTTCCTGGCTGGGAAATCAAATCACTGGTAATACAGCATGCTGATGGGTAGGGGTAGGCCTAGAGGACGTGGACGCGGCCGAGGACGCGGAGGGCCAAGTGAGGGTGTGGGCACAGGCCGAACTCCTGATCCAGGTGTATCACAGCCGACTGCTGCGCGATTAGGAGAGAGGCACGTTTCTGGCGTCCCCACATTCATTGCACAATTAATGGATCCACGCGGGAGACCTTTATTAGAAAATGAGCAGTGTGAGCAGGTCCTGTCGTGGATGGCAGAAAGTGCTTCGAGCAACCTATCGTCCACCCACAGTTCTGCGCCGTCCAATGCTGCAAATCCGAATCCTCTGTCTGCTGCTCCTCCTTCCTCCCAGCCTCCTCACTCCACTACAATGACACATGCTCAGGAGCGGGAAGACTCCCAGGAACTGTTCTCGGGCCCCTGCTCAGATTGGGCAGCAGTGGTTCCTCTCCCACCAGAGGAGTTTATCGTCACTGATGCCCAACCATTGGAAAGTGTCCGGGGGATGAGGCTGGGGACTTCCGGAAACTGTCTCAAGACCTTTCAGTGGGTGAGGAGGACGATGACGATGAGACACAGTTGTCTATCGGTGAGGTAGTAGTAAGGGCAGTAAGTCCGAGGGAGGAGTGCACAGAGGATTCTGAGGAAGAGCAGCAGGACGATGAGGTGACTGACCCCACCTGGTTTGCAACGCCTACTCAGGACAGGTCTTCAGAGGGGGAGGCAAGGGCAGCAGCAGGGCAGGTTGCAAGAGGCAGTGCGGTGGCCAGGGGTAGAGGCAGGGCCAGACCGAATAATCCACCAACTGTTTCCCAAAGCGCACCCTCGCGCCATGCCACCCTGCAGAGGCCAAGGTGCTCTAAGGTCTGGCAGTTTTTCACAGAGACGCCTGACGACCGACGAACAGTGGTGTGCAACCTTTGTCGTGCCAAGATCAGCCGGGGAGCCACCACCAACAGCCTCACCACCACCAGCATGCGCAGACATATGATGGCCAAGCACCCCACAAGGTGGGACGAAGGCCGTTCACCGCCTCCGGTTTGCACCGCTGCCTCTCCCCCTGTGCCCCAACCTGCCACTGAGATCCAACCCCGCTCTGAGGACACAGGCACTACCGTCTCCTGGCCTGCACCCACACCCTCACCTCCGCTGTTCTCGGCCCAATCCACCAATGTCTCGCACCGCACCGTCCAGCCGTCGCTAGCGCAAGTGTTTGAGCGCAAGCGCAAGTATGCCGCCACGCACCCGCACGCTCAAGCGTTAACCGTCCACATAGCCAAATTTATCAGCCTTGAGATGCTGCCGTATAGGGTTGTGGAAACGGAGTCCTTCAAAAGTATGATGGCGGCGGCGGCCCCGCGCTACTCAGTTCCCAGTCGCCACTACTTTTCCCGATGTGCCGTCCCAGCCCTGCACGACCACGTCTCCCGCAACATTGTACGCGCCCTCACCAATGCGGTTACTGCCAAGGTCCACTTAACAACGGACACGTGGACAAGCACAGGCGGGCAGGGCCACTACATCTCCCTGACGGCACATTGGGTGAATTTAGTGGAAGCTGGGACAGAGTCAGAGCCTGGGACCGCTCACGTCCTACCCACCCCCAGAATTGCGGGCCCCAGCTCGGTGGTGGTATCTGCGGCGGTGTATGCTTCCTCCACTAAAGCACCCTCTTCCTCCTCCTCCTCCTCCAACGCAACCTCTGTCTCGCAATCAAGATGTGTCAGCAGCAGCAGCACGTCGCCAGCAGTCGGTGTCGCGCGTCGTGGCAGCACAGCGGTGGGCAAGCGTCAGCAGGCCGTGCTGAAACTACTCAGCTTAGGAGAGAAGAGGCACACGGCCCACGAACTGCTGCAGGGTCTGACAGAGCAGACCGACCGCTGGCTTGCGCCGCTGAGCCTCCAACCGGGCATGGTCGTGTGTGACAACGGCCGTAACCTGGTGGCGGCTCTGCAGCTCGGCAGCCTCACGCACGTGCCATGCCTGGCCCACGTCTTTAACCCCTTCATGACATGGCCTATTTTGGGCTTAAGGACCAAGCCTTATTTTTCCAATCGGACATCTGTCACTTTATGTGCTAATAACTTTTGAATGCTTTTACTTATCAATGTGATTCTGAGATTGTTTTTTCGTGACATATTGTACTTTATGTTTGTGTAAAAATTGCATCAATAAATTTTGTCTTAACTAGGAAAACAAATCGAAATTTACAGAAAATTTGGAAAAATTGACAATTTTCAAACTTTGAATTAAACTTTCTGTAAGACAGATAGTCAAACACCACAAAATAGTTAATAATTAACATTTCCCGTATGCCTGCTTTATACTGCAATAATTTTTTAAGCGTTATTTTATTTTTTTTAGACTCCACAAAGTATATAAATTTAGCAGTCATTTTTCAAATTTGCTAGCAAATTTCAAAATCTGAATTTTTAAGGGCCAACTCAGTTTAGACGTGGATTTTAAGAGCCTGTATACCAGAAAACCCCCACAAATCACCACATTTTAAAAACTGCACCTTTCAAAGTATTTAAAATGGCATTTAGAAAGTTTATTAACGCTTTAGATGCTTCACAGGAATTAAACAAATGTGCATCAGAAATTAGAAAAATTCAATTTTTCTACAGATTTTCAATTTAAAACCATTTTTTCCTATAAAACAGCAGGAGTTAACAGAGAAACAAAACTCGGGATTTATTACCAGGATTCTGCAGTTTTTAGAAATGCCCCATATGTGGGCGTAAACTGTTGTTCACGCACATGGCAGGGCTCAGAAGAGAGGGAGCGATATTTGGCTTTTTGAATGCAGATTTTGCTGGAATAATTTTCAGACCCCATGTAGTGTTTGCAGTGGCCCCGAGGTACCAGTACATTTGAAACCCCCAAGAATTGACCCCATTTTGGAAACTAGACCCCTCAGGAAATTTATTAAGGGGTGTAGTGAGAGGTTTGAACCCACAGGTGCTTGAGGAATTTTTTTAACAATTTGAGTTGAATACGAAAAATTCCATTTTTTCACATAATGTTTAGCTTTAGGCCCAGATTTATAGTTTTTACCAGGAGCAGAAGGAGAAAAGGTACCCCATGATGCGTTGCGCAATTTTTCCCGGGCACGGAAATGCCCCATATGTGGGCATAAATCGTTGTTTGGGCACATGGCAGTGCTCAGAAGGAAAGGAGCACCTTTTGAATGCAGATTTTGCTGGAATCATTTTCAGCCCCCATGTAGTGTCTGCAGTGCCCCTGAGGTACCAGTACATTTGAAACCCCAAAGAATTGACCCCATTTTGGAAACTTGTCCCCTCAGGGAATTTATTAAGGGGTGCAGTGAGCGTTTTGAACTCATAGGTTTTTCAGGAATTTTTTCAACAGTTTGAGTTGAATACGAAAAATTCAAATTTTTCCTGTAATGTTTAGCTTTAGGCCCAGATTTATAGCTTTTACCAGGAGCAGAAGGAGAAAAGGTACCCCATGATGCATTACCCAATTTCTCCCGGGCACGGAAATGCCCCATATGTGGGCGTAAACTGTTGTTTGGGCACATAGCAGGGCTCAGAAGGAAAGGAGCGGTTTTTGAATCCAGATTTTGCTGGAATAATTTTCAGACCCCATATAGTGTTTGCAGTGCCCCTGAGGTACCAGTACATTTGAAACCCCAAAGAATTGACCCCATTTTGGAAACTTGTCCCCTCAGGGAATTTATTAAGGGGTGCAGTGAGCGTTTTGAACTCATAGGTTTTTCAGGAATTTTTTCAACAGTTTGAGTTGAATACGAAAAATTCAAATTTTTCCTGTAATGTTTAGCTTTAGGCCCAGATTTATAGCTTTTACCAGGAGCAGAAGGAGAAAAGGTACCCCATGATGCATTACCCAATTTCTCCCGGGCACGGAAATGCCCCATATGTGGGCGTAAACTGTTGTTTGGGCACATAGCAGGGCTCAGAAGGAAAGGAGCGGTTTTTGAATGCAGATTTTGCTGGAATAATTTTCAGACCCCATATAGTGTTTGCAGTGCCCCTGAGGTACCAGTACATTTGAAACCCCAAAGAATTGACCCCATTTTGGAAACTTGTCCCCTCAGGGAATTTATTAAGGGGTGCAGTGAGCGTTTTGAACTCATAGGTTTTTCAGGAATTTTTTCAACAGTTTGAGTTGAATACGAAAAATTCAAATTTTTCCTGTAATGTTTAGCTTTAGGCCCAGATTTATAGCTTTTACCAGGAGCAGAAGGAGAAAAGGTACCCCATGATGCATTACCCAATTTCTCCCGGGCACGGAAATGCCCCATATGTGGGCGTAAACTGTTGTTTGGGCACATAGCAGGGCTCAGAAGGAAAGGAGCGGTTTTTGAATGCAGATTTTGCTGGAATAATTTTCAGACCCCATATAGTGTTTGCAGTGGCCCCGAGGTACCAGTACATTTGAAACCCCAAAGAATTGACCCCATTTTGGAAACTTGTCCCCTCAGGGAATTTAGTAAGGGGTGCAGTGAGCGTTTTGAACTCATAGATGTTTCAGGAATTTTTTTAACAGTTTGAGTTGAATACAAAAAAATTCTAATTTTTCCAGCAATGTTTAGCTTTAGGCCCAGATTTATATTTTTTACCAGGAGCAGAAGGAAAAAAGGTACCCCATGATGCGTTACCCAATTGCTCCTATGTGCAGAAATGCCCCATATCTGGGCGTAAACTGTTTGGGCACATGGCAGGGCCCAGAAGGGAAGGACTTGGCATGTGGGTTTATGTACAAGCTGTGCGAAGTACATCGGGGTAAAACGTCAGGGCAACAGTCAAATTAAAATTTCAGGGATGTGTGGTATGTCTTAAAACAATTTTTTATACACAGGCCGGGTTGTGTGGGGCACGTTTCGCAATGATGTATGGTGTCCTTTCTTATCCCTTGTTTGTAGCACACTCTGCACTTTTTTTGGGTCCTTCCCTTCTTCCCAGTGGAGGGAATTTCACTGGGAAAGTGCTGCCCTGGTACAATCCTCGTGGCCTCGCTTCCAGAAGTACTGGGCTGCTCTCCCACCTCCTGTTCCCCAAATATTAGGGCCTTGATAACGTCTTCCTGAAACTCGAGGAAGGTGCCCCTCTGGCCTGCACCCCGATACAGCACGTAGGCATTGTACATTGCCATCTGTACGAGGTGCACAGCCAGTTTTTTGTACCACACCCGTGTTTTCCGCATGGCATTATACGGCTCCAGTACCTGGTCTGATAGGTCCACACCTCCCATGTTCTTATTGTAGTCAAGGACACAGTCTGGTTTGGGGGTTTCTGTACTGGTACCTCGTACTGGGCAGGGGGTACTACTGTGGCCGTGGATTGTGGTCAATATAAGGACATCCCTCTTGTCCTTATACTTGACACACAACATATTGTTGCTGCATTGGGCCCGGCTCTCACCCCTTCTGAGCAGTTGCCCAAGCAGCGTTTTAGGGAGGCTTCTCTGATTTTTTCGGATGGTACCACATGCCACTGTTCCTCTGGAAGCGAGGCACTGAAACAGGGGGACACTGGTATAAAAGTTGTCCAGGTATAGATGGTAACCCTGGTCTAATAGTGGGTGCACTAGTTCCCACACTATTTTCCCTGTTACTCCCAGCACGGGGGGGCATTCTGGGGGCTCAATTTTGGTGTCCTTTCCCTCATAAATGCGGAATTTATGCGTGTACCCCGATGCACTTTCGCACAGTTTGTACAATTTCACGCCATACCGTGCCCGCTTACTGGGCAGGTACTGGCGGAATTTAAGCCTCCCCTTGAAGTGCACCAGGGACTCGTCTACTGCAATATTTTTTGGGGGGGTATATGCCTGGGCAAATTTAAAATTAAAATGTTCCACTACTGGCCTGATTTTATATAAACGATCATAATTGGGATGATCACTTGGGGGGCACTCTGCATTATTGTTATAGTGCAAAAATTTTTGGATCATCTCAAACCGTGTCCTTGACATTGCCATGCGGAACATAGGAGTGTGATACAAAATGTCCGTACTCCAGTACGCCCGGATGGTCGGCTTTTTCACTAGACCCATGGTTAACACAAGACCCCAAAATTTTTTTATTTCTAGTGGATCCACAGGGGTCCACATATCGGGTCTTGCGTAGCTGGAGGTGGGATTTTGCTGTATAAAATGCTGGGCATACAAATTCGTTTGGGTCACTATGTGTGCAATAAAATCATCGGGAAAAAAAAACATAAAAAAGTCCCTCGCTCTGAGCCCTTCAGTATCAAACTGAATCCCTGGGTTGCCATGGAAGTCAGGGATCTGGGGTCTAAAATTTTCAGGAGTACCCCAACTAACATCAGGTGTATTGGGGTCCACAGTAGTGGCGGTCCTTGGACGCCTTCTTGGGGGTACAGGTAGTTCAGATTCACTAGATGAGGATGAAGATGAGGAGGAGGAGAATGCGAGAAAAGTCGCGTCATCCCCACTAGCAGAATCTGAGTCAGAGGCAATAATTGCGTACACCTCCTCAGCAGTATATCTCCTGCGGGCCATTATAAAAGTGTAATATGCACTTCAGAAAAAAAAATTTATTGTATAGGACACTGCGGGTTCACTGGGATGGGGTGACCAGCGAACGGGGACAGAAATGCAGAACAAACTTTATTTTTTTTTTTTTTTTTTAGACTGACAGATATGCTGACAATACACGAACACACTACGCTGACAAACTATACACTACGCTGACTAACTGCACAGTACACCGACGGACTACACACTACGCTGACTAACTTCACACTACGCTGACTGATGACGGGAAGGGGACTATAAAATGGGAACACAAAAGGAACTTTTTTTTTCTTTTCTTTTCTTTTTTTTTTTACACCGACAGATACACTGACTAACTACACACTACGCTGACAAACTATACACTACACTACACTACACTACACTGACTAATGACGGGAAGGGGGACTATAAAATGGGAACACAAAAGGAACTTTTTTTTTCTTTTCTTTTCTTTTTTTTTTTACACCGACAGATACACTGACTAACTACACACTACGCTGACAAACTATACACTACACTACACTACACTACACTGACTAATGACGGGAAGGGGGACTATAAAATGGGAACACAAAAGGAACTTTTTTTTTTCTTTTTTTTCTTTTTTTTTTTTACACGGACAGATACACTGACAAACTGCACACTACGCTGACAAACTATACACTACACTACACTGACAAATGACGGGAAGGGGACTATAAAATGGGAACACAAAAGGAACTTTTTTTTTTCTTTTTTTTCTTTTTTTTTTTTACACGGACAGATACACTGACAAACTGCACACTACGCTAACAAACTATACACTACACTACACTGACAAATGACGGGAAGGGGACTATAAAATGGGAACACAAAAGGTTTTTTTTTTTTTTACACAGACAGATACACTGACAAACTAATGACGGGAAGGGAGACTACAAAATGCGCTACACTACTATACTAATCACACTGCACTTCAAATCCCAGCTACACTACACTACAGATCACACACTGCACTACAAATCCCAGCTACACTACACTACTGATCACACACTACAGATCACACACTACACTACAAATCCCAGCTACACTACACTACTGATCACACACTACAGATCACACACTACACTACAAATCCCAGCTACACTACACTACTGATCACACACTACAGATCACACACTACACTACAAATCCCAGCTACACTACACTACTGATCACACACTGCACTACAAATCCCAGCTACACTACAGATCACACCTCACTACACTACACACTACTGATTACACTCTCACTACACTGCTTATTACACTCTCACTACACTGCTTATTACACCTCACTACACTCTCACTACACTACACTACTGATCACACCTCACTACACTCTCCCTACACTACAGATCGCTATGATATTTTATTTTTTACACTGCTATATCGCTCTCTACAACCGCCAGAAGCACTGTGAGGCGATTGCAGAGAGAGACTATACTATAAACAGCGGGCTTTCTGCTGCCGAGCTGTGATTGGTCAGTGAGTTCTTCACTGACCAATCACAGCGATCGCTGGGGCGGGACCACTGTGATTGGTCCCTGGCCCGCACGTAGTGATTGTCTGCTAACGATGTTAGCAAACGTCACTACTGTGTCGCCGCGATAGTCACCGCGGCGACAATGTAAGTGCAGGACGTAAGTTTACGTCCAATTGCGGGAAGTATCCCGCTGCCAGGACGTAAACTTACGCCCTGCAGCGGGAAGGGGTTAATTTGGTGGTTCAGCGCTTTCTAAAAAGCTACCCTCGCTTGTCAGACCTGCTCGTAAAGGTGCGCCGGCTCTGCGCACATTTCCGCAAGTCCCACACGGACGCTGCCACCCTGCGGACCCTGCAACATCGGTTTAATCTGCCAGTGCACCGACTGCTATGCGACGTGCCCACACGGTGGAACTCTACGCTCCACATGTTGGCCAGGCTCTATGAGCAGCGTAGAGCTATAGTGGAATACCAACTCCAACATGGGCGGCGCAGTGGGAGTCAGCCTCCTCAATTATTTTCAGAAGAGTGGGCCTGGTTGGCAGACATCTGCCAGGTCCTTCGAAACTTTGAGGAGTCTACCCAGGTGGTGAGCGGCGATAATGCAATCATTAGCGTCACCATTCCTCTGCTATGCATCTTGAGAAGTTCCCTGCAAAGCATAAAGGCAGATGCTTTGCGCTCGGAAACGGAGGCGGGGGAAGACAGTAGGTCGCTGGATAGTCAGAGCACCCTCCTGTCTATATCTCAGCGCGTTCAGGAGGAGGAGGAGCCTGAGGAGGATGAGGAGGAGGGGGAAGAGACAGCTTGGCCCACTGCTGACGGTACCCATGCTGCTTGCCTGTCATCCTTTCAGCGTGTATGGCCTGAGGAGGAGGAGTAGGAGGATCCTGAAAGTGATCTTCCTAGTGAAGACAGCCATGTGTTGCGTACAGGAACCCTGGCACACATGGCTGACTTCATGTTAGGATGCCTTTCTCGTGACCCTCGCGTTACACGCATTCTGGCCACTACGGATTACTGGGTGTACACACTGCTCGACCTACGGTATAAGGAGAACCTTTCCACTCTCATTCCCGAAGAGGAAAGGGGTTCGAGAGTGTTGCTATACCACAGGACCCTGGCGGACAAGCTGATGGTAAAATTCCCATCCGACAGCGCTAGTGGCAGAAGGTGCAGTTCCGAGGGCCAGGTAGCAGGGGAGGTGCGGAGATCGAGCAGCATGTACAGCACAGGCAGTGCAACAGTCTTTAAGGCCCTGGACAGCTTTATGGCTCCCCAGCAAGACTGTGTCACCGCTCCCCAGTCAAGGCTGAGTCGGCGGGAGCACTGTAAAAGGATGGTGAGGGAGTACGTAGCCGATCGCACGACCGTCCTCCGTGACGCCTCTGCCACCTACAACTACTGGGTGTCGAAGCTGGACACGTGGCCTGAACTCGCGCTGTATGCCCTGGAGGTGCTTGCTTGTCCTGCGGCTAGCGTCTTGTCAGAGAGGGTGTTTAGTGCGGCTGGGGGAATCATCACAGATAAGCGTACCCGCCTGTCAACCGACAGTGCCGACAGGCTTACACTCATCAAGATGAACAAAGCCTGGATTTCCCCAGACTTCTCTTCTCCACCAGCAGACAGCAGCGATACCTAAGCAATACGTAGGCTGCACCCACGGATGGAAGCATCGTTCTCTCTCACCATCCAAAACGGGGACATTTCTGCTTCATCAATCTGTGTATAACATTCCTCCTCCTCCTCCTGCTCCTCCTCCTGAAACCTCATGTAATCACGCAGAACGGGCAATTTTTCTTAGAGCCACAAGGCTCACTCATATAATTTTTCTAAACAATTTTTATACGTTTCAATGCTCTTAAAAGCGTTGAAACTTTAACTTGAACCAATTTTTCGTTCAACTGGGCTGCCTCCAGGCCTTGTTACCACTTAAGCCACATTAACCAAAGCGATTAATGGGTTTCACCTGCCATCTTGGTTGGGCATGGCCAATTTTTTCTGAGGTACATTACTACTGTTGGTACACCAATTTTTTTGGGCCCTCACCTACAGTGTAATCATAGTAATTTCTATGTTCTTCACCTGCACTCATGATACAGAAAGGTGTGTGGAGTTGGCCTACACTTTAGCTACATAAATGTAACTGGGGCCTTGTCTATACTGCAGCTACTGAAATGTGAAAGAGACTGTTTTCTCCCTAAACTGCTGCAATGGGAATGTTACTGGGGCCTGTCTTGAGTGCTACTATTACTGAAATGGAACTAAGACTGCGCTCCCCCTATACTGCTGCTAGTGATATGTTAGTGGGGCCTGTCCCTAATGCTACCGCTGAAATGTTAATAATTCTGGGCTCTGCCTATACCGCTGCTAATGGTATGTCACTGGGGTGTGGAAACAGAGGCTTCACAAAGACATGATGACGGCGAGGCCATTTCCCACCAACGCTGTTACTGTTAAGGTGCATATAACCACGGACACGTGTAGAGGACACATAGTGCCTCCAAAACATCCCCCTCCTCCTCCAACAATGAAAACATTCTTGGCAAATACCTTTGCATTGGTCCGTCTGGTGGCAGTCCAAGAATTTCACCTTTAACGACACAACAAGAGAGCACCACCACCATCCCCCGCCACGGCCCACTTAATCCTGGCCACATTCCGAAAACCAACTACATAAAACCACGCTACCAGGTCCGCAGTCACCACCATATTACCACCAACGAGGTTACTGTTAAGGTACATATTACCAGTCTGACTGGGGCATGCAGTGTGGGCCGAAGCCCACCTGCATTAAGCACGACATTACTACCTCAGCTGTGTTGGGCAATGCAATGGGATATTTTTATGTACCGCCGGTGGCTTCCTGGCACCCACCCATGCTGTGGGTCCACAGGGAGTTGTTACTACATCTGTCCACTTGTAAAGAACCCCAGTCTGACTGGGGCATGCAGTGTGGGCCGAAGCCCACCTGCATTAACCACAACATTACCTCAGCTGTGATGGGCAATGCAATGGGATATTTTTATGTACCGCCGGTGGGTTCCAGGTATGAGGGTTAAAATTCTAAGTGCAGCACCAATCGGCCCCACCCCACTTTCCCCGTTGCCGGCCGTAAGAAGAGACACCACACACAGGAGTCTGGTCTAGCTCCTCACACGGGAGAAAAAACTGCGCGCTTTATTACAGATTACATGAGATCTTATACACTTTGTCCCATCCCCACTATGGGGTGATGGGCTCATAATCATATATGGGCAGTCCGGATTTCCGCCTTAGACAGTGAGGCGCCTCTGGCTTATACAGAAAATCACGTATTCAATTAACTCCAGTACAAAGAACCACCCACTTAATTCTAAGAAGTCCGGATTTCGGGCCTAAGACAGTGAAAATTATGTACATGGTTGAACATCTTGATATGGGCTTCTGGGAAAACAGCCAAGTACATGCGTCCTTGCGTCTGGTTCGGTATCTTCTCTGAATTTAAGATACATCTCTTGCAAAACCTTGGGATATCTGATGTAAGGCGACATTTAAGTTTTTTTCATTTGGAATTGAATAAAACTTGCATACAGGTATAAAAGCATAAAAAACACATATGGCAATATATATATATATACCCTCACACAGGGAGCCACCCATGCTGTAGGTGCACACGGAGTTTAACCTACATCTGTCCACTTGTAAAGAACCCCAGTCAGACTGGGGCATGCAGTGTGGGCCGAAGTCCACCTGTATTAAGCACGACATTACTACCTCAGCTGTGTTGGGCAATGCAATGGGATATTTTTATGTACCGCCGGTGGCTTCCTGGAACCCACCCATGCTGTGGGTCCACAGGGAGTTGTTACTACATCTGTCCACATGTAAAGAACCCCAGTCTGACTGGGGCATGCAGTGTGGGCCGAAGCCCACCTGCATTAAGCACGACATTACTACCTCAGCTGTGTTGGGCAATGCAATGGGATATTTTTATGTACCGCCGGTGGCTTCCTGGAACCCACCCATGCTGTGGGTCCACACGGAGTTGTAACTGCATGTGTCCACTTCTAAAGAACCCCAGTCTGACTGGGGCATGCAGTGTGGGCCGAAGCCCACCTGCATTTAATCTGACGTTACCTTAGCTGTGATGGGCACTGCAATGGGATATATTTATATACCGCCGGTGGGTTCCAGGGAGCCACCCATGCCGTGGGTGCACATGGAATTCCCATTGCGGAGTTGTACCTGCCTGTGACTATTTATAAAAAACGCGGTCTGACTGGGGCATGCAGACACCTTGACAGAATGAATAGTGTGTGGTACATAGGTTCCCCATTGCTATGCCCACGTGTGCAGCTCCAGATGGAGGTGGCATAGGATTGGATTTCTCATTGCTTCTGTACAGCATTGTGGACTATCGGCCCGCCCCTTTTATGGGGGGGGGGGTCGCTGCCTAGCCATGCCAACCCTCTGCAGTGTGTGCCTGCTTTTCCTGTGGCAGACGCACTTATAAATAGACATGAGGGTGGCGTGGCATGAGGGCAGCTGAAGGCTGGGCAAGGACAATTTGGTGTACGCTGTGGACACTGTCGTGCGGGGGGGGGGGGGGGGTTGGGCAGCATGTAACCCAGGAGAAGTGGCAGCGGAGTGTCATGCAGGCAGTGCTTGTGCTTTGTTGGAGGTGGTGTGGTGCTTAGCTAAGGTTTGCATTGCTTTTCATAAGTAAAAGTTGTTGGGAGGGGGGGGGGGGCCCACTCTTGCCGGTATTGTGGCTTAATAGTGGGATCTGTGAACTTGAGATGCAGCCCAACATGTAGCTCCTCGCCTGCCCTATCCGTTGCTGTGTTGTTCCCATCACTTTTTTGACTTGCCCCGATTTTCACACATGAAAACCTTAGCGAGCATCGGCGAAATACAAAAATGCTCGGGTCGCCCATTGACTTCAATGGGGTTCGTTACTCGAAACGAACCCTCGAGCATCGCGATAATTTCATCCCGAGTAACGAGCACCCGAGCATTTTGGTGCTCGCTCATCTCTACTAAAGATCAAAGCACGTACAAAAAATACAACCATGGAAAAGAAAGAAGAAAAGGGGGTTTTTGCTACGCAGCATACAGACCCCGACCCAGTCACAAGAGAGACATTTTGTTCTGATACAGATACAGAGACATTTTGTTCTAAAGCAGACACATGGAAACCTGTTTCATCTGATATGGACATTATTAAGACTTTCTCAATACAAGCCAGCAAAGAAGAAAAAGACAAGTGGACGAAAGCTGGGGCCAAGGAAGATGATGGCATATGGAGAACTGTTACCAGAACTTGCCTCCCACGTGCCTTGTTCCCTATGAAGGCCCAGCTGATTCATGGAAGAACACATCTATCAAGAACAGCAATGGTCGCAACGTTAGAGAAATTCTGGTTGGACCCTGGTTTTTCTGTAGCTGCCGCACCATTTGTCCAATTTTATATGATTTGTGCCGTAAAGCAATCCTGGGCAAAAAGTCAAAGTACCCCAGAAACACGCACCTAGACCACTCTACCCGTTTCAGAGACTGCAAATTGACTACATTCAACTGCCTCGCAAAGGCAAGTATAAATTTGTGTTGGTATGTGTGGACATGTTCTCAGGGTGGTGTGAGGCAACTGCCCATGTGACCGCAAAGAAACTGATGAACGAGATAATCTGCAGATATGGGGTACCTGAGGTTATTGAATCAGATAGAGGTACCCACTTCACAGGAGATATAATGAAACACATTATGTCAGCTTTGGGCATCACTCAGGCCTTTCACACTCCATACCACCCACAGAGTAGTGGTAAGATGGAAAGGCTGAATGGCACCCTGAAATTAAAAATACAAAATGCCATGAGGGAAACTGACAAACCCTGGACTGAGTGTTTGCCTTTGGCCCTCTTCTCTGTAAGATATGTCCCTACCAAGAAAACAGGCTTGTCTCCTTATAAAATTTTGTTTAGAAGTGTGCCAAGACTGGGACTGTACTTAACACACGACCCAGTATTCTCTTCCATTACAGATCCAGACTGTCTCGAAGGTACACATGAATTGCAGCCTAGTGATCGGGTAGTGATAAGACACGTAAAAAAAGCATTGGAACCATAATTTGATGGTCATTTCCAAGTTCTCCTGACCACCTCTACTTCAGTAAAACTAGAAGGAAAACCAAATTGGATGCACGCTTCACACTGTAAAAAGGTCCTGATACCAGGGGAAGTATGCGTATCTTAGTTCCTTAGCGTGTATTGCAATCTGTCTTACAGGTATATTGTGGTATTGGAAACCAAATGAAATGACAAAGGTGGAAAGGAGATGGTCCGTATGGACAGAAGGCCGTCTGAATATGTGGGAATATTTGGCAAGAGATGTATTAAATATTTCAAGTATGTGTATGCCTAATTTGAGAAGTGGAAATGATATTTTACATGTTTGTTATCAGATCCTGTACCTGTAAAAGTGCTCAGAAATATATTTACAGCAAAACATAATGATAGTTTAGTAAATGAATCCGATGTAACCAGCATGAATACTTTCTTAAATGTATATGAATACTGTCCTGACTGTAGGGAAATAGAACATACAGAATGGACTAATATGACTAAGTTTCAGGTTAAGAATGTAGCTGAAGCCAAGGTGTGTTATAATTTCACTTGTGACGCTGAGGAAATTGGGAAGTGTCAGCAAATTGAAGCACACCCCGAACAGGCTACTGATGATTCTCAAATACTTTGTAATCGTACAGTAAATCAAGGTAAGAAGGTAACAAATTAAATACACTGTAAAGTGATTGTTAGAAGCACCAATCATTTTCGACATGTTAAATTACCAACTGGTTGGGTTTTATCATGTAGAAATCTCACTTATACATATATTCCAGCAAATGTTACAGGAGGACCATGTACACTGTCCCGTTTGAGTATTTTTATGTACTAGAAACTAGAAGAACGTACCAAAGTAAAAAGAGAAATAAAAGGGATAGATGAAAGTTGTGAGGGTCCACCAACCCTCCTTAGCGACATTGAAGTAGAGGCGTTAGGATTCTCTATAGTAGGAGTCTGGGGGCTAGCTGTATATAATGGGAATGTTGTAAGTGGTAAAGCTTGTGATTTAGAAAAAGGTTTATATACTACCTCTCAAGCTTTAGACCTCCTCCTATTGGACATACAAGGAGTAAGAAAGGCCGCCCTGCAAAATAGAGCCACTATAGATTACCTATTGTTGACACTAAATCATGATTGTGAAGAATTCGAGGGGATGTGTTGTTTCAACCTCTCTGATCATTCAGAATCAATACATCAGAAGATTAACACTTTAAAAGAAATATCCATTAGTATAAAACAAGATGTGGATCAGGGAAGGTTCAGTTGGTTATTTTTATGGTTGGGCCTGAGCTGGATAAAGAAAATATTTTTGATATTTGCAATAATAGTTGTGGGATTAATATTGATCTAATTGATCTACTGATCTATTGATCTACAGATCCGTAATAAGAGGCAATAGGTATGGATTATGCTTAGTGATTTTGTTTAACTCTCTGAAATCAAGACACGGCTGCAAACCTCTATCCTTTTTCTTGACAAAAAAAAAAAAAAACAGCTGCCATTGGAGAATTTGAGGGACATGTGTTTTTTCTTTACGCTGTCCTGAATATAACTCTTTAGAGACTGTCTCTCAGGAGTGGTTAGGCTGTACATTCAGTTTACAGTCAGGGATGAGTTCAATAGAACAATACCCCTTTTTGTGAGGCGAAAAAAGTGTGGAAAAATACTGGCGTGAAGATGCAACACTCTATGCTACTAGAAGATTAAGGTCCAATATAGTGAGGGCACTTATTTTTTATTATTTAACAAAATAAAAAAAAACAGCAAGTGAAAACGCATTTCGGGAACAAGCCCCTTCGTCTGTTCGGCTGGATTAGACACGACAGGATGCCCAAGGGGTGACACAATTCCAAAGGTTTTTTGGATGTGCCAGAGGTCCTGTATGTGGCAGGGAGACAGGGAGGAAAGAAGTGCTTCACAATCTTTTTGTGAGGTGGCATTTTGTCTGCCTCTTCTTGTGCAAAGACATCAGTGAAATCAGATAAGTATTCAGGTAAATTATCCACCTGCACGGAGAATACCTCTACAGATATACAGCAATTTTTACAGTAAGGGCTCAATTTAGAAATGTCTCCCTTCTCCCAATTCACCACGAGATTATGCAACCGCAATCAAGGCGAACCTAAGACTACTTGCATAGGAAGGAATTCCATGACATAACGTGTGATAATTTCAGTATGAAATAATGTGATCTTTAGACAAAGATTTGGAACACAAAAACTCAAACACCTCTAAGATAATAGTGAGGCATCATTGGCAGAGACAGGGATGGGTGAATCCAGAGGTTTTACCTCTAACCCTAAATGTTTGACCGTGTCTTCATTGATAAGATTTACACCAGCTCCACGATCCAAAAAGACTGTGATTGGACCAATAGCACCCCCAATGAGTATCTCAGCCTCTATCCTCTAGGCCACCTAGTTTTCTGACTGCGACCTATGACGAGCACAACTCTGCACAAAATATCCAGTAAGATTGCAGAAAAAACACTGTCCTCTGCCTTGAAACCTTTTCCCTCTACAAGGTATTGCCAGCCAATGAACCCAGTTGTATGGGTTCCTCCCCTTCAGTAGGCATAAAAGCAGAGGTAGAGGAAATTCCTTTCTCTAACCTGTCTACTTACTCTGATGGCTAAACTCATCACGACTTTGAGACACTGGTGGATATACCATCAATAAGTCTTTAATTTTATCCGCTAAACCACAATAAAACTGGCTTTGCAAAGCGGGGATCATTCCATTCAGTCTTTGTTGCCCAATGGCGAAACTCAGCGCAGAACTCCTCAATAGAAGAATCTCCCTGATGTAAGCCTCTGAGTTTTCCCTCTGCCAGCGAGACCCTATTGGGTTCATCATAGATAAGACCTGGGGCATTAAAGAACTGATCTACAAATGATAAAGCTTCAGAGAAGGGAGGCAAGGAAAAAACCCACACCTGGGGGGCCCACTGCAACATGGAAATGACTATGCCAACCCTCTGTAGCTCATCACCAGAGGACACAGGGCATAACCTGAAATACAGTCTGCAAGATTCTCTAAAGCACACAAATTTCTGTTGGTCTCTAGAGAAACGATCAGATAGCTCGAGCTTGGGCTTCTTACCTGAAGCCCCCAGGGTTGGTTGCTGCTGTTTGACCTCAGCAACTTCAAGTGCCAGCGCCCTCAGCTGGTTTGACAACACATCAATCATATCCAACTAAAAAAATATCCCACCGAGTAGGTACGGCTGTTGATTATGTCGCGTCCAACCTGGGCGTGCTGGATATGTCACCCGCAGATCTCCCACAAATGCAAAAGAACAAATGACAAAACAAGAAATAGAACCAAAATATAGGAAATACTGTCCCTATATAACCAAACACGGGGAAGGACCCTGCCTGAAAGCAGGGCGATCGTCCCGATAAGGATAGCCCAGACCGCATTTCTCGGCCCCTAGTTGTCCCTATACTGAAAAGGGAAATAACACAAGAATATCAAAATGGGAAAGAAAACAAATGCAGCACTTAGCTTTGAAATGTGGCAGGTAACTGAGCAATCCAGGAGCAAGCTCTGACTGCAAGCTCAGCCAGGGAGAGACTGACAATCACTGACAGACACTGGCTTAGTATCCAGCCAGGTTAAATAGCCATGCTAATTACCCACAGGTGTGCCTCAGCATATCACACCTAATACCACACCCACTGAGCCAGAAGGTGTAGAACCATCTCCAAAACCAGCACCAGATTTGTAAGCAAGGTAGCAATCCTAGCACCGCCGCAACAGGTTGAATGGCAAAAGACCATCAATGCCATTTGCAGTCCCCATGGTGTGGAGAGAGCCAAGCTGAGAGGAGAGCCAAGTGTGGAGAGAGCCAAATGACTGTGGCCTCTGCTTGGTTCCTCCTATTCCCGGTGGAATAACAAAGAAAATAAATCGAGAATACTCTACCCCAACATTCCGTCTGCATTGAGACCAGTTCCAAGGGATACACAAAATACATGTGTTTCTTATTGTGTTTCATAGAGAAAGGGAATTGCACTACTTGCAGAAGGAATGGACTCACAGACGAAATGTAGCAGTTGGAGAGAAGAACATCCAGCACCCAGCTCTGGTCAAGGCTCACAAAATCCTGCTACCGCCCTTTCACATCAAACTAGGTTTAATGAAGAACCTTGTGAAACTACGGACCAGACTTCGCCAGCTTTCCGATACCTTCATGAAAAATTCCCTCGACTGAGCAAGGCAAAGATTAAAGAGGGAGTTTTTGTGGGACCTCGGATTCGAAAGCACTTCAAAGATGACTGATTCAACAGCTTGCTGAAAGGTGATGCGAAACAAGCATGGAATGCTTTTTGCCTAATGTCTACAAACTTTCTCAAGAGTGGTAGGGCAGAAAACTACTAGGAACTCATCTAGCAGCTGGTTACTATTTGCACAGAAATATTTTCACCAACTCCAATCCCTTTCACTATATTAATTAACTAAGTAGTGCATTGAGCCACCAGAAACACTGATACTAGTGTATCTAATTTAGTGAATGGCACCTTAAACTTCAAATTCCTAGTGGAGAGCCAAACCTGGCCCCTCAGAATGTCGCTTATCAGCAGCCCTCTTAGAAGAAATATTAGCTGATTCCATATTCTTATGCAACTCATATCAAACTAAGGATAATTGATCTGTGACATTTTCAACCTTAGGAACATTAGTCTCAACAGCAGAAAAATGCCATACAAGATGAAAAATGAAGTTGTAGTAGAATGACAAAGTATCGGTAGAGTCATGAGTATGAATGTTTTTAGAAAATTCTCCAAATGCCAAAATACTCTATCTCTTGACTTGCCCATTCCACCTGGCCATTGCTCTAAGTATGATAAGCCAAACAAAATAACAGCTATAGATTCTGCCTGGCACAGGAAGACTACTGGAAAGAGTATAAACCCTGACAGCAGCATTACTTATCTGAAGGGCTGTCACAGTGCAGAGGGATGAGCCCTATTCTCATCTGCACAAGGTAAGACTAGAAGCAATGGGATCAAACTGAAAGGGGGGGACACAGAATAGATATTAAACAGTGAGGGGGATCAATGAGTGGAAAAGGTTGCCACGGGAGGTGATGAGTTCTCCTTCAATGGAAGTCTTCAGGGGCTGGACAGACATCTATCAGGGATTATTTAGTGATCCTGCATTGAAAAGGGGGTTCGACCAGATGACCCAGGAGGTCTCTTCAAACTCTATGATTCTATGAATATGATATTACCTGATAAATATAATAATGTGCTGTTTTATGTTTTTTAATTATGTATCAATATAGATATGTTTGGCTTTATTAACAACCTGTGTTTATAGGTTTTGATGTGTGAGAGAGTAAGGCCTCATGCAGACGGCTGGGTCGGATCCCGCTGCGAGAATTTTCACAGCAATATGCGAGCCATACCCCTGCAGTGACCCCCCCCCCCCATGGCTCCCCTCCTCCTGGCATCTCCTTCACTCTGCTATGTGCCAGCTGCCACCCAGCCATGACGTTTCTGTGTGGGCCTCTGTGAAAAAGGACATGCTGCGAGTTTTCACGTGGCCAAATTGCAGCTGTCTCCATAGGATTGCACGGGCAGAAATTCTGCAGGAAATCCCGCCACAGAATTTCTGACCACATGCATTTACCCTAAGGCCGAATGCAGACGGCTGGGTCGGATTCCGACTGCGATATTCTCGCAGCCGAATGCGACCCTATGCCCCATGCAGTGACCCGTGGCTTACCTGTCCAGTGTCTTCGTTCTGTGCAGTGCAGGGCTGGCGCATCAGCGATGACACGGCTTTTGTTATAATAATAATGCAATCCTCTGGTACCGTGCAATGGGCGGAAATTCTGCGTGTGCATTTAGCCTTAGGGAGCAGACTCTTCTGTTTTCTACATGCGCAGTTCATGATATACATCATAGCAGCTAGTTTCCACCCACCCACACAACCGAAAATTAAAAATGGAGCCAGCAGAGGTGGAGATAAATAATAAATGAAGAAAACATGTCATATAATGATCAGATATAGTGTTATTCCTCATGTAGGCACACAACAGCTTACTCTGAAATTATTATTAGTAAAAATTATGAAAGAACATTTTAGGGTGCTTTTTAACCCCTTAGTGATGGAGCTTTTTGTTTTTTTTCCATTTTCGTTTTTTTCTCCTCCCTTCTAAGAAATCGTAACTTCCTTATTTATCCATTGACGTAGCTATATGAGGGCTTGTTTTTTGCAGGACGGGTTGTATTTTTCAATGGTACTATTTAATGTACCATATAATGTACTGCAAACCTTTTAAAAAATTCAAAGTGGAGAGAAATGGAAAAAAAACAACATTCCGACATCTTTCGGTGCCTCCTGTTTCTACGGTGCACAAACGGCAACAAAAATGATAAAATAACTTTATTCTATGGGTCTGTACAATTACTATGATACCAAACTTATATAGTTTTTTTGCTGTACTACTTGTATTTTTTTTTATATATTTAACTATTTTGAATTATTTTCTGTTTCCATTTTCTGCGCACAATAAGTTTCTTATTTTTCAGTCGACATGTTTGTGTGAGGGCTCATTTTGTGCGGCACATCCTGTCATTTCCGTTGGTACCATTTTTGATTACATAGGACTTTTTGATCATTTTTTTTTTACATTTTCTTGGAGATAGGGTGACCAAAAAAGCACATTACTGGCGTTTTCTTTTTTTTCTGACGACGTTCATCGTTTGGGGTAAATAATACATTACTTTGATAGATCAGACTTTTATGAATGCAGTGATACCAAATATGTATTTTTGCTTTTTTGTTTAGATTCTTTTATTGTAAATATGGCAAAAGGGGTGTGGTTTTTTACTTTTATTACTTTTTTTTAAACATAATTAGGAAAACTTTATTGCTTTTATTTTTACATTTTATTTTAGTCCCGGGGGGGGGGGGGGGGGGCACAACTAGCAATGCTTTGATCTCTCCTGCAGTATGATGTAATGCTATAGCATTACATCACACTGCATTGTGACAGGGATGCCTTGATAGGCATACTGCCAATACAGCCCTAGGGCCTTTCAGAAGGCCCCCGGCTGCCATGACACCCACACGGCTCCCCCGATCTCACCATTCAGATCTATCAGAATTGACAGCGGTATTTTAAGGGTTAACAGCCTCGATACGCCACGAAGCTGTAATAAATAGCTGACACCCATGATGTGCGATCTTCCTCAATACACGTCTTGCAATGGCAGGAATTAAAAACACTATGGGGCTGTCACTAAGGGGTTAAAGTGACCCTCTGGTTTGGGGGCAAAATTTGACACTAGGACCAAAGGAGGGGGCGGGGGTACTTTAGCTACAGTTGTTAGATCCGATCTCAGATCCGCCGGCTTCAGGTATTGTTTTCTGCTTTCTAGAATGGTCTACTTAATCCTAATGAATAGTTTATGGGAAAAGATTCAGATTTTCAGAATGCATGTGGACTTCACCAGCACATATTGTGGGAACAGTGTAAAAACAGTATAAGAAATACATTTCACGGCTCCACATCATCTCACCAAACACCACCATAACTTAGTTTATGGTCCTGTTTGGTGGTGGCATCTCATATATTTACAGACTGACTTAAAAATATTATGCTAGACAACCCCTTTAAAAGTTTTATTTTTAATTAAGTATAGATAGCAAAGCATGTCCCATCATTGTGTACATATCTACTGTGTTTGTTAGAGATGAGTGAGTGTACTCGTCCGAGCTTGATGCTCGTTCGAGTATTAGGGTGTTCGACATGCTCGTTACTTGAGACGAGCACCACACGTTACGCGAGCCAACTCCATTTCCTTCCCTGAAAGTTTTTTTTTTTTTTTGTAAATCCAATTTTATTGGTTTTTCAAAATTACAAGGTAATAGAAGCATAAAATCAGTTATTTATATGCCTTAACAAACATTAACAAATTTCTCAGGCTGTTTCCTCTCCAAGGCTGCTATGCAACATAGCGCCTGGTGCATCAGCTGTCACTGTAGAGACCTCTGTTAGGTTGTGTCGAGTTGACGGCTTGTTGTTGTAACCCGCCACCAGGGAAATGGTAGCGGTCTGGTGTGGTGAGGTACAGTCCGAGGCTCAGAACTTGAATCTTAAACTTTATAACATTACTGTAAAAGTGGTGGGAGGGGAGGGTGTGGGTGGGTGGGGGGTCTAAGGTAAGAGGGGTTAGGGAGAGAAGGGGAGGGTAAGAAAGAGAGGTGAGGTAGATGGTGTGAGAGAATATATTTAAAACTGTCATCATGTCTCATACCTCCTGTCTTCCTGCCGTGGCTGCTCCCGCCTGCGCCCGAATCTTTGCCAAGTTTAATCCTCCATCTCAAGGCGTTGCTTGTTGTCTCTATTTAATCAGAGGCTGCAACGGTTAACGTCCTATGAACTTAAGTTTCACCGTCCGGGGTCTTTCCAGGTAGGGTTTTCGATGGGGGGGGTAATGCGACCTGTTATTAGGTGAGCATGTACTACGTGATCAAAGACTCTCATCTTATCTTAATTAAGCTTAGTTTAGCTGCCTCCAAGGGGACCAAATCTTTAGGAAACTGTCATGTGTTCCTTTGTTCCAGTTAGATAATTCCTCCATAGTGCAAAGTGAGTCCACTTTAGCTTTCCATTGTGCCAAGGTGGGGGGAAATTTTTGTAACCAGAGAGTTGGAATGAGAGCCTTTGCCGCGTCTATCAAAAATGTGATTAATTTATCTTTTAGTGGGTGGAAGTGGGAAGAGGGTTTCCATAGGAATATCATTTCCTCTGAGAGGGTAAAACCCGGTTTGAATTTCTGTATTATTAGCTCTACCTCCTTCCAGAATGTTACAATAACTGTTACAATCCCACCAAATTTTTAAAGGAGCCTTTTCCGGTGTTGCACCTCCAGCATCTTTCATGTGGAGCGAGTTTGTATGCGCGTAGCCATTGTGGGGTATTATACCACCTTACAAGAAGTTTGTAGTGGCTTTCTTGTAGTAGTATGCATGGTGATAGGCCGAAGGCAGTTTGCAGGATCAGCTTGACATCCGAGTTGGAAAGAGAAATATTTAACTCCCTTTCCCAAGAGGCCAAGAAGGTTGGTTTATAAAGCTCCGGGGGTGAAATAACTCTTTTTCGAACGTGGGCAATTATTTTAGTTTTGCTTTTTTTGGGATTGTGGTTAATGAGCTTTTCAAAAGGGGTTTCTGGGCGTGTAGATCTGTATTTTTCTTTAAATTCCTCTATTGCATTAGTTATGTGTGCTTTTTGCAAAAAGGACATTGTTGTCCTGGGTGTCAGAGTAGCTACTATATCCCTGGTGTTTTTGTTTATTTGTGTTTGAAGGTCCTTTATTTTTATATGGGACAGGGCCCTCCAAAAATTTCTCGTCTGGCCGTCAATGGGTCTTCCCAGAAGGTTATTTATAGTGTTCAGGGGGCAGAGAGGGGAAGGGTCCGGAGCCAGAGATTTTTTGAGACCCTCCCATACCTCACATGGTCCTCTTATCAGTGGGCTAAATTGTTTTCTTCTGTATTGGCTCTTTTGTGGGAACCATAAGTCCTCTAACAAGGTGTCTACATGTGAGCCCACTACCAATAGATGGAGCATTTCGTCTTTGGTGGGGGAGTTTAGTTCAAGCCAGTAGTTAGCTGTATCGCCCGGTAAAAGTCCTGGACACACGGTAGTCCAATTCCTCCCTCTTCCTTTCTCTTAATCATGAGGCTATATGCCAAGCGTGGCCTTCTCTGCCTCCATGTGTAACTAGTGAAAGCCGCACGTAGGCTTTTGAAAAAGGTCTGGGGGAGAGCTATTGGTAGCAGTCTGAGCTTATATAAGATTTTTGGCAGGACATGAGTTTATCACGTTCTTCCTGCCAAACCAGGAGATGAACTGTAGATCGTATGTGTGAAGTAGATGTTTTACCTGTGACAAGAGTGGTATGAAATTGTATTTATATAGGTCCTCACTTTTTTTGGTGATCGAGATCCCCAGGTAATCCACTGATGTGTTTGACCATTCGAAGGGTGAGCCGGAGCTAAGGGAGTTAAATGTTGCTGGTGGTAATGAAATGTTTAAAATGGTGGACTTGGGGAAATTAATTTTAAAATTAGAGACGGAACCGAAGATATCGAGCAGTGACGTCAGGCTTGGTATGCTCCTCTCAGGTTCAGTTAAGACAAACATGACATCATCTGCGAATGCTGCTGTGTTTAGAACTCTAGTTCCCACTTCAAGGCCTTTTATGTTTGGATTTGTTCTAACGCTCTGTAAGAGAGGCTCCATAGAGAGGATAAAGAGGGTCGGGGATAATGGGCAGCCCTGACGGGTTCCGTTTCTAATGTCGAACGGAGGGGAGAGCAGATTATTGACTTTGAGTCTGGCATAAGGTTCTTGGTATAGGGAAAAAATAGCGGAGATAAATTCCGGGGGAATGTTGAAGCAGGGCAAGACTTTTTCCATGTAGCTCCAGCTCACCCTATAGAACGCCTTTTCGGCATCTGTACTCATCAAGACCAGCGGTATCTTGTGGGATTGGGCGTAGTTAATTGCATGTATTAATCTGTAGCAATTCTCTCGCCCCTCCCTGCCTTTAACAAACCCCGTTTGTTCTCTATTTATCAGTAGTGGTATCAGATCCTCCAGTCTTTTTGCAAGCAGTTTAGCCCAGAGCTTTATGTCCAGGTTTATCAAGGATATAGGCCTATAACTACTGCAGAGTTGTGGGTCCTTATTATCCTTGTGAATAAGCGTAATATGCGCTTCTTGCGCTTGTTTGGGTAAAGGATTCCCAGACAGGAGTGCATTGAAGAGGTCTTTAAGTTTTGGGGTGAGAATCTCTTTAAAGACTTTGTAGTACCTAAGGGGTAGGCCATCTGGCCTCGGACTCTTCTCCTCGGGGCATTGTGTTATTAAGTCCTCCACTTCTTGCAATGAAACTGGTCTTAGCAGGGAATTCACTTCATCTATGTCTAATGATGATAGCTTAATAGAGTCTAGAAATTGTTTTATCTGTTCTTCCTTGCTACTCTGCTTTTCTCTGGAGTTTTGTCCTTCTAGGTCATATAGGCTTGCGTAAAAGCGTTGGAAACTCTCTGCTATTTCTTGGGAGGTGTGGACTATTTTGCCTGTGTGTTTTTTAATTGCGGTGATGGTGTTTTTAGTTTTTGCTTTCTTAATAAGGGAAGATAAGAGTTTACTTCCTTTATTGCCGTGGGCGTAGGCAGTGTGCTTAAAAAATATATGAGCTTTTTGTTATGTCTGGTTTCTAATAAATTCTTGAGCTCTCGTCTCAGCTTCTCCAGGTTATCTAGATTGTCTGAGATTTGCGAGAGTTTTGCCTTTTGCTCCAGTTTCGCTATATTGATTAAAAGATTGTTTATCTCCGCTTGTTCTTGTTTATTGACTCTTGTTCCAATTGATATCAGTAGACCCCTGACATACGCTTTATGCGCTTCCCATATCATTGGGGCCTCTAAATCTTCCGTATTATTTAGTTGAAAATATTCTGTGATCATTTTGGATAGGTGTTTTCTATCTGCTTCTGAATCTAGCAATGAAGTATTGAGTCTTCAGATCCATTCTCTGGGTCCATCTGCTTTAAGTTTAATGTCTGTGTGTATGGGAGCATGATCAGAGATGGTTGACGCCTCAATTTTTGTTCTTTCGAGGTTCATAAGCATACACTGGGAAACAAAAATGTAGCCAATCCTCTGGAATGAGGAATGGACCTGGGAGAAGTGAGTGTAATCTTTTGTAGAGGAATTTAAGGAGCGCCAAGTGTCTACGATTCCCAGCCCTTGGAGTGTTGTGTTAAGTTTTTTAATTTGTTTCTGAGGGATTCACGATTTCCCTGTCGAGGAGTCGAGTAGGGGATTCAATGTAATATTTAAGTCACACTCTAGGATAATGGGGTCTTCCGCAAACTCCTTCAGGATGCCAAGCTGCTCCACCAGCCAATTTACCTGGTCGGAGTTTGGAGCGTAGAGGTTTGCTATCGTTAATTTGGTTTTGTTAAGGGTTCCTTTCAGGAAAAGCGCTCTTCCCATCTCGTCTGAGTATTTGGACTTAAGGCAAAAGTCTAAGGACTTATGGAACATGATAGATACCCCCTTGGAGGCAGACGCTGGGTGTGAGTTATGGTATCCCTGGGTGAACAGTCTCCCTGGGAGGCTAGGGCAGTTGTTTGATTTGAAATGAGTTTCTTGGAGTAATAGTATCTTGGTTTTGTATTTTTTAGTAAGATGGAAGATACTGTACCTTTTTTGAGGCGTGTTAAGACCCCAGACGTTGAAGGACGTAGTTCTTATTGCTTCCATTTTTCTGTTCCCTGGAGGAGTCTTGATATTCTATTTCGGCTTCTGGGTTGGGAGAAGACACCGCAGGGACGAGGTACTCTGAGAAATATAACACAATTATTATAAGTGTGTAATAAGTACTGGTTACTTCGAATTAGACCGGAGAGCAGGAGAATACAGGTATAGAGTTGGGGGGAGGGGTAACAGGGAAAGAGGGGGTGGAAAAGTGCTTAAGTGGAGGAAGAGGGAAAGGATGGGTAAATAAGTGGTCCTTGAGACCGCTTTTGTTTGCTAAACCCGCTCTCGTGAGAACGGCCTTAGCTATTTTCTATTATTAGAGATACAGGGGTACCCCCGGGGTAAAAACACCCAAGAGCTCCTCTGTAAGCGTGAGGCGGAGTATACAAGAAAGAGAATTTAAAGCCTGAGTGAGTACTCAGAGCTTCAGTCCTGTGTAATCTGTGAACTGCCTGATCGGAGGGGCACAGGCAGGCTCCATCTTCTTCTATGGGGTAGTCCGATAATCTACGGAAAGTTCTTTTTCAACGGAAACTTTAGGAGGGTAACTGAATCAGGAGCAACAAAGCCAATAACAGTTCTTTTCCAAGAGGTTAGCAGGTCAAACCGTTAAAAATGGTTTGAATGTCGCTTAAACTTTTGAGGAAACCCTGGATTTCTGTGTATCTACTCAGGTATCTCCCAGCGTGTTTTCCTCTCTAGGTTTCTTCTTTTGTTTCCCCCTAGGGGATTTGGCGTAGTTGGCTGTGTGCCAGGTTTCTGGAGCAGCTGGATGAGGTAGGTTCGAGAACTCAGGAAGCGGCATCCAGTTTGGCAGCTCGATCGGGTCGAGCCCTAGGTGTTGCTAACATCCTTGGAGGTCCTCCGGGGTCCTGATATTAATTCTTTTCCCTTTGTGGGTGATGCCAATGCCAAACGGGAAGAGCCATGCATATCTTATATTTTTCGCTTTAAGGGTCTCGAGGAGGGGCTTGAGTTGTCTGCGTTTAGCCAGAGTTGTGGGTGAGAGGTCCTGGTAGAGCTGAATTGTCGTGGCCTCGTACCTAATGCTCCCCGCGCTTCTTGCTGCATTTAACATGGCCGCTGTGTCTGGATAGGCGAGAAGTCTACAAATGATGTCTCTCGGGGGGTCACTGGCTGTGGGTTGCGGTCTTAGGGCTCTGTGTATTCTTTCTATGTTGATGGACAATGCTCTATCTGCACCCAGCAAGTCAGTAAAGATTTCTGAGGCTATTTTCTGTAGAGTATCTTGAGCCCAGGATTCCGGGAGCCCTTTAATACGTACATTATTCCTGTTTTCAATATCTTCTTACATGAGAAGCATTTTGTTTAGGTGCGGGTGCTGTTCTTTCACAATCACAGCCAGCTCTCCAGTGTGTGAGGTAACCGTGGCAGCAGAGCTTTCCAGTTCCTCCACTCTCCTCCCCAGGTGCCTTACTTCCTCTTTTATTTCTGACAGTACTGTCAGAACTGGTTTTAAAGATTTTGTTAGTAAGTCCTTCATGAAACCCTTAGAAAGGGGCTCGTCCTCCTCCTCATCTGAAGAGCTATCAGCCTCCCCCGCTGTACTCGGGGCCGCAGCCGCTGCCGGCGCCATCTTGCCTGCGGCGTGTGGGGAGCGGGTGCTCCGTTCTTTTAAGAAGCGCTGCAAGTTGGACTGACCTCGGACCTGGCGGGGGGTTCCCTGATGTTCTCCTCCTCTTTCCTTTGTAATCTTCCCCATTTTAGGTGAAAACCGCTGTTTCCTGGAGCCTGTAACCGTGCCTTAGTGACGGAGCAGAGGTTCTATGCAGCCATCACACTCCGCGGTCAGGTTCAGCCCCCCTTCCCTGAAAGTTTTGCGCCATTTTCTGGCGAATAGACATGCAAGGAAGGCATTACAACTTCCTCCTGTGACATGCCAGCCCTATCCCACCCCCCCTACAGTGAGTGGCTGGTGAGATCAAGTGACCGCCAAGTATATAAGGTAGTCCCGCCCGCTGCTCGCCTCAGACACACGCTGGCAAAGATTAGGGAAGGTGCTGTTCCTGCAATAGGGAGAGTGTTAGTCTGTTAGCCTCTTCAAGAACCCCAAGGGTCCTTCTTAGGGCCACATCTGACCGTGTGCATTACTGTTGTGGCTGCTTTTTTTTTGTATATCGGGTGTGCAGCCCCATTACAGCTATAGCGTTCTCAGGCTGCAGTCTGTACTACATAGTATAGGGGCAGTATTGGTCAGGCAGGGACAGTGGATAGTGTGGAATCCTGTCTACAAGAACCCCAACGGTCCTGTTAGGGCTAGCTGTGACCGTGTGCATTTAACTCCGTGGCTGCTGGGAGTTCTAGTACCACACTATTGCACAGCTAGGCCTGCTTGCAGGCTTCTGTATAATTTTTTTTCTGGCTGCAGTTTGTGTAACATAAGCACTGTCTTCCTCCAATTGCACGCGAATAATTCAAAATTTTTTTACACCACTATGTGTCTGCCGTCAACTGCACGCACAGCATACAGCGACAGCGCCTGATAGAGGGAAATTCAGATACGCGCTATATAGCCTGCATTGCATTCCCCAAATTTTTTTATTTTTTTTTTTAAAAACCTCCTTACGGCTACCTGTGATCATCTGCATTTCACTGCGTGGCTGCTGGGAGTTCAGGTGCATCACTATTGCATATTGCACAGCTAGGCCTGCTCGCAGGCTTCCGTATAAAATTTTTTCTGGCTGCAGTTTGCTTAACATAAGTGCTGTCTCCCTCCAACTGTACGCCAATAATTCAAAAATTGTTTACACCGCTCTGTGTCTATTCGTAATCTACCATGCTGAGGGGTAGGGCTAGAGGACGTGGACGTGGACGCGGGCGAGAACGCGGAGTTCCAAGTGAGGGTGTGGGCATAGGGTGAGTTCCTGGTCCAGGTGAATCGCAGCTGGCTGCTGCGGGATTAGGAGAGGAAAGTTTCTGGGGTCCCCAGCTTCATATCACAATTTTTCGGTCCACATCGTAGACCTTTATTACAAAATGAGCAGTGTGAGCAGGTCCTCTCGTAGATAGCAGAAAGTGCAAATACACCGCCACGCACCCACACGCTCAAGCTTTAAACGTGCACATTGCCAAATTGATCAGCCTGGAGATGCTGCTGTACAGGCTTGTGGAAACGGAGGCTTTCAAAAACATGATGGCGGCGGTGGCCCCAGGCTACTCGGTCCCCAGTCACCACTATTTTTCACGGTGTGCCGTTCCAGCCCTGCACCAACGCGGTTACTGGGAAGGTCCACTTAACCACGGACACGTGGACAATCACAGGTGGGCAGGGCCACTATATCTCCCTGACGGCACATTCTGTGAATTTAGTGGAGGCTGGGACCGAGTCAGAGCCTGGGACCACTCATGTCCTACCCACCCCCAGAATAGCGGGCCCCAGCTCGGTGCTGGTATCTGCGGCGGTGTATGCCACCTCCACTAAACCTTCCCCCTCCTCCTCCTCCTACGCAACCTCTACCTCGCAATTAAGATGTGTCAGCAGCATGTCGCCAGCACTCGGTGTCGCGCGGCAGCACAGCTGTGGGTAGGTGTCAGCAGGCCGTGCTGAAACTAATCAGCTTAGGAGAGAAGAGGCACACGGCCCACGAACTGTTGCATGGTCTGACAGAGCAGAACGACCACTGGCTTTCGCCGCTGAGCCTCCAACCGTGCGTCGCATCATGGCGTCACGTCGTTAGGCTCCGCCCAGTTATTCCTATCGTGGGGCTGATGGTGTACACTGGAGGAGGTAGGTCTTGTGACGCGGCACGTTGCGTCATGACGTCACAGCGTCTAGCTACGCCCTCTTCTTTTATCATGTTGTGAGGCCGGTCCTGTGCACTATGGGGGGTGGGTACTGTGACGAAGTGCATCACATGATGATTGCACTCTGTCTAGATCGTCCCACATACTGTTTTGTCCTCTATAGCCGGTCATGTGTAATAGGGGGGGGGGGGTCATCTCAGTCGAGTCGCGGTCACGTGACCCTCGCTCTAAGCTCTGTGACATCAACCCCCATGAGAGAGGCATCCATCTGTTGCTAGGTAACATATTCCTAGGAATAAACGTTACTCATGGTCAACATAATGATATACTAGTATAACTATGAAGGTACGTATCCAGGCAATTATTTTCCTATGCTAGTCATTAATCTTGCAGTAATCAGGGGCATGAAAGGTTTATATTTATCTTAAATTATGCATTAATTATACGGCAGTATATAATATAAGACTGCCTCTAATAATATATAGTGATGACATATAATAGGAACAATGTCCTGTAGTGATGTTGGTACTGTCATACATACGTTTTGTAATATAAAACTGTCCCCAATGATATATAATGATGGCATGTACTAATGCATAGGCTATTCATCCTTTAATCGTATTGGTACAGGAGTCCAAGTCTGAACTCATAAAAGTGCATGGAGAAGCAACCAGTGATGTCTATGGATAGAGTTCTTAAAGGGGCTAACTAGATCGTTATATATGCAAATCATACTCCGCCGTAGCCGTCTTGGCCGCGTAAATTGAGTTGTTTTAGTATATCTCGTAAAAGATGTAAGCCGTGCATGGTGTTCTAATTGCCAATGCAGAAGGCCCTATTTGCATGTCTGGATGCACAAGGATTTGTAGTATAATTGATAGTTAATAATGCACGCATCTAACTGCACGACGTATGGTAATCTAGTGTTCTCATTAGGTCCTCAAGGGTTATCCAATGCATATAGCAAATAAACAGATGTCAGACTGCAGGTATCAGATAAAGCTGTTAAAGGAAATATTCTCATTTAGTCCTGAGGGGATGACAGACTGCATACGAAAAATCCAGCCAGTTTCTTTCTGTAGTAAGAGTTTATCCAAATCTCCTCTACGGCCATCAGATCGGATAGTTTCTATTCCTTGAAACTGGATCTATGTTATGTCTCCTCCATGTACGTCCCACATATGTGAAGCCACTGATGTAATTTCATGGTGTCTGATGTTGCCTATGTGTTCTAATATGCGGCGAAGGAACTGGCGATTTGTCTTTCCCACGTAATCTCATGGGCATGTATATGTGGCTAGGTATACTACGTTTGTCGAACGGCAGTTTATAAATTCACGGTTTCTATACTCAATAGATGTTGCTGAGCAGCGGAAATTAGAGCGTTTCTTGATAAAAGTGCATGCAGCACAATTTGAGCATGAGAACGTTCCCGTGAATTTGTGTCTGCCAAGCCACATCGTTTTTGGAATAGTTGGTTTAAGGTGACTCTTACCCAATCTATCACGTAGATTTCGTCCTCTTCTGAACGCGATTGATGGAATGGCTGGTAGGAGTTCTCTCAGATCCTCATCGTCCCTCAAGATATCCCAAAAGTTTGTAAGGATTTTTCTAACTTCAGGGGCTCCAGTGTCATAAGTACCAATGGTGCGATGCACGTCCGTTTGTTCCCTCTGACGCGGTTGTAACAGTTCGGTTCTTGTTTGATTTGCTGCAAAGTTGTATGCATCATCAATTAGAGTCTCTGGGTAGCCCCTCTGATTGAAGCGTGTGGCTAGTTTTTTTACTCTCTGTTTCATAATCCTCCCTAGAGGAACAATTTCTACGAATACGCAGGAATTGACCTTTTGGTATGCCACGTTTGAGCGGGTAGGGGTGGTGATTTTGCCAGGTAAGTAATGAATTAGTCGCCGTCTCTTTGCGAAAATTAGTTGTTGCTAATATACCGTCACCACCTTTCGTGATCTTGAGGTCTAAGAATGTGACAGTTGACGGGTCACACTCAGCAGTAAATCTCAAATTTAGATCATTGTTATTCAGCTTTTCCACTAACAATTCAAAGTCAGTTTTACTCCCATTCCAAAGGATGAAGATGTCATCGATATATCTAGCCCATGTTAAGATGTTATTGGTTAGGGGGATGTTGCTCTCAGAGAATACGTATTTTTCCTCCCACCAGCCCAGGAAAAATTGGCATACGATGGGGCACATGAAGTCCCCATCGCAGTGCCCCTGAGCTGGTGGAAGAAATGCCCCTGAAAGAGGAAGTAGTTATGGGTTAACACATAACTTAATAACTCCCTCACAAAAATGTTGTGCTCAGCAAAATGGCCTCCTTTTTGGTCTAGAAAATATGCTACAGCCTTTAATCCGAGATGATGGGGAATGAGCTGTATAGGCTTTCGACATCTAGGGTGGCAAGTATAACCCCAGGTTCGATATGGATACCCTCCAGTTGACGCAGCATGCCTGGCGTGTCTTCGACATGCGATGGTGGTGCCGAGACAAATGGTCTTAAAATCTTGTCAATATAAATGCTGGCGTTACCTTTGGTAAGGTGTAGAAAGTGGCCACTCTTGGGTGTTTGGGAACTAGGTATTCAAATTCTGTAGGGCTAATAAGTTTCAAAGCCAGCGCCTTTTCTACAATTGAGAGCAGTTGTTTAGTGTGCAACATAGTCAGATCTGATGGTAACTTTTCGTATGTGTCCTTGTCTCGTAATAATGTCATACAGACGTCAGAATATTGTGTTACATTCATGACAACGATATTCCCACCCTTATCAGATGGTTTGAGGACGATATTTTCATCATTTTCCAGTGTTTCATTTCTAGACATGTTCGTGGCTTTACTGAGATTCGTACGATCTAGATTTCTGATTTGTTTAACAACAATTCGCTCAAATGTGTCTAGTAACGGACAATGTGTAGCAGGAGGATTTGATGCATTTTTTGATTTTAGTTAGGTGAATGGACCCCTGCCTGGGATGGAATTCATTTCCTTTTCAAGCTGTTGGAGATCACGCAAGATAGGCATGTCGCTGGCTGATAGGCCATATT
Source organism: Eleutherodactylus coqui (assembly GCF_035609145.1). NCBI lineage: Eukaryota > Metazoa > Chordata > Amphibia > Anura > Eleutherodactylidae > Eleutherodactylus > Eleutherodactylus coqui. The sequence continues at coordinate 161,005,667 of NC_089840.1, forward strand.
CCATTGCTTGTTTTTTATCTTGCTGTATAAAATGCTTTTTCCATCTGAGTTTGCGCATGAAGAGGGAGATGTCCTTCGTCCAGACGAATGAATTGAAGGAGTTCGTCGGGATGAAGGACAGCCCCCTCTCCAATACACTCACTTCTTCTGAAGATAATGCTCGATCAGAGAGATTTATCACTTGCAGTCTGTCATGTGTCAAATCATTTCTTTGGGTACACTTAGATATATCCTTTATACGAGTGGAACTTAGTTCCCTCTTCTGTCTCGTAATGGGTAGCGCGGTAGTGTTGGTCCTAAAAAACTCGAATCACTCGGGTTGGTGGGGTAATGGTTTCTTCCTCTTCCTCTGGATTGAAATCTACCCCTGAGCCTCCAACCGGGCATGGTCGTGTGTGACAACGGCCGTAACCTGGTAGCGGCTCTGCAGCTCGGCAGCCTCACGCACGTGCCATGCCTGACCGATGTCTTTAATTTGGTGGTTCAGCGGTTTCTGAAAGGCTACCCACACTTGTTAGACCTCCTCGGCAAGGTGTGTCGGGTCTAAGCACATTTCCGCAAGTCCAACACAGACGCTGCCACCCTGAGGACCCTGCAACATCGGTTTAATCTGCCAGTGCACCAACTGCTGTGCGACATGCCCACACAGTGGAACTCTACACTGCACATGTTGGCCAGGCTGTATGAGCAGCGTAGAGCTATAGTGCAATACCAACTCCAACATGGGCAGCGTAGTGGGAGTCAGCCTCCTCAATTCTTTACAGAGGAGTGGGCATGGATGGCAGATATCTGCCAGATCCTTGGAAACTTTGAGGAGTCTACCCAGATGGTGAGCAGCGATGCTGCAATCATTAGCATCACCATTCCTCTGCTATGCCTGTTGAGAAGTTCCCTGCAAAGCATAAAGGCTGACGCGTTGCGGTCGGAACAGGAAACGGGGGAAGACAGTATGTCGCTGGATAGTCAGAGCATCCTCATGTCTATATGTCAGCGCATTTTGGAGGAGGAGGAGGAAGAGGGGGAGGAGCCTGAGGAGGAGGGGGAAGAGACAGCTGGGCCAACTGCAGAGGGTACCCATGCTGCTTGCCTGTCATCTGTTCAGCGTGTATGGCCTGTGGAGGAGGAGGAGGATCCTGAAAGTGATCTTCCTAGTGAGGACAGCGATGTGTTGCGTACAGGTACCCTGGCACACATGGTTGACTTCATGTTAGGATGCCTTTCTCGTGACCCTCGCGTTAGACGCATTCTGGCCACTACGGATTACTGGGTGTACACACTGCTCAACCCATGGTATAAGGAGAACCTTTCGACTCTTATTCACGAAGAGGAAAGGGGGTTCGAGAGTGATGCAATACCACAGGGCCCTGGTGGACAAACTGATGGTAAACTTCCCATCTGACAGCGATAGCAGCAGAAGGCACAGTTCCGAGGGCAAAGTAGCAGGGGAGGCGCCGAGATCAGGCAGCATGTTCAGCGCAGGCAAGGGAACACTCTCCAAGGCCTTTGCCAGCTTTAAGGCTCCCCAGCAAGACTGCCTCACCACTCCCCAGTCAAGGCTGAGTCGGAGGGAGCATTGTAAAAAGATGGTGAGGGAGTATGTAGCCGATCGTACCAATGTCCTCCGTGACGCCTCTGGTTCGTACAACTACTGGGTGTCAAAGCTGGACACGTGGCACGAACTCGCGCTGTATGCCCTGGAGGTGCTGGCTTGCCCTGCCGGTAGCGTCCCGTCAGAGAGGGTGTTTAGTGCAGCTGGAGGAATCATCACGGATAAGCGTACCCGCCTGTCAACTGACAGTGCCGACATGCTAACACTCATAAAGATGAACAAAGCCTGGATTTCCCCAGACTTCTCTTCTCCACCAGCGGAGAGCAGCATTACCTAAACATTCTTTTCGCTGCAACCGCGGATGCAAGCATTGTTGTCTATCACTGTAAAAAAAGGGACATTTACCTTTGTCAATCTGTGTATGATATTAGTCCCCCTTCTCCTGCTCCTCCTCCTGAAACATCATGTCATCACGCTGAACTGCCAATTTTTCTGCGGCTCAAAAGGCTCATATAACTTTTTTCAAACAATATTTCTATGTTTCTAACTAAAGCATTAATACTTTAACATGAACCAATTTTTTTAACAGGGCTGCCTCCAGGCTCTGTTACAAATTAAGCCACAGTAAGCCAAAAGATTAATGGGTTTCACCTGCCCTCTCAGTTTAGCAATTTTTCTGGGGTACATTTGTACTATTGGTACACTAATTTTTGGGCCCTTGCCTACACTGTAATCCAAGGAATTTTTCTGGCCTTCGCCTACACTCATGGTACACTAATGTGTCAGGGGTTGTCCTACACTCTTGCTACAGAAATGTAACTCGGGTCTGCCTACCTATACTTCTGCCACAGTAATGCTACAAGGGTCTGCCTATACTTCTGCAACAGAAATGTTACCTCGGTCCGCCTATACTTCTGCTCCTGCAATGTTACTGGGGTCTGTCTATACTGTTACTACTGAAATGTTACTAATACTGGGCTCTGCCTATACTGCTGCTACTGAAATGTTACAGGGCTCTGCCTATACTGCTGCAACTGAAATGTTACTGGGGTCTGTCTATACTGTAACTACAGAACTGTTACTGGGGTCTCCCTAGACTTCTGCAACATAACTGTTAGTGGGATCAGCTTATACCTTTGTTACAGGAATACTACAGGGGTCTGTGCATAGTATGGGTACACTAAGTTTTCCCATTGCGGTGTTCTACGTATCTGGCCCTAAAAAAAAAACCCAGACTGACTAGGGCATGGAGTGTGCTGTCTGCTGCGGGATTAGGAGAGAGGCAAGTTTCTGGGGTCCCCAGAATTATATCACAATTTTTGGGTCCACGTCGTAGACCTTTATTCCAAAATGAGCCGTGTGAGTAGGTCCTGTCGTGGATAGCAGAAAATGCATCCAGCGATGTATTGACCACCCAGTCTTCTACACCGTCCACTACTGCAACTCTGAATTCTCTGGCTGCTGCTCCTCCTTCCTCCCAGCCTCCTCACTCCATGAAAATGACACATTCTGATGAGCAGACAGACTCCAAGGAACTGTTCTCGGGCCCCTGTCTTGATTGGGAAAAAATGGTTCCTCTCCCACCTGAGGAGTTTGTCGTGACCGATGCCCAACCTTTGGAAAGTTCCCGGGGTCCGGGTGATGAGGCTGGGGACTTCCGGACAAGTACTAAAATATTTGGGTGTCCAAGCAGTTCTCTCCAGTTAGTTGTTAATCTAAGAACTGATTGTGTATTCAGGGATCTACAAGGACAATCAGTCCAACATGATTTTGTACTCAACATTATCCATTATAACTATAGTTCCACCTTTATTAGAGAGTTTAATGACTACTGATTTATCCTCTACAAGACTGACCTATAGCAGTCTTGCAGAGATTGAATTATACCTCCTGTATGTTATGGCGACTCTCTAGTTCCCGAGTTACAACCTTAGTAATAATATCACCCATCAAGCACATTGGGTGAATTTGGTGAGCACATTGGGTGAATTTTGATGAGCACATTGGGTGAATTTGGTTGAGGTTGGGACAGAGTCAGAGCCTGGGACCGCACACGTCCTACCCACACCCAGAATTGCGGGTCCTTCCTCGGTTCTGGTATCTACGGCGGTCTATGCCACCTCCTCTAAACCTCCCCCCTCCTCCTCCTCCAACAATAAATACATTCTTGGCAAATACTTTCGCTTTGGTCCGTCTTGCGCCGGTCCAAGAATTTCACCTAAACCGGCACAATAGGAATGCCCCCCCTTCCCCATCCCTCTTAATCCTGGCCACAGTTTCGAAAACCAACTAAATACAACCGGGGTCGTATTCGATTATTCCTAGCTGAAGCATTCAGCCGACCGGTAGAGAAGTAGTGGCTTCCATCTTGTTGGTACTGATAATAATTACATATTTTAGTGCACAGCTGAGGTAGGAATAGAGCCGACTATAGAACACAGCATCCCTGCAGGGCTGGGGACAGAGGAGCAGCAGGCACATATCCTTGGTGGAAGCAGGCCAGTTGAGATCCACATACTCCCGGACTGATTTTGGACTGATTGATGAGGCCTTTACTTGTGATCATCTTTGGTAATTCCTGACAAAGATGAGTGGTATAGCCAGAAACTTGCATTGCTAACACTTTCAAATGGTCAACAGAAAACATATGAATGAATCCTTTCCATATTTCTGATTGAGATGAGGAGTTCAGACTTTTAGTACCTAGAATATCCTTTTCATTGCTATCAAATGCCCCTTTTGTCTCAGAAAATACTAGCTTTTCCACATAGCTGTTGTCGCTTCCACTTTTGTTCTGTGGCTTTACTTTTGTCCATTGGCTCTTATTCGTATCTGTAGGTTTGTTTTTGCCCATGGAGGCAAAATGCAAGGTGGAGGTGCGGAACCGAGCCTGACCCTGGGCCGCTAACGTGCTTCCCACACAGACTATAGCGGGTCCTGGTCATAGTGTCTCGGCCTTCTAATGCCACCTCCTCCCGCTTAAGGTCAGGGGATCAGCAGTGTGCATCATGTATTGTTTGGGCCAAAGAAGAGGAGCGTAACTGCATTAACGTTACAGGGGTCTGCCTATACTTCAGCTGCAGAAATGTTACAGGGGTCTGCCAATACTGCTGCTACATAAATGTTTCAGGGGTCTGCGTATACTTCTGCAACTAAAATGTTACTGGGGTCTGTCTATACTGTTACTACTGAAATGTACCTAATACTGAGCTCTGCCTATACTGCTGCTACGGAAATGTTAATGGGGTCTGTCTATACTGTTACTACTGAAATGTTACTAATACTGGGCTCTGCCTATACTGCTGCTACTGAAATGTTACTGGGGTCTGCCTATTCTGTTACTACTGAACTGTTACTAATACTGGGCTCTGCCTATACTGCTGCTACTGAAATGTTACTGGGCTCTGCCTATACTGCTGCAACGGAAATGTTACCGGGGTCATTCTATATTGTTACTACTGAACTGTTACTAATACTGGGCTATGCCTATACTGCTGCTACTGAAATGTTACTGGGGTCTGTCTATTCTGTTACTACTGAAATGTACCTAATACTGGGCTCTGCTTATACTGCTGCTACTGAAATGTTACTGGGGTCTGTCTATACTGTTGCAACTGAAATGTTACTGGGGTCTGTCTATACTGTTACTACTGAAATGTTACTGGGGTCTGTCTATACTGTTACTACTGAAATGTTACTGATACTGGGCTCTGCCTAAACTGCTGCTACGGAAATGTTACTGAGGTCTGTCTATACTGTAACTACAGAAATGTTACTGGGGTCTACCTAGACTTCTGCAACATAACTGTTAGTGGGGTCAGCTTACACCTTTGTTACAGGAATATTACAGGGGTCTGTGAATAGTATGGGTGCACTAAGTTTTCCCATTGCGGTGTTCTACGTATCTGCCCCCCCCCCAAAAAAAAAAACAGCCTGACTAGGGCATGCACTTTATCTCACGTTAGCTCAGCTATCCGGCGCACTGCAATGGGATTTCTTTATGTACCGTCGGTGGGTTCCAGGGAGCCACCCATGCTGTGGGTGCACACAGACTTCCCATAGCGGAGTAGAACCTGCCTGTGACTATGAAAAAAGGCCAGACTGTCTGGGGCATGCAGTGTGGGCCGAAGCCCACCTGTACTTTATCTCACATTACCTCAGCTATCCGGCGCACTGCAATGGGATTTCTTTATGTACCGTCGGTGGGTTCCAGGGACCCACCCATGCTGTGGGTGCACACAGACTTCTCATAGCGGAGTTGTACCTGCCTGTGACTATTAATAAAAAAAACCCAGTCTGACTCGGGCATGCAGTGTGGGCCGAAGCCAACCTGTATTTTATCTGATGTTAGCTCAGCTATCTGGGGGACTGCAATGGGATTTATTTAAAGGGGTTGTCCCGCGATGACAAATTAAGTTAAACACTTCTGTATGGCCATATACATGCACTTTGTAATATACATCGTGCATGAAATATGTGCCATACAGAAGTTATATACTCACCTTCCCTGCGCTGGCGTCCCCGTCTCCATGGTGCTGTCTAATTTCAGCGTCTAATCGCCCGATTAGACGCGCTTGCGCAGAAGGGTCTTCTCCCTTCTGGTCGGTCCGGGCACAAGCGGCGTTCTGGCTCCGCCCCTTCTACGCATCATCGTGTAGCTCCGCCCCATCACGTGTGCCGATTCCAGCCAATCAGGAGGCTGGAATCGGCAATGGACCGCACAGAGCCCACGGTGCACCATGGGAGAAGACCCGCGGTGCATCGTGGGTGAAGATCCCGGTGGCCATCTTGGAGGAAAAGAAGGAAGAAGTTGCAGAGAGGGGATTCGGGTAAGTAAAAAAAAAATTTTTAATTTCAACACATCCCTTGGGTTTGTCCTGCGCTGAACGGGGGGGGCCTATGCAAAAAAAAAAAAAAAAAACTGTTTTGGCGCGGGACAACCCCTTTAAGTACCGTCGGTGGCTTCCTGGGACCCACTCATGCTGTGGGTCCACATAGACTTCCCAGAGCAGAGTTGTACCTGCCTGTTACTATAAAAAAAGGCCAGACTGACTAGGGCATGCAGTGTGGGCCGAAGCCCACCTGTATTTTATCTGATGTTAGCTCAGCTGTCCCGGGCACTGCAATGGGATTTATTTATGTACCATCGGTGACTTCCTGGGACCCACCCAAGCTGTGGGTGCACACAGACTTCCCATAGCGGAGTTGTACCTCCCTGTGACTATTAATAAAAATAACCAAGTCTGTCACGGGCATGCAGTGGTGGCCGAAACCAACCTGTATTTTATCTCACGTTACCGCAGCTATCCGGGGCACTGCATTGGGACAAACAAGAGGAGCGATACAGCGCTAATGAGATGTTCACAGCTATGCTAGCATTGGAGTCCGCTCTAGGCCCGGGATTGCTGAGGGTTTGTGCAGAGGCCTATGTCCTGGGTGCAGTGAAAGTCCGCTTCCTGCGTACGATTGCTAAAGCTGTTGGCCGAGGCCTATGTCCCGGGGGAAGTGCAAGTACGCCAGGTTGGGGCTGTGGAGCTTTTTCCTGGCTAATCCAGTCATTGGAGCGGTGAAAGGAAAGCTAACTGATTTAATGAGCCCGTCGCAGATGAATTACCATCAAAGTCTGCTTCATGCCTACGATTGCTGAAGCTGTGGGCCGAGGCCTATGTCGTCGGCACGGTGCAAGTCTGCCATGTTTGGCCGCTCTGATTTATTTATTGTTCATGTCTTGGGTTGCCTAGGAGCCACCTATGCTGTTGGTGCACACTTAGTTCCCATCGCGGTGTTTCACCTGTCTGGCACAAAGACACTGACTGACTTGGGTAGGGGGCAGAGTGCAGATGGCTTTCCCCTTGCGGTGTCGATTGAGCTATGCGACACCTAGACAGAATGAATACTGTGTGGGCACATGGATTCCCCATAGCTATGTAACTCATGCCCAAGTTTGCAGCTCCTGAAGGAGGTGGCAAAGGATTGGAATGAAGATCGAACGTCATTTTCTCATCGATTCTCTACAGCATTGAGGGCTATCGCCCCGCCCCTGCCAACCCTCTGCAGTGTGTGCCTCCGGTTCTTTCGCATGGCAGACGCACTTATAAATAGACATCAGGGTGGTGTGGCTATGCAGCCAGCGTGTTGCATGAGGGTAGCTGAAGGCTGCACAGGGACACTTTTGTGTGCGCTGCAGCCGCAGGGTCGTGCGGGGGGGTTGGGCAGCATGTAACACAGGAGAAAAGGCAGGGGTGTGTCCCGCAGGCAGTGCTTGTGCTTGGTTGGAGGTAGTGTGGTGCTTAGCTGAGGTGTGCCTTGCTAATGAGGGTTTGTCCGAAGAAAAAATTGTTAGGGGAGCAGACTCTTGCCCCTATTGTGGCTTAATAGTGGGACCTGGGAGCCTGAGATGCAGCCCAGCAGGTTGCTCCTCGCCTGCCCTATCCATATCTGTGTCATTTCCATCACTTTCGTAGGTTTTGAGGATTTGCACAAATGAAAACCTTAGCGAGCATCGGCGATATACAACAATGCTCAAGTCGCCCATTGACTTCAATGGGTTCGTTACTCGAAACAAACCCTCGAGCATTGTGGAAAGCTCAACTCAAGCAACGAGCACCCGAGCGTTTTGGTGCTCGCTCATCTCTAGTGTTTGTTCATTGTATTACATTGACCTCCATGTTCATATCTTTATGGTGAGTATTTTACTTATGCCTCTATCTTTGCCGGTATCTATCCCTTTCTATTTTGCTTTATGAGTTTTGCTTCTAATCTCTAGGGACCCAATTAGATTGCCATAAAGAGATTAGCTGTATTAAACACAAGTAATATATACACAGCCAGAGCTGTTATACTCACAAATCGCGTTGCTGATATTAGCAGGCGGAGGCCAGAGTCTCTCGCTCCCTCTATAATGAAGTTTTGGGAAAGTAATATCTTTATTGTTTTATGTCCTTTTTAAATATGTATGTGAGTTTCCTAATAAATTAGATGCAGCTTTAAAATTTAAGCTTAGATTATCCAGACAACAATAAATGACTTGCCAAATATTATTTTATATTAATAAGTTTATTAGTATGTAGATAGGAAGGAAGAATGTATATTTCTATGTTTGCGTGTGTATATACATATATAATCTATCATAGCAGAATAAAAAGAAATGGGAGAGTGTGTCTATATGTAGCAGGGGGAGTTCATGTCTTCTGTTACAAGGCCAAAGACATGTGCTTTTAAAAAGACAGGCGTTACACAAACTTCAGATTGTAGAGTCAATATTCATATGGCTGAAAGCTGATTTGTTCTAAACTGTAACCATATATTGCTGCAACCATTATCTAAAATTACTTTATACATGTAGGAATAATTTTATTTGTCCATTCCTTTATATAGCAACGTCGTATTCTGCTGCACATCACAAGAATGTATTTATTCCCATTTTTCCTTTCCCCAGTAGAGTTTAGAATCTCATTTACCTACCACAAATACACTACAGGGCCATTTTATAGGAATTAAGTTATTGCAGATTTTTTTTCTTTTCACTGTGCAAGATAAATGGAGTAAATTGAGAAAACAGATGTGTAAGAAAGAAGAACAAAATATAAATAGAATGCATATATTGCAGTGATCAGATTTGAATCCAAGGTAACAACTTTACTGTTGGTTCTGCAGTGGAATAAATGTTTTCTAAAGTAATGTAAGAGAGCTCCTTACATATAGACCAACTAATAAGTAAGATTAAGGCCAGGCTCACACGATCCTATGGTAAATCGCAGCGTAAAAATTGCAGCATTTTACCAGCATTGTGGAGCTGCGTATCACCACGTTAGTGATTACGTATGCCTGCGCACGACAGCATACCTCATGTACGCCCTCCTGCATCAGCTTCCTGGTTTCTTCCTTTGACTTTTCTTTTATTGTCTCTTAGCAACGATGCATAAAAACACCACGAATACGCAATTTAATTGCGTGTGTACAAAGTTTTCGTATGCACCTATAGAGAACAGTAGGACTCTATTGCGCATAATACACGATATAATAGATCATGCTGCATTTTTATGTGCATGTTATGCGCAATGAATATATGCAAGTGTGAATGGATCAATAAAAATCTATGCACTTTCACTGACTCCATTCAGGTGCGTACATTGTATACAATGAAAAAAAAATTGGTACCCTGTTAGCCAGTAGAGCAAAATGTTCCCAGCAATTGCTAACAAAAATACATGATGTTAATGCGAGCTTTCTGACTTACTCCGAGTCCTTCATCAAAGCATAATGAAATGGATCTGAAGAGGCATGCATATTTATACACACATACTTATGACAAAGCACATACATGGATGTGAATAATTTGCACTTAAAAGAATTGTCACTGATAAGGGAGTGAAGGTCTTATGGTCCCTGAATTAGTGTTGGGCAGGGAGGTTTCACCAGGCTAGCAGTGTTATCTGTGCTATAGATTTCTCATACTTCTCAGTTGTGCATAAATCCTTGTAAATAATTTAAACCTCTATTAAAAAAGTGTCAAAAGTTGTTATGAATTTATATTTCCAAATTCTTCAATGGCTTTGTGACTTAAAATTGCCTTTCAGTATCATAACTTTCATATGTTCTATGTTGTGTCCGTGACTAGAGAAATGTTCTGCCATGATTTCTCTGTTTAATTGAGTGGCGATGAGACCTCATCCTCACTTTAAGTTTTTGTCCTGTTTCTCCAACATAACGGCCACCAACAGGACAGGATCAGGTACACAGCATCAGATGTGGACACATGTGAATGTCCCTGGGATCTTATAGTCCTGTTGTGTGTTGGGGATTTGTATCTTGTCTGCAGTCAGTATATGTGAGCAGGTCCTGCAGCTCCTTACATTGCAGGGATAAGTTCCTTTTTGTGTGTCAGAGGGCAATGAATTCCTGACTATAAAGTTCCTCAAGTTTGGAGGTTACCTGTAACACAAAAGCGGAAGCACAAGGGAATATGATTTTCAGATGGTTATCCTTGTATAGTGTATAATGAAGTTTCTTTGCTGTTTTCTTTAGAACCTCCAGCTGTGGTCACTACTAGAGATGAGCGAGCACCAAAATGCTCGGGTGCTCGTTACTCGAGACGAATTTTCCGCGATGCTCGAGGGTTCGTTTCGAGTAACGAACCCCATTGAAGTCAATGGGCGACCCGAGCATTTTTGTATATCGCCGATGCTCGCTAAGGTTTTCATTTGTGAAAATCGGGGCAATTTAAGAAAGTGATGGGAACGACACAGCAACGGATAGGGCAGGCGAGGGGCTACATGTTGGGCTGCATTTCAGGTTCCCAGGTCCCACTATTAAGCCACAATAGCAGCAAGAGTGGCCCCCCCCAACAACTTTTACATCTGAAAAGCCCTCCTTAGCAATGCATACCTTAGCTAAGCACCACACTACCTCCAACAAAGCACAATCACTGCCTGCATGACACTCCGCTGCCACTTCTCCTGGGTTACATGCTGCCCAACCCCCCCCCCCCCCTTCCCGCAAGACGCAGTGTCCACAGCGCACACCAAACTGTCCCTGCCCAGCATTCAGCTGCCCTCATGCCACGCCACCCTCATGTCTATTTATAAGTGCGTCTGCCACAGGTAGAGCAGGCACACACTGCAGAGGGTTGGCACGGCTAGGCACCGGCCCTCTTTAAAAGTGGCGGGGCGATAGCCCACAATGCTGTACAGAAGCAATGAGAAATCCAATCCTGTGCCACCTCCATCTGGAGCTGCACACGTGGGCATAGCAATGGCGAACCTATGTGCCACACACTATTCATTCTGTCAAGGTGCCTGCATGCCCCAGTCAGACCGCGGTTTTTTATATATATAGTCACAGGCAGGTACAACTCCGCAATGGGAATTCCGTGTGCACCCACAGCATGGGTGGCTCCCTGGAACCTACTGGCGGTACATACAAATATCCCATTGCATTGCCCATCACAGCTGGGGTAGTATTGTCATGTTTAATGCAGGTGGGCTTCGGCCCACACTGCATGCCCCAGTCAGACTGGGGTTCTTTAGAAGTGGAAACAGATGCATTTACAATGCAATGGGTGGGTGCCAGGAAGCCACCGGCGGTACATAAAAATATAGCATTGCATTGCCCAACACAGCTGAGGTAGTAATGTCGTGCTTAATGCAGGTGGGCTTCGGCCCGCACTGCATGCCCCAGTCAGACTGGGGTTCTTTAGAAGTGGAAACAGATGCATTTACAACTCCCTGTGGACCCACAGCATGGGTGGGTGCCAGGAAGCCACCGGCGGTACATAAAAATATCCCATTGCATTGCCCAACACAGCTGAGGTAGTAATGTCGTGCTTAATGCAGGTGGGCTTCGGCCCACACTGCATACCCAGTCAGACTGGGGTTCTTTAGAAGTGAAAACAGATGCATTTACAACTCCCTGTGGACCCACAGCATGGGTGGGTGCCAGGAAGCCACCGGCGGTACATAAAAATATCCCATTGCATTGCCCAACACAGCTGAGGTAGTAATGTCGTGCTTAATGCAGGTGGGCTTCGGCCCGCACTGCATGCCCCAGTCAGACTGGGGTTCTTTAGAAGTGGAAACAGATGCATTTACAACTCCCTGTGGACCCACAGCATGGGTGGGTGCCAGGAAGCCACCGGCGGTACATAAAAATATCCCATTGCATTGCCCAACACAGCTGAGGTAGTAATGTTGTGCTTAATGCAGGTGGGCTTCGGCCCACACTGCATGCCCCAGTCAGACTGGGGTTCTTTAGAAGTGGAAACAGATGCATTTACAACTCCCTGTGGACCCACAGCATGGGTGGGTGCCAGGAAGCCACCGGCGGTACATAAAAATATCCCATTGCATTGCCCTACACAGCTGAGGTAGTAATGTCGTGCTTAATGCAGGTGGGCTTCGGCCCACACTGCATGCCCCAGTCAGACTGGGGTTCTTTAGAAGTGGACAGATGTAGTAACAACTCCCTGTGGAACCACAGCATGGGTGGGTGCCAGGAAGCCACCGGCGGTACATAAAAATATCCCATTGCATTGCCCTACACAGCTGAGGTAGTAATGTTGTGCTTAATGCAGGTGGGCTTCGGCCCACACTGCATACCCCAGTCATACTGGGGTTCTTTAGAAGTGGACACATGCAGTTACAACTCCGTGTGGACCGACAGCATGGGTGGCTCCCTGGAACCCACAGGCGGTACATAAATATATCCCATTGCAGTGCCCAGCACAGCTGAGGTAATGTCAGCTTTAATGCAGGTGGGCTAAAAATTAATTTGATTACACTGTAGGCGAGGGCCCACAAAAATTGCTGTATCAACAGTACTAATGTACCTCTGAAAAATTGCCCATGCCCAACCAAGAGGGCAGGTGAAACCCATTAATCGCTTTGGTTAATGTGGCTTAATTTGTAACTAGGCCTGGAGGCAGCCCAGTTAAAATAAAAATTGGTTCAGGTGAAAGTTTCAACGCTTTAATGAGCATTGAAACGTATAAAAATTGTTTACAAAAATTATATGACTGAGCCTTGTGGGCCTAAGAAAAATTGCCCGTTCGGCGTGATTATGTGAGGTTTCAGGAGGAGGAGCAGGAGGAGGAATATTATACACAGATAGATGAAGTGAAAAGGTCCCCGTTTTGGATGGTGATAGAGAACGATGCTTCCATCCGCGGGTGCAGCCTACGTATTGCTTAGGTATCGCTGCTGTCCGCTGGTGGAGAAGAGAAGTCTGGGGAAATCCAGGCTTTGTTCATCTTGATGAGTGTAAGCCTGTCAGCACTGTCGGTTGACAGGTGGGTACGCTTATCCGTGATGATTCCCCCAGCCACACTAAACACACTCTCTGACAAGACGCTAGCCACAGGACAAGCAAGCACCTCCAGGGCATACAGCGCGAGTTCAGGCCACGTGTCCAGCTTCAACACCCAGTAGTTGTAGGGGGCAGAGGCGTCACCGAGGACGGTGCTGCAATCGGCTATGTACTCCCTCACCATCCTTTTACAGTGCTCCCGCGAACTCAGCCTTGACTGGAAACCGGTGACACAGTCTTGCTGGGGAGCCATAAAGCTGTCAAAGGCCTTAGAGAGTGTTCCCCTGCCTGCGCTGTACATGCTGCTGATCTCTGCGCCTCCCCTGCTACCTGGGCCGCGGAAATGCGCCTTCGGCCACTAGCGCTGTCGGATGGGAAGTTTACCATCAGTTTGTCCACCAGCGCCCTGTGGTATAGCATCATTCTCGAACCCCTTTCCTCTTCGGGAATGATAGTGCAAAGGCTCTCCTTATACCGTGGATTGAGCAGTGTGTACACCCAGTAATCCGTAGTGGCCAGAATGCGTGTAACGCGAGGGTCACGAGAAAGGCATCCTAATATGAAGTCAGCCATGTGTGCCAAGGTACCTGTACGCAACACATGGCTGTCCTCACTCGGAAGATCACTTTCAGGATCCTCCCCCTCCTCCTCCTCCTCTGGCCATACACGCTGAAAGGATGACAGGCAAGCTGCATCTGTACCCTCAGCAGTGGGCCAAGCTGTCTCTTCCCCCTCCTCCTCATGCTCCTCCCCCTCCTCCTCCTCCTCTGGCCATACAAGCTGAAAGGATGACAGGCAAGCAGCATCTGTCCCCTCAGCAGTGGGCCAAGCTGTCTCTTCCCCCTCCTCCTCATGCTCCTCCCCCTCCTCCTCAACGCGCTGAGATATAGACATGAGGTTGCTCTGACTATCCAGCGACATACTGTCTTCCCCCGCCTCCGTTTCTGATTCCAAAGCGTCTGCCTTTATGCTTTGCAGGGAACTTCTCAAGAGGCATAGCAGAGGAATGGTGACGCTAATGATTGCAGCATCCCCGCTCACCATCTGGGTAGACTCCTCAAATTTTCCAAGGACCTGGCAGATGGCTGCCAACCAGGCCCACTCTTCTGTAAATAATTGAGGAGGCTGACTCCCACTGCGCCGCGCAAGTTGGAGTTGGTATTCCACTATAGCTCTACGCTGCTCATAGAGTCTGGCCAACATGTGGAGTGTAGAGTTCCACTGTGTGGGCACGTCGCACAGCAGTCGGTGCACTGGCAGATTAAACCGATGTTGCTGGGTCCGCAGGGTGGCAGCATGCGTGTGGGATTTGCGGAAATGTGCGCAGAGCTGGCGCACCTTTCCGAGCAGGTATGACAAGTGGGGGTAGCTTTTCAGAAAGCGCTGAACCACCAAATTAAAGACATGGGCCAGGCATGGCACGTGCGTGAGGCTGCCGAACTGCAGAGCCGCCACCAGGTTACGGCCGTTGTCACACACGACCATGCCCGGTTGGAGGCTCAGCGGCGCAAGCCAGCGGTCGGTCTGCTCTGTCAGACCCTGCAGCAGTTCGTGGGCCGTGTGGCTCTCTCTCCTAAGCTGAGTAGTTTCAGCACGGCCTGCTGACGCTTGCCCACTGCTGTGCTGCCACGACGCGTGACACCGACTGCTGGCGACGTGCTGCTGCTGCTGACACATCTTGATTGCGAGACAGAGGTTGCGTAGGAGGAGGAGGAGGGTTTAGTGGAGGAAGCATACACCCCCGCAGATACCACCACCGAGTTGGGGCACGCAATTCGGGGGGTGGGTAGGACGTGGGCGGTCCCAGGCTCTGACTCTGTCCCAGCCTCCACTAAATTCACCCAATGTGCCGTCAGGGAGATATAGTGGCCCTGCCCGCCTGTGCTTGTCCACGTGTCTGTTGTTAAGTGGACCTTGGCAGTAACCGCGTTGGTGAGGGCGCGTAGAATGTTGCGGGAGACGTGGTCGTGCAGGGCTGGGACGGCACATCGGGAAAAGTAGTGGCGACTGGGAACCGAGTGGCGCGGGGCCGCCGCCGCCGCCATCATGCTTTTGAAAGCCTCCGTTTCCACAAGCCTATATGGCAGCATCTCTAGGCTGATCAATTTTGCAATGTGCACATTTAACGCTTGAGCGTGCGGGTGCGTGGCGTCGTACTTGCGCTTGCGCTCAAACTGCGGCGCTAGCGACGACTGGACGCTACGCTGAGAGACATTGCTGGATGGGGCGGAGGACAGCGGAGGTGAGGGTGTGGGTGCAGGCCAGGAGACGGTACTGCCTGTGTCCTCAGAGGGGGGTTGGATCTCAGTGGCAGGTTGGGGCACAGGGGGAGAGGCAGTGGTGCAAACCGGAGGCGGTGAACCATGTGGGGTGCTTGGCCATCATATGCCTGCGCATGCTGGTGGTGGTGCCTCCCCAGCTGATCTTGGCGCGACAAAGGTTACACACCACTGTTCGTCGGTCGTCAGGCGTCTCTGTGAAAAACTGCCACACCATAGAGCACCTTGACCTCTGCAGGGTGGCATGGCGCGAGGGGGCGCTTTGGGAACCAGTTGGTGGATTATTCGGTCTGGCCCTGCCTCTACCCCTGGCCACCGCAGTGGCTCGGCCTGTGCCCACACCCTGACTTTGGCCTCCGCGTCCTCGCCCGCGTCCACGTCCTATAGGCCTACCCCTCAGCATGGTGTATTAGCAGTAGTGCAGAAACAGAACGCTGTAATTAAATGTGCCGCTTATTGGCCTGTGGTTGGAGGCTGACTTCGTTTACGGAACCCCAGGAAATAATTTGGCGCAAGCCTGCTGTAACACTTAGCTGGCTGCGTATTTATTTGGAGAACTACTACCCCCAGCACACACGGACCCAGAACACTGAGCACAGTGACAGGCAGGCCAAATAGATTTTTTTTCAAGATTTTTTTTCCAAAGGACCACTGTGAGTATTTAATCTATAATATATGTCTTCTGGCCCTGCCTACACAATTCTCTTCCTGGAGTATTACTGCAGGGCGCAATGCTCTGCACGGCCGATATACCAAAAAAAAAAAATGTGCAACACTGCTAAAAGCAGCCTCCACACTACTGCACACGGTTAGATGTGGCCCTAAGAAGGACCGTTGGGCTTCTTGAAGCCTACACTAACTCCTAACGCTCTCCCTGCCTCCACACTTCTGTCCCTGGACTATTACTGCAGGGCGCAATGCTCTGCACGGCCGATATACAAAAAAAAAAAAATGTGCAACACTGCTAAAAGCAGCCTCCACACTACTGCACACTGTTAGATGTGGCCCTAAGAAGGACCGTTGGGGTTCTTGAAGCCTACACTAATTCCTAACACTCTCCCTACAGCAGCTCCAACACGATAGCACTGTCCCTCAGCTATGTCACAACGCATCTGAGGCGAGCCGCGGGAGGGGCCGATTTTTATACTCGGGTGACACCTGATCTCGCCAGCCACTCACTGCAGGGGGGTGGTATAGGGCTTGAACGTCGCAGGGGGAAGTTGTAATGCCTTCCCTGTCTTTCAATTGGCCAGAAAAGCGCGCTAACGTCTCAGAGAGGAAAGTGAAAGTAACCCGAACATCGCGTGGTACTCGTTACGAGTAACGAGCATCTCGAACACGCTAATACTCGAACGAGTATCAAGCTCAGACGAGTACGTTCGCTCATCTCTAGTCACTACTAGAGTTATACTATTTTTTCCTTCCTTCTCTGTGTATTGCAGTAGTTGATTCCTGGGTATCCTTGTGGCTGTAATGTGTGCGTAAAAACCAGAGCTATCATTTTTCAGTATAAACTGCTGCTCTGTGAGTGATCCAGCAATACTCCCTCCTGTATGACAGCACGGGGGCGAGTATCGCATGAGATTTCTTCTTAGGTCTAGTGATAGCCTACCAGAGAGGGTGGAGAGCCCGGCAGAAGCTGCACATTCTGTTGAAGGGTCTGTGTAATCCCCTATAACATCGGTTATGGCCCCTGTAGGGGAAAAAAGAAGCAGCAAGTTGTGGTGGAACCACTAAAGAGGCAAAGGGGCAGGCCCTCGGTTGCAGAGGCCACCGCAGTAACAGCAGCAGAAGCGGTAACCTGAAAGCAGGCCATTCAGTAGGAGGTCTTAGAGGTGGTATGCAAGCAAAAGGAACTGGTCGATGCCTATGGGGAATATGAAACTGCATCACTGTGTGCTATGACGGATGACATCCGAGTTAGCATGTAGGGGTACATCTCCTAAAAAATATGGCAACACCTCCAAATGTGCCATATGAAGTCCTTATGAGCATAGACAAAGGCAGACTCCACCAGACACAGAAGTGGTTAGCTGCTGTGTTGCCTGCCCCACTACCACCACCACCCACTCCTCCCCAAGGTACCATTCCTGCGCTACAAGCACCACACTGTTCGTATGGCTATTGTGGCCAAGACAGGATACAGGCTGGCCCCATTCCATGGCCCGCCACCCACCCGCATTTTGGCATGGCTAGCAGCGCAGACCCTGGTTGGACCCCCGTAGTGCCCTCCACTTCACAGTAGCATAGGTGGTCCACATTACCAAAATTTGTTTAACAAAAAAGTTAAACAATAAAAATAAATGACAAGTACCATTTTTTCCAAAAAAAAAGTGTTTTTTTAAGGATTAAAAATTTTTCAATGCTATCTCAAGGGCAAAATGAGGTATTTGTTCATAATATGGCCAAAGTCAGCTAAAAGACATTAGTCACTTGAGCAAATTTTGACCATATTACTTGAACTCGCAACCCAGGTCATGGGTCCTCATTCTCTTCTGAGTCCCTAAAAAAAAAAAAACTAGCAAAAAAAAAAAAATTGGGGGCTTTAAAAAATAACAATTTTATGGTTTAGAAAGTCCTGACCCTCAGGCGTAATGGATAGAGGCCAGCTGCCATGGAACTTCTCCCTAAGGAGTCAGGAAATAGTGCATGAACTGGTCTCTAACCCGAAGCCCAGAAGATGCAGGCCTTATTGCTTGCTTCTGATCACTACTGCCAACTGTTGAAGTTGTTGGTATTTAACCACCCTCAAACGTCCAACCGGCGTCGTTGCTCTGGCAAAAATTGTGCACAACCACAGCTGCTGTAACCACCAAGCATTAATTTTAAGGTTCCACCTGAACAGTGCTCAGGAAAACTCGCCAGGATTCCAAAGGCATATTCGACAAAACACCGAGCACTTGTGAGTCGATAAAGAGTCTTCTTTTGGTGTCGAACCCTCTGCTGGAAAATGGTCACAGAACATGGGTTGACAGGCCAAAGCCCTCATCTGCGACAATTACGAATGGGGCTGTTGAACCTGAAGAACCAGGAAGCAACCATGGCTCTGGCAGGACCATCTGGCTGGCAAGAAGGCGCCGCCCATTCTGGAAATCCTGAAGATGCGAGCATCAGCAGAGCTTCCATAGGCCCCGATATCCACCATTACAAATCGGTAGTCACTGTCAGTGACCGCCAACAGGACTACCAAACAGTAATGTTTGTAATTAAAATATAGGGACCCTAAGTGCGGCGGCTTCTTAACCCCTTAGTGGCCAAGCCTGTTTGCACCTTATGGACCAGGCCAAATTTTGAAAAACTTACATGTGTCACTTTAACATAGCATAGCTCTGTAAAGGTTTTGCATATCCAAGTGATTCGGACATTGTTTTTTCGCCACATGTACTTTATTTAGGTGGTAGAGATGAGCGAGCGTACTCGGAAAAGCACTACTCGCTCGAGTAATTTGCTTTATCCGAGTATCGCTGTGCTCGTCCCTGAAGATTCGGGTGCCGCTGCGGCTGACAGGTGAGTCGCAGCGGGGAGCAGGGGAGAGCGGGCGGGAGAGAGGGAGAGAAAGATCTCCCCTCCGTTCCTCCCCGCTCTCCCCTGCAGCTCCCCGCTCCGTGCCGGCACCCGAATCTTCAGGGACGAGCACAGCGATACTCAGATAAAGCAAATTACTCGAGCGAGTAGTGCTTTTCCGAGTACGCTCGCTCATCTCTATTAGGTGGTGAATTTATGTATATTTATTAAAGGTGCCAATATTGGGAAAATTTTGAAAAAATTCTCATTTTTTCACATTTTCAATTGGAATATATCAAATATGTGCAAACAAACACACTGTACACATTTTTACTAAGATATATATTTCCATCTGTTTACTTTATTCTGAATGCACATTTGAAAAACTTGTGTTTTTTTAAGCATTTTGGAGACATACAAATTTAACATTACTTTTCAGCATTTTGAGGAGCACTTTGTTTTCCTACACCAAGCCAAGATTGCAAAGGCTCATAGGTTTCAGAATGATAGATACCCCTACAAATGACCCTATTTTAAAAACTACAGCCCTTATTGTATTCACGAGTGTCATGAGTATTTTTACCCCACAGTTTTTATTCAGAAATTAATTCAATTTAGAGAAGAAAAAATAACATTTCATTATTTTGCAAATATGTCATTTTAAAGACATATTTTTTTTCCTATAGTGCACATGAAAATGAGTATTGACAACCCAAAATGGATACCCCTGTTTGTTCTGTGTACAGAAACATACCAACTGTGGCTCTAATCTTATGTCTGCATGCACAGCGGGGCCCAAAATGAAAGGAGTAATCAGTGTCTTTCAGAACAGACATTTTGCCTGAAGGCGTTTTAGGCCCCATAGCACACGTGTAAAGCTCTTGAGCAACCAAAACCATAGAAAACCCTCACAAATGACCCCATTTTGAAAACTAGACCTGTTAACAAATTTATCTAGGGGTGTACTGCGTATTTTGATCCCACAGTTTTTGAATGAATTCAAGCAAAGCAAAAGGAAAAATTGTGATTTTTTTTTTTTGCAATTCTGTCATTTTAAAAACAGCTTTTTTTTTGTACAGCACACATATGAATGAAGACTTTCACCCCAAAATGGATACCCGTTTGTCCTGTTTTCAGAAATATACCCATTATGGCCCTAATCTTATGTCTGGATGCACAACGGGGCCCAAAATGAAAAGAGTAATCAGTGGCTTTCAGAACATAAATTTTGCTTGTAGAACTTTTAGCACCATAGCACACTTGTAGAGTTTTTGAGCGCCCAAAACCATAGAGAACCCCCATAAATGAGGTGAACAAGGTTTCATAACCGAAACGCGTTCTCTGTATCATTCAAGCACCTAAAAGAAAATAAAAAGCAAGTTTTTCCACAATAAGCTGTATTCCTGCAATTGGATTGTTTTGCGTTTAATCAGAGCCAGAAGTAGCCGGATGGCAAGAGCTTGTGAGTATACTTGCTAGCGGAACTGAGGTTTGCAGCACATGAAGATAAGGTGGGACCTTTTGTTGTTTCCCCCATAAATGACCCTATTTTGAAAACGAGACCCCTTACCAAATTCATCTAGGGGTGTACTGTGTATTTTAACCCTACAATTGTTGAATAAATCTAAGCAAAACAGTAGGAACAAATTACGATTTTCATTTTTTTGGCAATTGTGTCAATTTAAAAACAGGTTTTTTTGTACAGTGTACATGGGAATGAAGACGATCACCCCAAAATGGATACCCCCATTTGTCCCGTGTTCAGACACATACCCATTGTTGCCCTAATCTAATTCCAGCACCCATGGCAAGGCCTATAATGGAGGGAAAGCCGTTGGATTACAGGGCACAGCTGAATAAATTCTAGGCCCCGCTGCTCACTTGTACGGAATAAAAATTGACTCCCTAAAAATATCCTGTGTGCCCTTTTTGGCATTCCCTAAATCTTAGCTAAAAGTAATAATGTGAACTGTGTGGTATTTCAGAGGACAGGGGTAATTACAGGGCCTGGTTGGGATGGGTACATGGGGCAATAAAACCGGGTATCCCCCTCCTCTCATGGTTTTTGGGGGGTATTTTTTGTCCTCAGTGGCAGTGACGGGGTGTAAAAAGTGGCACTCTGTGAGGCTTCGTAAGCTTGCGGAGGTGCGGCGGTCTCACACAGAAAGCGCTCAACAACTTGCTCCTGGAACTGCAGGAAGGCGAGCGTTCCCGGGGCTTCTTGTAAATTATGTATTACAGGCAGTGATCTGAATAACGCCGGGCTCTCACAGCCATATGTGAAATCCGCTTGCGGAGGCCTGCAGCGGATCTCAGCAGTGAGACGGCCATGGCACTGCATACGACCGCGTAATGTACTGTGCATAACTGCGTACTCACACAGGCAGTCATGCGCAGTACACCTTTTTTTGTTTGTATTTCCTGCACCGTTGCTTAGCGATGACACGGGTACCTGCAGCCTGTTCACAATGTTGTTGCGTATAGGCTGCAGGTATATCTGTAGTTGCGTATAGGCTGCGGGCTCTATGTTGCGGATAACCGCGGTAAAATAGAACCTGCTGCGTTCTCTTTTTGGCAAGTGGATTACGCAATTCCGACCCATTAATGTGAGTAGAATTGTGTAATCCAATGCATTTGATTGATCCACGTATTACCGCAGATCAGACGCATGCGGAATCCATAATTCCTATCCGGTCATGTGAGACCGACCTAATGGTAGATCGCTACTTTTTTATCATGTGACCAGGAACCACTCAACGAGTACACTGCTCCAAGCTCTCGGCGACAGTTGGTCGCCGGGAGCAAAGAGATTTTAAATTTCCTGGGCTCCCTGGCCCCTGCGCATGTGTCCGGCATTTTGCCGGTGGTCGCATGTGCAGTATCCAATAAGGTTCACGGAGAAAAATCACGTCGAGGTTGAAATACGGAGGCCTCGGGTAAAAAGCTTCATTTCCTCTCACCGATTGCATCGGTGAGGGGAGATGAAACTTCAATTTTTTTGTTACTTTTACGTGCTCGTCAATATCCATTGGATAATGGCGAACACGTGATCAGGAACTGCTCACCGCAGCCCCCCATGAAATCTCCAGGCTCTTGGCTAAGTATTGTAGCTAGGAGCAGGGAGAATTTAAATTACCCTGGCAATCCACGGCTTTTGTGTATGTATCTGCCATTTTGGCGACAGGCACATGCGCAGAAGCTGAGGTAAGGTCCGCGGAAAAATCTGGGGGCCTTAGGTATGTAATTTCATCCTCCCTCACGGATATGATCTGCGAGGGGAGATGACACGTAAGCTTTTAAAAAAATTTTTTCCCACTTTTTTACTCTTTTTTTACTTTAAATGATCACTGTTATCCAGCGATCACGTTCCCAGTGACATCTCTCTGCTCCTGGCTACACATGGTAGCCAGGAGCAGAGGAATTTTGAATTTCCCAGGGTGCGAGCCCCTCTGAGCACGCGCCCGGTGAATGACAGAGCGCGCATGCGCAGAAGGGGATTTCAGATCTCGGGAGACCAGGACATCGCATAAGACCCGGGTTGAGTATTTTCACCTCCCCCATGGATCTGATCCATAAGGGGAGGTGAAACCTGCACCTTTTTTACTTTTTAAAACTTTTTCGTGATCGTCGCTATCCATTGGATAGCAGCGATCACAGGCCCGGAGAGCCGGTAGCCAGGAGATTTTAAATTTGCAGGGGCTCCCGGCCTTCTGCACATGTGTGTGACATCATTCGTCTGCCGCGAATGCGCAGAAGAGTGGCGACGGGTGCCGGAGGACCAGATCAGCGTCGGACAGCACGGTGGATGGGGATGAGTAATCTCAGCTGCCCCCATGGATCCAATCCATGAAGACAGCTGAATCTTTAACTTTTATTTTTACTTTTTTGCACTTTAATGCAATCAGCGCTATCCATTGGATAACGCTAATCGCATTGTCGGGGGGGGGGGGGGGGACTCTCTGCAGCCCAGGATGACAGCTCCAGGCTGTTGGCTAACTGCGGGCAACGACAGCATGGAGCTGTCACATCCATAGCCAACGTGGCTTTAATCCCTGCAGGAAACATGTTTTTACGTCCTCAGGGATTAAAGCCCACTTTGCTAGGATGTAAAAACATTATGGGCTGGTCACTAAGGGGTTAACATGAATGTGTTTCCCATTCCGGGCCCCAATGCAGTTAGGAAACTGCGCAGCTTGCTGAAAACCATCAGCAATGGCAAGCCATACCTGCTCGCTGGGAGGCAAAAATTGGGTTCTCTTTAAATGCTTCCATGTGATGCTGCACGTCCTCTTCACAATGCGGACAGTCATACAATGGCCAAGCAAAAATTCAAAGTGCATGGCAGCAAACAAGTTGCCCATTGCCAGGAATCTGTAACAGGAAAAAAGATAATATTTTACCGCAGCTAAGCATGATTGCCTGCATCACCGCAGCTAAGCATGCCTACCAGCATTATCGCAGGTAAGCATGCCTAGGTGCAGTAATGCAGGTAAGCATGCCTAGCTGTGGCCACGCAAGTACTATGGAGGGAAAAAA